>NC_053448.1:62239073-62839073 GCF_007990345.1 Gossypium hirsutum | reverse complement strand
GTACTCTTTGATCTAACATGTAAAAATTAATTTATTATTTTTTTAGATTAAAAAATATAAAATATAATCTGGAAAAAGTTAATTGAAGTGATTACTTCTTTTTGAAAGTTTTGTTTGGCAGTGCCCCATGCAATAATGTTCATAAAATAAATATCTGGAATAGTTTTGGAAATATGTGGTGGAGCAATGAAATTAAATAAAATCATCTTGATGGTAGCTAAATTTTTAACTTTTAGGGAACCCAAACATGTCGATGAATGCCATGTGATAAGGGTTATGACTTTTAGGGTGGTGGGTGGCTGTAGGGTGCGCCTCTTATCTTTTTAAACTTTCAACGTGAAATTGATTCAATTAATAGATATTTTTTCTGTATCGAATTAAGGTATTCAACATTTGTTGTGGGTGTTCTCTAAAATGATAAGTGGTTGATCATGAAATATGTTTCATTTTTATGGATGGGATCAAATTCCTAACTATATGATTAAAAGACGAGGTGAACATCAATAAATATTTGCTTATGTATTTGAGGCTCATATTGATATAAGGAGGAGGTTGCGACGGTGTCCATTTGGAGGATGAAAACCAATAGATGAGTTAAGACAATCGAAAGGTAAGTGTTGAGGGAAGATCAGAAAGCATCTGAAATATGGGTGCTAAAATAAGATTGGAGAAGGGGGATGAAAATAGGAATGAGTTGAAGGTTTAGTTGGAAGAGAATGTGTCTTGGTCCATTTTATTGGGGTTTAAAAGTCTTTAAGGGAGTTTTCTCTAATAGTTTTTGAGGTGTCAAGTGTTCTTATTTTGATTTCAAACTTCTGGCAACTTAGTTGATTTATTAATATCTTGTCCTCATAGATTAGCCCAAGTCGATCTGAGTTATTGTGTTGTTATATCTGGAGATGAATATACATGACATGTGGATGAAAATTGTCTTATCTATGTTAAGTATGTGGTTTTGATGGATTAGGTTTGTGATATATTATGAGATCAAAGGCACATAAGGCGGGCTTGTGAAGCATAAGTATAACAACTCGATTGATATGATTCTAGGGTTAATTACATTATTTGTCCGTTTATACTTTACATTGGTTTGATTTTATTTTAAATTTACTTAAACTTACATAATTGTATATCTTTGTACTTACAAACTCTAAAAAGAAATAAACAACATTCTTAATTTTTAATTTTACTATCATTTTAACAAATTATATCTAAGTTGTTCGTACACAGAAATCAAATTGATATGATCCATATTACTTCAACAAAAAATCAACCCAAATTGTCCAATTGAAAGATGTAATCAAGACTAAATTTTCAATTATTTTTTTAAATTATATCACTTAATTGCATTTAAAAATTTTAATTTAATTTTATTTTAGATCTGAATAAATAAATGTATTTTCACGTGCATATGTATATGATAAAATTGTAATTAATATTAAATGATATAATAATTTTTTAACCCTCCAACTTTATAAAAGAAAAAAAATATTTTAGCCTTCCATTTAAATTTTTACTTTTTTTAGCTCTTGAAGTAGCATTATTTGTCAAATCACTCCAAAATGGATAGAAAAATTAACATTTGTTGACTCTCGTTAGAGTTAATTAATTTTTCAAAAAGAAATATTTTTTTTATAATTTTTAAAATAGTTTTCATATTTTTTGAAAATTTTAAATTATAAAAAATTAATTAATTGTTATCGTGGTATACACGTGAATGTTATGTTAGCAAAGCTAACAAGCGTTAACTTTCATACATTTTGAGGTGATTTGACAAACAACTTAAGTTTAAGGGCTAAAAAGAAAATAAAAAATTAAATAGATGGCCAAAATGATTTGGTTTTTTTTTTGTAAAGTTGGAAGGTTATTAGGTGGTTTTAAGTTAGTGTTGGGAATTGAATTACAATTGTTGATGTTGGGATTATATTGAGTGCCGAATTGACCGGCCTGGTTGCAGTATTTCTTTGGGGCTAAACAGACTAAAAACCCAACGACCATAATGTTTTATGTTTTCACAATTTGCCACTTTCAACTAGACCTGTACTCAAGTGGCCCCTCAGGTTGGATTTAGGCTCTCACTTCGGCCCATGGTTTTCGTTTTTCAGAATATATATTTGATTATTCTTGATATTTTTGGAAAGGAAAGGTTTTCTGGAATCACACCTCATCTTAGTAGGAGTGATTTTCTTTTAAATAAATTATGTAGGTAATTGTTTTGGGTTATGATATAATAAATATAAAAAATTCACCACATAATAAACCTGTCCAAAGGCTGAAGCTGTTGGTATAAAATTAGATGAGACCAACAGCTTTATAAGTTTAGTTTTAGTATGTTATAAAATAAAAAAATAAAAAAGGTAGCTGTTTATTCGTTGGTGGGTAAAAGACGAAAGATAGAAGATGGGTTTCCTTCACTTAATAAACAAGCAATATATATATATATATCTCCAAGTTGTATATTGTTAGGCCAACAATCAAAACCAATATATAATAATATCTTTGATTTCGGCTAAATTCACATTAGGTGGTAGTACAAATTAGAAATTCAAAACTGTACTTATAATATCTATGAAACTGTATATTGTTAGGACATTTTATTCTTTTCCTCATTTCATGTCCTTATTTTCATTCATCTTGCTTCTCTTCTTCATTATCTTATTCCTATTCTTATTCAGAAAATAAATTCAAGTATTTATAAACTCGGATATGGTATCTTAAATATTTTAGAATCTCCGTTAAAGTTAATAGGTTTTGTTGCTTCAATTAACTTGTTATCTTAAACCCGACTAGTGACAATCCAAGTGCCTAAGAAGAATGATGATTTTTATTTTTGGCAATAAAGGAAAGGGGGGGAGAGAGCAGCCGTTTAACAGAAAAAAACAGTTTAATTCATCAATCCTACGCATCCCAGTTTAAGCTAATTAGGTTGTTAATGTTATTATCCAATAAAAGAATAAAATAAGCTGTTAATGTTAGTTAGGTCTGAACAGGTTATCAAAAACCTAAAATCCCCCAATACCCCATTACATATATACACTTGCATTACTTTCTTTTTTCCCTCGTGTTTTTTCTTTTTTTTGCTGCGACTGCTTGCTATCATATTAATACGTATGCAACTAATTTCCTCATCTGTTCCATATTCGATTCGGTTTTAATTAAATAAATTTATTAAAAAAAATTCAATTTTATTACGGGCTCAATTATCGGTTTATATCAACTTATAGATCAATTGGTTTTTAATATCATCGGTTTGGTTCGGTTTTCAACAACTATGGTGTAGAGAACATGTAATGTAAAAGGCGAAATGGTAGATAGGTGGGTTACAAGTAGAGGGTTGTAGGTTAGAAATTTAGAAGGACGTTGAAAGGCAAACGAAATTCAGCCCACCAAGCAACCTCTTTGTGTCTCTGTCTCTTTCCATTTTGTGTGTGTAAAAAGTTGATTGATTACTCCAAAAAAACCTTTGTTGTGAGAGAGCGTTCGTTAGCCAAAACGTTTACATCAATCGCCTGATTACTCACTGTTTCCTCCCAACTCTTTAACGGAAAATCACTTTGCCCTTCTTCTACTTTCCCCCTTAATATATATATACATACATGTATGAGATCTACTTGTTGTCTTGTTAGCCCACCCTCTACCATCTTTATTCTCCTATCTGCCCTTTTATTTCCCATCTTTTTGGGTGTTGAGTTTTTCATTGAGTTAAAAGATAAACAGATGTGTAGCCGAGGTCATTGGAGGCCTGCCGAAGATGAAAAGCTCCGAGAATCGGTGGAACGTTACGGCCCTCATAATTGGAATGCTATAGCTCAAAAGCTTCAAGGCAGATCAGGTGATAATCAAACCCTAAATCATGTATATAGTTTGTTATTACCTTTTATAACATGGTAGTCGGTACTATATTGGTACCAATCGTATCGGTTGATACGTACTGTTTTGGTCTTAAACCGGTATCAAATAGTCTATATTCCGTTCTGATTAAAATTTCGGTAGGTTTCAACTTAGTTCGATCAATACCAATTTATACCGGTTGATACAAATTTTATTTTTTAAATCAACTTTGAAAATTTTCATTTTAACCATTTTAATATTTCAAGAAACTATATATGAGTTTGAAAAATATTTAAAAACATTGGTAAACTAGAAATGGTCTAATAAAATATGACAATATCAATATATACCAATACCAAAACAAAAATAGTATGCACATTGATACAATGATGATTACTTTGTTTTAGAATATCATGATTGTTGTGTAGCTAGGGTTTCGGTTTTGGTGTTTGATAATATGAATTGGTCTTAGCAGGGAAAAGCTGTAGGCTGAGATGGTTTAACCAGTTAGATCCGAGGATTAACCGGAGCCCTTTCACGGAAGAGGAAGAAGAACGGTTGTTGAGTGCTCATAGGATCCATGGGAATAGGTGGGCTGTTATCGCTAGGCTTTTTCCCGGTCGTACTGATAACGCTGTTAAGAACCATTGGCATGTCATCATGGCACGTAGATGCCGACAACGGTCGAGTCTCTATGCCAAAACGTCACACACCAATCCCTCTAAACCTCTTCATCACTCACAGATGGGTGCTGGTCATGGTTTTCTCCCACTTTTACATAAATACAAGCAAGGGTTCCCTCACAACACTTGGTCTCCTTTGAACCCAAACCACTGTGTTACAACCACCCAAGGTGCGTATTTAATATTTATATTTAATTGCAATTTTTGATTGAATCGTGAGTTGGTTCCTTTAGGAGTAGTTTTGGAAGTATTATCAACAATCAAATGTATTGTTTCCATGTCAATATTTTTTCCCTAACTTACAGTTCTCTATGGAACTTGGAAATAATACATTCGATTGTTGGAAGACCTGATCGACTGCATGATAGACGATATATACTTCGAAAACTTTTCTCGAAGGAGTCAATTTCCTTTCAAAATATCGTATTCATATAATTTCAATAAATATTTAAATATATGTTGATAGAATTATTTATTTACCTATAAAAAATAGATAATTAGAATGGAAAATGAATAAATATTGGAAAAATTATAGTACAATTATTATTTTTATATAACAATCATTTACAATTAAAAGATGAAAAAAAAGGGTGGATTACTAATAAGAGATGTAATTTTGTTTTTTTAAACAAAATACTAATACAATCTTACAATCATATTGGGTTTATTTTATAATTTGATTTTTATATTAGATTATATTAAAAAATATTGTGTAATGCTATATTTATAAAAAAAAATATGTAGAAAAATAAATCAAACTTCAATTAAAATAGCAAAATCGACTCTCTTGAGACTTTAATATTCTAGATTGAAGTTTCTTTCTCTATAGATTTATTTTTAATTTAAATTTTATAATAATTTTACATAAAAATATAAAAAAATAAATTTTAATCATTTTTCTATACGACTAACTTGTGACATCAACTCAATATGGATCCGCAATGTGAGGTGATAATGAACTTGTATTTAATAATATTACTGAGCATGTATTTGATATAAAAATGTGAAAACACAAAAATATCAACATCATAATATTAATTATAATTTAAAATAATAAATAATTTCGTAATTTCATAAAGTTAAATATAAGTATATATTAGATTAGATATAGATAGATTGAACAGTTTATTACATTTGTTTTACCAAATAATTAATCAACATTATATGGATGATTTGCAGATAAAAAGGAGGCAATTGAATTCTATGATTTCCTTCAAGTAAATACAGATTCCAATAATAAAAGTGAAGTAACAGAGAACAGTAGGAGAGACGATGAAGAGGTAAATCAACAAGAAGCAATGCCATTAACGGAACACCACACAAAGGCTAGGCCTTCCTTCTTCAATTTCTTATAGCTCTCTAAAACAGTCATCACTTACATCAAACTTACATTGTAAGGGAAAAAAACCAAATCTAACACCAACTTTTGATAGATAATATTGATGCCATTGCATTCATCATTTGACATAGCATATTTAAGACCATTTATGAAAAAGCCCAAGGGTTTATATGGAAAAAAATAAGCATGATTATGTGTTCTATATATTGCTTATACAAAATAGTATTTACTTTTTCTTTTCTTTTCTTGCATGGAATCAACAAATATAGTGTAATGCAATTAAATGTTATACATGAATTTTAATTTTTTATAATTATATATATATGAAATATCAATATGATTTAATTTACAAAAATTAATAACATTGTTATTGACATACCATCATATATTGCGTGTGTGACGAATGCATAAACATAGAAAAACCTTAAAAAAAATACTACAAATGTAAAGAAATTTATACAAGTATCATGACAAGGAAAAAAAGATTACATGCACAACAAAAATATATATTATGAATAAATTTGTATTTTTATAATTAAGCAACATTGGTTATTATTATTATGTAGAGCTAGAAAAATAATAAGAGAAATATGTCAAGAATATATAAATCATGTAAATTCTCAAAAAATTCAAAATTCAGATTTGAATTATTTTTTATTAATGATGGATTTATCAAATCCAAATCTATTTTTTTATTTGATATACAAAAAAAAAGAATTTGTGAATTCAAATCCAAATTTCTAAATGGGCTATTAAAATATTAAATAATTCATTAAAAACAAATTAAATTAAATATTGTGAAAAAAATATTTTTATTTCCTATTTTTTAGGGAATATTTAGATAATTATGGGTATTGAAGTTCGTGCAAAATTTAAATACAATGTCGAAATAACCTTAAGGAAAATAATGAGAATTTGTATATGGAAATTTTTAAAAATATTATATAAAATTATTGTTGCGAATGTAAGAGGACGTGGATTTGAGTGCACTGGAGCACATTATCTTCCTATTTATGGGTTGGGGAGGAACTATGAGTAATTCTAGGTATTGTATTGAAAAAATAAATATTATCAGAATCTATAATGAAATTATTAAAATTTTTTTTAAAATTTACCTATCTTTTAAAAAATAAAGCAACATGAAGAAAAATGAATTAAGGTCTAATAGGCCTACGTAGGAATAGTTGTTGTGCCAACATAAACTCAACTCTGGCTCCAATTTTACGTTCCATTTCATGTTTTATTTTTGGTTTCCAATCACATTCACAGCCACCCTCAAAATCATATTAAATTCGTCATTTATATATATACCTATCGCGAAAGTAATATAGAAGAGGTATTTATATTAAGAGTTTGATTATATTTTATTTTTTTTACTTAAAAAATGGACACATTAGTCCTGTATTTAATCAAAGAGCAAATTAGTTCTTTCTATTAAAATTTTTATCGAGTTCTACTATTAAAAACTTGTATTGTCGACAAAATAACCAAATATTTACATGTGACGTGTCACGTGTGCCTTATTCTAACATACAAAGATAAATTTTTAACAGTAGAAATAGATGAAATTTTTAAGAGAATAACCAATTTACCTTTTGATCTAATGTATATAGATTAATTTGCTCATCTTTTGAGTAGAGGGGATAAAATGCAATCTAACTCTTAGTACAAGAGCATCTATGATACTTTTATCATACAATGCGTGTATATCATCAACTATTAACTAATTTAATTTCGGGTAAATTACACCTAAAGTCACTAAACTATCAACAAGTTTACATTTTGGTAACTCAACTTCAAAAAGCCACAAAATGATCACTAAACTATTTGAAAGTTTTCATTTAAGCCATTAGACTGTTAAAATCATTGTTGTATAGTCTTCTTTATTTGCATTGCTTGCACCTCTTTCCCCTTCTTTTTTTACAATTCAGTTTTTTTTATTAAAAAACTTTGCATGTCATAAATTTGCGAGTCAAAATTCAAATAGCTTTCTTCTTGATCTCCAACATAGATTATTAAATTGGCTTGAATCTAATGTATGTTTTTCTACTCATCAATGGGTAATAATCTACCGTATTGATCGTTAAATTGTTACTTAAAACTTGCTAGCCAAATGTTTAACTTAACAATCTAGTGACTTAAATAAAAAAATTTTAATAGTTTAATAATCATTTTATAATTTTTAAATTAAATAATTAATACATAAATTTACTAATAATTTAATATTATTCAACCTAAATTTTATACATCAATATTAACTGTTTGTTTGGTAGGAGTGAGATAAAAAGAAAGACAAGCTTAGCAACGTGCCAACATGATGGAAACGAAAGAGAAGCACATTGTCCAATAAAAAAGGCAAAATAAAGAGGGAGAAAAAGACCCTTAGAAAGTTGCAGCTTTAGCTTTGCAGTTCACCTTTTTGTTTTGGTTGAAATCGTGAAAGATAACGTCAACAAGATGGACCCAGTTTTCTTTTTATTTCTTCTTCTTTTTTGGTCCTTTCAACTGAGCCGGAAAGCTCTAATGGCCTCTCCATTGAATGAAAAAAAGAAATGGCGTTTGCTTCTTCTTAACAACGCATTGCTTTGCCCTATGGGCCTCACTATGATAAATAGTGGGATTTGAAAGTGAATGAATGAATGGAGTTTTGGTTGGGACGTTGAGAGCGACGACTGAGAGTCTGTCATTAACTATTAAACTCTGGCACTGAAAAACATGCATGCCTTTTTTAGGGATAATATATTATTTAGTACATTAATTTGGTTTCAATATTCAATTTGATCCTTGAGTCTTTTGTAGCTTGAAGATGTAAGAAAACTAATGGAGGTGGTCTTCCTCTTCATCATAAAAAAAAAGTTAATATATCATTTACCATACCAAATGAAATAATGTGGCCTAACTCGTGTTCTCTAGTAAAAAAAAATAAGTATTTAAGTGAGACACAAAAAAAGCTCAGGTCTTAAATTAAACATTGAAGCCAAAAAAGTATTTAATCGAGAGAAAAAGACTCTAGTATCAATTAATTGAAAAAACTAGTACCAAAGTAAACATTAAAGCCAAACTTAGGTAGGTAAAAGTGCAATTGAGGTCCCTATACTAGGAGTCAGATTGCACTTTGCCCCCTCTATTCAAAAAATGAGCAAATCAATCCTTGTATGTTAGACCAAAGAGCAGTTTAGTTCATTCTATTAAAAATTTCATCCACTTGTACTATTTAAAACTAGTATGGTTAACAGAATAACCAAACAATGACACGTGGGGCGTGTCACGTATACCTCATGTTGACCTATAGGGACCAATTTTTTAACAATAGAATGGATGGAATTTTTAACAAAAGGACCAGTTTTCTTTTTGATCTGACGTACAATGACTAATTTGCCTATTTTTTGAGTAGAGGGGGCAAAATGCAATTTGATTCTTAGTATAGGGGCATCTAGTGAACTTTTACCTACCTAAGTTTCGCTTTAATGTTTACTTTGGTACTTGAATTTTTTTAAATTTGATGCTTGAGGGCTTTTTTTTGTATTAATTAAATACCTGAGTTTAACTTCAATATTCAACTTAATTTTGTGTCCCAATTAAGCACCTATATTTTTTTAGTAGAGAACGCGTATGTTAAATATTAATTAGCCCACCTTATTCCATTTGGTTTAGGTACCAAATTAAACATTAAAATTAAGTTTAACTATCAAACTAAATGATATAAATTTTTTACTGCCAAAGGGAAAGAACAACTCCATTAATTTCCTTACACCTTCAAGCTACGAAGATACCTAAAGAGTCCAAGTAGAAAAGCCAAAATAACCAAAAAAAGAAAAAGAAAAAGGCAGAGGTGAGGCCAAGGAAGGTTCATTTTCAAGTTGTCTCAATGCACCCATCACATTCACACACACAAAAGCCTAGGAATATTTTTCCTACAACACCCCGTAATTTGTAGCTTTCATTTAGCCAAATCAATGAACAACTTACGTCACACAAATTGCAGCATACGACAATCTTTCATTCAACTTGGTATATCAGCAAATATCATATAAGGCTAAACAAAGAGTCTAATTCTGACTCCAGTCCCTCTAACATTTCAAGCTTTTAAAATTTAATCTTAAATTTTAATTTTAAGAATTTGTGCCTCTATGAGATTTAAAAATCAATTTATTGGATTTTAAATTAAACAAGTAAAGGGTTTAAATTCTTGGAACTAAACTAGAGAATTAAATTTCAAAAGTTCAAAGAGTATAGACATCTAAGGTAGCCTTAGATCAAAGGAAAGTTTATGTATATATGAATGTGATTGGTTTATATGTTACTGTTAGTAACCTTTATAAGATATCTTTGAATATGGGATAAATCTATATTTAGCCTTTGAACTTAACAAAATTTTAAAATTCAATTTTTAAAATTTTTTGTCCACATTAATCCTAAAAATTGACAATTTTTTTTTCCAATTTGATCCTGAACTTGGGTTTCTTTAAGTTGAATTTTTAAAAGATATTATATAAAATCTAAAAATTACAAAATAAAATATTGAAAATGCTATAAAATCATAAATAAAATTTAATTTAAAAAACTAAAAAAAAATTTAGGTGATGATGTCGAACAATCTCATAATACCATGTCATCATGCCTTAACAGAAAGGATCAAACTGAAAAAGGTTGCCAAATTTCAAGACCAATATGAACTAACAAAAAAGTCAAGGACCAAAGTGAAAAATTACAAAATTCAATCACCAAATGTTGCTTTATCGCTTCTTTTTTTCAACCGGTACTCGTTATATAGCTGATGAAACGTAACTCACAACAATGGAGTTCTCTTCCACAGGTGTTCTGTCTTGAACTTGCTGCTTACAAGCATGGCAAGTTATTTGAACAATGGTGGTCTCGATTTGCTTGTTCGCACGATCCTTTAAAGCTTGAGCCTTTTCAAATTCAGCTCGTGCTTGTTGTCTAATCCTCTTCGCCCTATCGAACTCTTTTTCGGCCAATTCAACTTGCCTCTTCGCTTGTTTTCTCGCCTCTTCGGCATAAGCTAGCTCCGCCATCGCCATCTTCAATTGCTGGAGCGCCGATACCTTGCTCGTATCAGTCGTTACAGTCGATTCCATTTTTTCGTCGGATGAGCCGATCGAGAGGTGTAATTGAGTGGAATAATGAGTATTGTTATGGTTTTCTTTATGGGGAACAAAGGGCTCTGTTGGGTTTGAGGATGTGGTTAAGAGTTGAAGCTCCAAATTGTGGTGGTCGCCGCCGTTTGTGGTGGTGGGATTATCTTTTGTAGGGCTGAAGAACATGGTATCACTAGATGGAGTACTTGGGGTTGAAGCTGTTGGAGACAAGCTAGGTGGCTGCTGCACTTTCTGTGATTGCCCCATACGGCATGCATCTTGATGTTCTATGAAACTCTCAACTCTATAAAAAATAAAAAGGATAGTCAATAAGGAATCAAAATTTTTTTAAATTCTTACTGATTAAATTTTACTATTTCTAAAATTTTATGTGATAAGATATATTATTATATATGTAATACTATGTTAACTTATCATATTTACATATTACTTACAAAAAAGTAATTAATGAATTAAGAATTATGGAGAATATGAACTAATCTTATAACTTTAAACATAGTACATAATTAATTATAAAAAATAATCAATTTATAACCATTACCATTTAGGTTATTACAAAACTAATGACAGTAACGTAAAAAACTAAATGCTACAAGTACTAATAGAAGAACCTACCTTACTGTAAACATACTACATATATTGCGTAATATTTAGGGTTACTTTCGAATGATGGATTCATTATATATCAAATATTGACTCTATATCTATTACCCTAATCAGTAGGTATACTGTGTCGAAGCTTAATTAATTCCCAGCAACACGACCAACGGGGAAGTGGTCTTCGGGAAATGTGCCAACTGTATATAAACAGCTGCTTAATACTGTATTAAGGTTCCATCAGTCAAAAAAAATCAAAAGCTTTATATGTTTCTTCATTCTTACGTCAACAGTGTAGAAAAGATTTTAATCATGGTCTGGGACTGGTGAAATCTTTATCCTTTGAAAAGATAGAGAGCAACACTAGAATCTGAACCACTGTTGATTTAACAAGAAAAAGAATGGCAAAAGAAAATAAAAATAACCTTGAAAAAACTCTGCCACAGTCACAAGAATGGCCACGGGTACCACAAGTTTTAAGATGAGCCTTATAATCAGATTGAACCGCATACCCCTTCGAACATTTCTCACACACCCATTGTTTATGGTTACTGTGTTTCCTCCTAAAGTGTTTCTTGATCCCAACCAGATCGCCTAAAGCATGGCAAGGTTGATGGTGGAGACAGCTCGGATCGGGACAAACGAACACCCTTTTCTTCACCGCCGGTGTTTCTCTTTTCAGCAATTTCCATGGAACCTTATGTCGTCGCCGGTGCATCTGTAGGTTTTGGTCTCGTTGGAACCCTTGGTTACAGATCTCACAAACGTAACGATCTGATTCTAGTAGTGTTTTAGGTGAAAGTGAAACCACTTCAGCATCTGGATCTGCACCACCACCCCCAAGAACTGTAAATTGTATTCAATATACTGTATATATAATTTATATGATATGTATATATATGGTACCTGGTGTTCCTGCAGGTCTTCTTTTTCTCTTATTGTTGTTATTATCACCATTTTCAAAGCATGGGATTGGCTTTGAAGACGGAATTGAGGAACAAGAGGTGTTGGCTAGCATGGGTTAGTGTTGGAGCAGATTAAAAACTTCTTTTGTTTGATATAAACCCAAAGAAGCTATATGTATGTGTGGATGTATATATTCTTTTGCAAATAAATTGGTGTTGATCTTGCCTTTTTCTTCTTGAAAAATTGAAGAGACTATGTTTGGAAAGAAAATAAAAAAGGGAAGGCTGATAGAGGATATGGAGAGAGAGAGAGAGGTTAATAGATTTCTCACCTATTGAAATTCCATATTCATGTTCATTTAAAATGTAATATATGGAAAAGTATTATGGAAGTTTTTATATTAGGAGTAAGATTGTATTTGACATATTTAGAAATAGGTAAATTAGTCGGGTACATTACATTAAAGAGTAAATTGGTTATTTTGGTTAAAATTTTTATTTATTTTTATTGTTAAAAACTAGTGTGACTGATAAAATAATCAAATAGTTACATGCGACATACTATATATATATACCTCATATTAATATATATAGATAAGTTTTTAACAGTGAAAATAGATAGACTTTTTAACAGAATGACTAATTTACGAAAAAAGAAAATGCAATATAAGATATTTTGTCCTTATTCATTTCGCAGCTTAATAGAATTATGACTATAACATGGGATAGGAAAGAAAAGGCCTTTTTGCTTTCATTTCTTTTGGCCTTAGAGTCAGCTTTCTTTGTTGTATGCTTTGCTTTAAACATTCAGCTTTTATATCAGCTTTTTTTTTCCTCTCTTAAAAGTTCACCTCTCATCTTCAGCAGGTATTTGAGTATTCAAACTGCCTATTAAAATAGTTATTATTATAATAATTAAAATACATATTATTTTCTATTTTAAGGAGTTTAAAAATCCTATAAAAAATATTCCATTCACAGCCACTTATAAATCATCGCATCTCACGCCCTAAAATTGTTACTTTGCATGCACCACATATAGGATGTTCAACTCACAATACTATAACATTAATTTATTTTTAGGAATAACATTAAATTTGATTCAATGTGCAAACATTGATTTTTTTTACAATTTCATATATGGAATCTTGATTTGATTCAATTTTCACAAATCGCTAACAATATTATCAAATTAACATCATTTTACTATACGCATGTCTTTATTTCTTTAAATGTGTACAGTTGAATCAAAATCAAACTTCATATATCCAATTGCACATTAAAACAAAGTTAATGTATAAGCTTAATATTTATCCCAATTAAAAGTGAATAACTATTTATTCCAGACAAACAACATTTAACATTTAAATGCATATTAAGAAACAATAATAAAATACTAAATTAACTCCAAATTTTATGTTATCGAATTCAAGGATAAGAATGAATCTCTCCTCGTACGTATGACAGGAAAGAAAATAATATAAGCTGGGCTGCTACTCTCCAAAAGAAGTGGGACCATTACGGGTAAGTAATTAATTATTTAATTAGGACAAAAGATTTGAAGCATTAGAATTGGATCGTCGAAATGCATGGGCAATATGATTGCAATTAGCGGCATTCACCTGCGATGCATGTGTTTCCGAATCCCACTCTTTCCTTCATATAATTAAATAAATGGATTACCACCGAGTTAGGCAGCCTTTGCCTTTTCCATTCTCATTCTTATTCTTATCTTATATATAATATGATTTTTTTTAACCCTGTAATATTTTGGGACTAAAACATATGACAGGATAAAATTTTGGGGATTATTTATGATTAAAAAAAATTTAAGGGTCAATCCAAAAATTAAGTATAATCCAAGGGACATTATACCTTATTACTGTTTCATTGAATTGGATGTTAAGTGTATTAAGAGTCCTACGTAACTAACATTGAGTTCGTCATTCACACTTGTTATATCCATCATTATTGTAATTCACTAAATAGTATTTTTTAAAATATTTTAATATAAAATTTAAAAAAAAATTACATTAGGATTTAAAAAACGATTTTAAAATTCATCTTTATTTGATTTTTTTAATAGTACAAAGATTAAATTGTCGAGTTGATGTCATTCCTATTACAGAGTGACATCCACCTATCGCTTTCACATAAATATAAATAATGAGGAGGTTAAAGTAAATTTATGCATCTAGAGATCAGACAAGGAGCGTGGATATGTTCTTTCTTTTTGATCCCCCTTTTCTTTTTCTATCTCCTTTTTCTTTTTGGGTTGTAATGTATACTCTATTCTGGGTAGAGGTCCCTTTTTAGTCTCCATGTGCCTGCCTACCTCTATCATCTTAATATGGTAGTAGTGGATTCATTATATCATCTCACTCTAAAGCCAAAACACACACCTAAAAAGTGTGTGTGATACCATCATCAACTTGGACCGCTTGGATTTGTGTTGCAAACCTTGACCTTATGTATGTATAAGGACGAAATCAAAAAATTATTTTAGGAAAATCAGAGATGAATCATAAAATACTATTGTGTTAACATGTAATTGTATAAAAATTTAAGGAGCTAAATGACAAAACTACCATTGAGGGGAAAAACCGCCCCCTTATGCCTTCGTCTTTGATATGTATGTATGTATGATAAGCATTGTAGGTGGGAGAGAACTAGGAACAAAAAGTGACCAAGAAAAGGAAGTTTTAAGTGGTAACAACATAGCATGTGTCTCAGAATAGAATGAATGTTAAAAAGATAACAAGAGAAAAAGGCTTCCATGAAGGGACAAATGCTTTGCGAGGAAGGATCTAAATGGCCCATGGTTTTGGTATGTTTATTATCGAGGTGTTTTTGGGTGGTTGAGTTGATTAATCTCTTGTTGATGTTAGGTGAGGGCTAGCTATGGAGTCTTCTAGAGTTTAAAAAAATATGTATGATGTGGGAAATGTGTTTTTTCAATGAATGAATATCAAATTATAATAATTAAATTGTTGATGAATATTGATTTTTAATTCAAGATAAGCCAATATCAAGAATTTGTTGATTTTCTTAAGGTTTATGATAGTAGAGGCAAAGTTAAAAAAAAGAATTTGGGTGGAGAATATCTTATATATTTTTATAAGAGATAAAATATAATTTCACTACTGCATTGACTTATATTTTTGTAATTTTAAAAAAAATTAATCCGAAATTTTATTATTTTGAGGAGTCAAACTATAATTTTACCATATATTAACATATAATTTTATAAGGTATGTAAACAAAAATTTTCAATTTGGGGGAGGGAGAGGGGCTCAGATCCTTGTCTACCCCTTCCTTTGTCCCTACGTGATAGTTTTCTCGACAATATACATCAGCTCTGAAGTAATTTGACCTCAAATGCCATCTCTTGCTATATATGTCTTTGGGCCTATATTAGGCCTAAGAAAACTATTCATTTCCTATGTATCTAAAATTTATATATAAAGAACAAAACTAAGTAAAATGAATCAATGAGCATATATATACATATATAAAAATATGTTAAAAGGCTAGCCGCAGTAAACCCTAATGATGAAGTGGGAATCTTTTGATCCACAAAACCCGTTTTAGAAATTTCCCCCAAAGTTGAATAGTGATGGGTGAAGAAACAAACCATGTGAGTGGGGTGGGGAGAGGAGACTCCTCTTTAAATCCAAAAAGAGAAGTTTGCTGTGGGCAACTCCAAAAAGTCAAAGGCATCAAAGCTAAAAGATCAAAAGTCTTTTGCTTTATAAAAAGGAACCAATGTGCAAACAATGACACCGTAGCCTTCATTTCACGTAAGGATTAATGTACAAAAAAAAAAAAAACTAAATTATAAAAAAGCAAAGAGGGTCCTGTCTCCCTTGATGGAAATATAGAGAAATGAGGTTGTAGTAGTTTAAGACAGTTCACTCGTAAAAGAGAATATGTCTTGGTTCCTTTTTTTGGTGTTTGTAAATTTTTGAAGGGCTCTCTCTGATAGTTAGTCAGTTTATAGGTGTTTTGTCATTATAGATTGTCATGAACTAATCGCCCCTATGGATTGTCATGTTCAAAGAATGAATATATATGATACGTAAATGGCTACCGTTCCATCCATGTTAAGCAAGTGGTTCCAACGGTTTGAACTTGCAGGCATGGATCGTGATGTATAGAGAAACGTATAATTTCATACATTTTCTATGAACTATATGATGACACATCGTAAAAATAAATTTAAAAGATTTCTTTTATAACGTGTTAAAAATTTAATCCATTGAAAGTGTATAATACATCAAATATAAATCCTATTGGTAATATTTTAGATTTTGGAAAGATTACTTCCTCATCAATATGACCCCTTAAAAGGGGATATGATATGCATTTTATTATTATGTAGCATGTGGACGTTTTACTCTTTTTGGAAAATAATTGAGGACCTAACAACAAATTAATCCTACCTTAAATTTCCAAATCTTTTGGCATTGCAATTTCTCAAATACACTTTGTCATCGCTTGGGCTAATATTCCATCAATTTTCAAGCATTTTATTTCACTTTAGCTTTTCTTAATAATCACCCTCAAATAATTAAAAGCTACTCTCATCCCTAGTGTCTACAACTGCCCAATGGTCGGTATCCCGCTCTACCTAACCAGATTAGGGCCAAGCTTGAATAAGGATTTTCGCACTTTAGTCCGTCTCGGTCTAAATTTAATTTAAATAAAAAATTTAAAATTTATTTAAAAAAGTATACAAAATATCAATTAAAATATATATTTTAATATTTTTAATAGTAAAATGAGCTTTTTAAGCGGGTCAAGTCAGACTGGCCCAAAAATGAGCCTAGACTTGAGTCATTTTTGGACCCAAATCTCAACTAATTTCTAACTCAACCAGTTTCATAATTATAACTTTGATAGGAAGAGGGTCGACGCCAGAAAATTTTTATTTAGAGGTCAAGATTGATTTTTAAAATTTTTTAAGGGTTTAAAGTATATTTTATCATTTAATTAATTGACAAGTTAATAAATTTGAAGGATTAAAAGAAAAAAAATTACCAATCTATAGAGTTTAAGGCAATTACCTGCCTCCCTTATTACCGCCCCTACATAAGAACAAAGGAAAGCAGTTGATCAACATTTTTTGAAAATCTATCCAACTTATCAATTGAGTAACCAATTGATTTTGGTTGTTTCTGTACACATGAGGTACACATGGCACATCACGTGTAACTGTCTGGTTATCTTGATAGTCATTTTTATTTTTAACAGAAGAAGTAGATAAAATTTTTAAAAAAAAGAACTAATTTACTATTTGATTTAATGTAAAATGACTTATTTTATAATTTTTAAAGTAAATTATATGGTATAAAATCTGACTCATAATACAAAAGCTTTCATTATAATACTTATTAAGCGGAATACAAGTTACAATTTTGGATGGTACGTTTTACCAATCACTTTCACAGCCACCCAAAAATCATATTAAAATAATTTATATTACCGTTTGGTTCGGACATAAACGAAGATGGCAACATTCAGAACGGAACTTTTCAGGTAAATTAATTCAAATATTAGAAACAGTGCTTCATGCTGCTTAAACATAAGATAACAAATAAAACAGTGTCATCACTTTGCCACCATCATCCTTACAAACTCCTCATAGTTCACTTGCCCGTCACCGTCGGTATCTGCTTCATGAATCATTTCATCGACTTCCTCATCGGTCAAAATTTCCCCGAGATTCGTCATCACGTGCCGGAGCTGCACAGTGAAAAAAACAAACCAACCGTTATCATCATCGTTACAATGGTTTCGAGTGGAGAGCAAGCGATTTTTCGAGGAAGTATTTCGTGTTTTATTACCTCGGCTGCAGAAATAAAGCCGTTCTGATCCTTATCGAAAACTTTGAAAGCTTCCTTAAGTTCCTCCTCGGAATCGGTATCCTTCATATGAGAATTAAAAGACCAAAATCACCAAATGTATCAATACAATTAAATGTCAGTTCAAGTGAAGAGAATCCGATGATGCCTTGATCATTGATATAACTATGCGTTTCATTCATCCGATTAGCGTTGGAATCTGAGAAACAAATCCGATTCTAATGAACATTTTCAAATGCAATGTTTATAGTCATCGGAATTGCAAATGACACGCACGGTCGGAGCGTGCGTTTCGGTGAAATAAGTCCGACGAAATGCAGTGTTTAAGTCACCTTCATTTTCCGTGCGATCAAATTCAAGAACTCGGCGAAGTCGATGGTGCCGTTTTGATCAGCATCGACCTCATTGATCATACCCTGCAGTTCAGCTTCAGTTGGATTTTGTCCAAGAGATCTCATCACCGTTCCCAGCTCTTTTGTAGTGATGCAGCCTGCGCACACACACCCCAGACAAAAACAGAATAAAAACCTAGGTACCGAGCAAAGCTTTAATCTAGAACATAACCACATTAGGTCGAAGTCATAGTTCGGAATCAACAATATGGTCACACAAACATCGACATACATACATACATACATACATACATATCCCTTAAATAAGAAGCAAAACTGGTTCTAAAAAAAGGCATGTAAACATTAGCTTTCAAGGCATAGCAAATACAAAGCATCTCAACGAAAGTCAACAAAGCATTAACCTTAAGCTGATTGAGTTGTTGTATTAAAAATTGGATTATATTTTACCCCTATATTAAAAAAATTAGTAAATTAATCATTGTATATTAGAATAAAGGGTAAAATAGTTTTTTTATTTAACATTTCACCCATTTCTATTGTCGAGGACTAACATGATGGATGGAACAACCATATAGTGATATATGATATGTCATGTATACCTTATACTGACATGAATGGACTAACTCAAATAAAATAGAGGGGCTAGTTCAAGCAACTAGATAGTGATACATCATCACTAAACCGTAAAAATAAATTAAAAATTTTAACCGAAAAAGTGATTTATTCTTTTATCTAAGGTATGAAAATTAATTTACCTATTTTTTAAGTAAATTATACAAAATTTAATTTAATTCCTAATACAAAAACATTCACACTACTTTTACCCTTCTTAAACAAAGCATTATTCAAATTCCAAGCAAAACAGGGGATATTAAAACATTAATTCTAAACTGAACAAAGAGGAACAAAAAGATGGGAAATAAAAAGAAAAAGAAAAATCAAACAATGAATGGAACATAGCATAGCATACCATCACCATCCTTGTCGAAGAGGCTAAAAGCTTCTTTGAACTCAGCGATTTGTTCGTCGGTGAGTTGGTCCACCATTGTTGCTGGTTTCAGACAAAAGTGTGATCGGCAATTGGCTTTAGCTTTGACTATTTATTCAGTTCATGTAAGAGAAGAACATTACTTATAACAAAATCTTTGGGGAGTGGGACATCCATACTTAGATTCCAAAGCAAGAGTCAGAAGAATTAGATTCTTGCAACATAAATGGACGGTGATTGCACGTTGACCCAAACCTATCCCTCTGCCGCCGCGAATCTGTTTAACATCGTGGCTCTTACCAACCTATGCCACCTCATATGTGAATGTACATATGTACACATATACGTTACATGTTATGTGTCTTAGATTGTCACACATCTATGACGTTATTGATTTTTTTTTACATAATTTTGAAATTTAATTCTTACCGTTTATTTTTTTTGTCAATTTAATCTTTCCTCTAGTTAAATCTGGTCTTTTACTTTTTTAAAATAGTCAAATTTAACCATTAATTTTTCGAAAAAGAGTTTAAATGATTTTTTAACAAACTAAAATGTTAAATTTTGACAATTCACGTGTATTTTATTCTATTTTTTAAATTTTAAATTTTATTTTAAAATGATTTATATAAAATAAATAACATCATATCAGCATAAAGTGCACATAGATTACTATGCCAACAATGTTAAAAAAATTAATATTTTAGTTAATATTTTTATTAAATAAATTATTTGACTATTTATTTGAAAATTTAATGGCCAAATTTAACTAAAAAAAAGCATAAATGCCAAATTTACAAAAATGGAAACGTTGAGAGTTAAATTTGTCATTATATCATTTTTTTAATGTAAAAGCTATATTTATAAAATATTGACAAAATCATAAAATATTTAACCCCTAATGTTTATCTCTTTTATCACTTTGGCACTAATTCTTTTTTTATCACTTTGGTACTCAACATTTAAATTTTAATTAAATTAATTTTTCAAATAAAAAAATTAGTTGGATTGTTAAAATCTTAATGTCACTAATGTGGCAAATTGGGTAACATTTTACATATGCTTTATAAAAATTTAACAAATTTTAAGAAAAGTTCATAAAATTTTTTAGAAAAACTATCCACGTAAACTTCCACGCGAGCTGTTGTGTCAATGGTATTAAAATTTGAGTAGTTTAGCCCGCTTTTTCATCCAAAACAAAATGATTTGACTAACATTTGAAGGTTGTAAGTTAAAGTGATCCTAAAACTATATTAGAAACAAAAGTGGTAAAATGAGTAATTTCATGGGTTAAATTTATTTTTATGCCTATAATATTTATATAAGAAATTAAGAGGTTTTGATTGAGTTTAATCTAGTTTTTATTTAGATTTATTTTAAGTTTAAATTATTTAAAAATATATTTAAAATACTTAAAAATTAACAAAAAAAAAGCAATATTTATAGAGAAAAAGGTATATTTATAGAATATTTGCGTTAAAAAAAATCTTTAATTAAAATGTCAAAGTTAAACCATTGGACTTTTGGAGTTGAAGTTTAATTTTTTAGATTTATTTTGAATTTAAATTATTGTTTATAAATTATATATCTATATATAAACATGATCTTCAGCTTTACGGTCATCGTGCCGAGAAATATATACATTATTATTAAAATTTAAGTATTTCGCATCAATTGGTCTCAATTAAATTATAAAATTATTAAAAGTTTGAAAATATTAAGTATTATTTTAAGGATTTTTATATTTTGATAAATCTAAAATATTAGATACACAAAATAAAAATCATGAGATTTGATTTATATATATTTATAAATTTGTTTCATACGGTATTTTTGTACAAGTTACGTTTTATATAATTAATTTTAAATTTAGAAAATATAAGTATATTATTGCTTTTTTCACTTACGTCGTGGATGTATTATAATTTAGTATATTATTGTTTAAGAGTACGGTAATGTTGGTCTCACTTATCAATTGAGTCTCAAAATAACTAAAAATTTAATTTTTTTTACAAAATAATAATATTATTTAAGATATTTTTATCTTTTTATGTCTTTATATAAAATTCAGAAGTACAAACATAACGAGATTTAAAACTACGACATTTATAATATTTAATCATTTAAATTTTTTTATAAATTATAATTTTTGACACGATATATATATTCTTCTAAATGACCCGAAAACCTTTTTCATTAATGTTAGTTTCCTCACCTATATAGTTATATTATATAAACGTCTTTTTTTATTAATACATAAACTTTAACTATATATATAATAGTGTGGTCAAGAATAGGTTGCATTTGCCCAATTAAAACCCCACCCATTGCCCATAGGGGTCATCAATTTACTTAGAGGTACAGGGCAGTGCTTAGCCATAATGATAGTGAATTAGTCATTAATTGCTGCCCAACTTAGATTTTAAATCCCCTATTAAATGGTTTACGTTTCATTACATTAAAATTTTGGTATGTTTTCATTCTTTAATATTTTCTTCATTGGTAGAATATTTTAATATTTTAATTATTTTTAGTTTTTTTATGATTATATTTAAAATTTTGAATCTTCTTTCCGATTGCCATTGGGGGTCAGCCTTTTGATCTTTCGACTGCATGTAGTTATTAGAGTTGTTCATGGGTCGGGTCGGGTCTTAACAAAATTTTAGGCACGATTGCTAGGTTTGGGCCCAACCTAAAAAATATGTCTAATTTTTTGTCCAAGCTTGCCCCGGATGAAAATGCTAAAATCCGAACCCAACCTGTATTAATTTTTTAATTTTATTTTTTTATATAAAAATATTAAAAATATAATACACCAAATACACTAAAAATATTAAAATAAATGTTTTTCAACAAAATGAAAATAAATTAAAAATTCTTTATACTTAAATAACACTAATATAAGTACAACTTAACAAGCAAATATCTCTAAAATAGTAGTAAAATTAACTATAAAATAAATGTTATACAATACTCAAGCATTAACAACAAAATAATAGCAACATGATAATGAAATTATAGCAAAAAGGTTTTCTCAAGTCCATGGTGGCTTGTTTTTCTCAAGCCCGATGGATATTGCTTGGTTAGCTTTAATCCACAATGACTTGTGTTTGTCTACACTTGACTAGTGGTTTGGATCATTTTATACGGATTCACAAGTTTCTGTATGAAAGAGATGGTTGTTACATTCAGATCCAACGCATGAGCTCATGGAGGTTTTGTGGTAGACAACCAATGATAAGGTTTGTATCAGAAACATTTGTTTTTCTTTCCGATGTTTCTTGCGAAGTGATAGGTTCGAGGTAGATGGTTTTCTTTGTATGGTTCACATTAGTTTCTGATATGTAATTCTTTGGTTTCAATTTCCAATGTATTGGAGCTTTAATGCTCCTTTCTTTTGATCATAACAATTTTTCATATCAAATGAAATTATTTTTCGAAAAGAAATACCTATTAACACCATAAAAAAGAATAATATTTGATACACCGTCACATGTACCATTAGTAAATAATATGATACATCATCATCAAATTAAACAAAAAAAATATGAAAGACTTGTAAATAAATACTAATTCTTAAATTTAGAATATTAAACTTAAAGGTTCAAGATATAAGATCTCTAATTTAAACTCTAGAATTTTAATATTATTATATAATTAATTATATTTAAATGAAGTTACTATATCTTTTTATTTTATTTAATAATAAAATGTCTTCAAACTTTTCCATATTACTAACTCATTAAGGCTGCCCCATAATTCAATATAACTTATAAAATTCAAAAAGTTACCATTTGGGAGAGCAACACAAATAAATGCCCAGAGTGCACCTCCAATTTGACCAAATTTGTGTCGTGTTTAGAAGGATATCAATGTGTAATGAATGACCTATTTTTTAAAAGTTACTATCAAATGTTAGGCGGATATATATTTTTCTATACATGTATTGTTACGGAGGATAAACACGAATTTTGAATATAAATTATCAAAAAAATACTAAATAAATATTGTTTAAAGGTTAAAATATGTTATAAGTTCTTATATTTTTATATGTTTTGAAAATATAATCTTTCTACTTTTATTTGAAAGAATTTACTTATATATACTTTTTCGATTTAAGATTGATTAAGGCCGTTAATTTTAGATTTATTGCAATGTTAGTATTTTAATTATATGGCTACCAAGTGAGAGTTGTTTTTTCAATTTCAAAAGGTTATACCAACAAAATTTAAAAAAAAATTAACAGCTTGAAAATTGAAAAATAAGAAAATAAATGTACATGCACCAAAATTAATATTTAATAAGAATATAAGGACTGATTACATTTAGATCAGGTGTTGGTGACAATAAAGATGTAAGGACTTGAGATGTTGAGCACGCAGATTCAAGTTTTATTGTTGATAACTTAGTTTGACTTTAATTAATTTACTCAATTCTGTATTTGTAGTGGTTCATCCTGATAGGATTTATTGATAATTGGGCTTAAATTCATACGCTACTAATAGTTAATCGATTAACTCCACACTATTAAAAGTTTAATTTTTATTTTTTTTTGTATGATCAAGAGATCCTTATGTTTACTTTATTGTTCATCATGAAGATTAATTTCTTCGACATTTATGGTTGTTAATCCCAACAATATAACCTCATAGGTTCATACTTGAGTTTTCTGTGAAAATAAAGTATGTCTTATTATTATACTTGACACTTGTTGGTATTAATTTTAAGTTTTTAATATAATGATAATAAGGTAAATACAAACCCAATTGTGTTTTTTTAAGGAATAATATTTGATGCATCCTCAATGCATGACATAAGTCTCATTCACCATCAAAGAATAATAACATGACACATCATCATTAAATTTAAAAAAAATGCGGGACTTGTAAATAACTAATAATTTTATTTAAACATAATTAAACATTAATTGTAACTATTATAAATAAATATTAATAACTCTCAGAATTAGGGTTTAATATCTCGAGTTTTGAGCGTTTATTTATAATTAATTATTATTTAATTATGTTTAAATAAAGTTATTAATACTTATTTATAAGCCCTCCACTATTTTTATTTATTTTATTTAATAATAAATTATTATATTATTATTCACTGATGGTACATGCATCGATAATTAATCAAACTTCTTTTTAGTTATCTAATTTGATTTTAACAACATTTCTCATTTAATGGTACATTAAAACACCATAAATGATGATCTTACTATTCATTCCCTCTCTCTTGTGGCATTGATTTCAATAATGTCATGATATATTAAGAGACGAGAAACACATTGTCAAAAGCCATGCAATATCCAACACAAAGGATGGTGAACATGGAGATCAAAAAAGAAGAGGAAACAAAAGAGATTTCCCATGAAAAAGGAGATGATGATGCAGCAACAGCGGCAGTTGCAGAAGAGAAGATGAAGCTGAGTGTGGATGAGGTTATAGAAAAGTACGTGGGATCCTTTGGGTTGTCCCAGATGCTGCAAGTGGTGTTAGTGTCATTTTCATGGGTGTTTGATTCTCAAAACACTTTAGTCACCATCTTTACTGATGCTCAGCCATCTGGTTGGAGATGTAAAACCAGTGCTATTAATGCATCATTATCCCCGTCTTGGTGCATGAACGACACTGCTGGTGGCGGTGGCAACGAAGGGCAATTGGCTGGTCATGTTTGTGGATTGGCAGCCGGTAGTTGGGAGTGGACCGGTGGGAATAGCGCCACCACTATTGCGGAGTGGGATCTTATATGCCACCGCAAGTTTCTTGCTGCTATTCCCACTTCACTCTTCTTCATTGGTTCAATTTTTGGTAATCAACTCTTCCTTCCATTAAAAACAAAAATATGCAACCAATCAATTTTTTAACCTAATTCAACTTATTCAATCTCTTCTCCCGAATCAATATCTTAATCGATTTTCATTTCAATTGATCAATTAGATCCAATTCTAAAAACAATGATTTTAACTCTTACTCTAAAGAAAAAAAATATTCTATATAAAGTTTTAACTCTTAATTCGAATCTTTCCATCATTCATATTTACTTAGGTAAATGGTATATTTAAGATATGTGAATCAAATTATAAATATGTATTTATTGAACACATTGTTTTGTTGGTATAAATATATTTTATAATATGATCCAAACATTTTAGAAAGATCGAAACGTAGTTAAGGTCGGGGGCCTTTGCTCACAAAACTTTGAAAAAATTTAGAAAACTTCAATTAGGCCCCATAGTTTTTAGAAATTCTCATTAGGCCTCTCAAAAATTATAAAAAATCTTATTAAGCCCTGTAAAATTTTGGAAAGTTTTAATTAAAACCTCAATTTTATAAAAAATTTTAATTAGGCTCCCCAAAACTTAGAGTTGGCATTTAACACCTTAACTAATGGTTAGGTTGATAGAAAAACTTATAAGAACAAAGTGAAAAAATTTGGGTTACGGGATCGAGATAATATTATAAAATACTGAAGGGTTTAAATTGAATTATTAATTTGAAGAGAGGGCTAAACTGCAGTTTTATAATAAGGACTAAGGGATTGAGATAATATTCCATCCTTGATACTTGATTGAGAAGATACTAAATGTTTTAAAGATTAATTTAAATTTTGAGGAGGTCTAATATAATTAACCCATTTATTTGATATGAACTTGTATAACAAAAAGTTCAATTAGGTAATTTGCGATGACCCATCACTTGAAGTTGTTATATCTTTAGTTAATGATCTTCTTAGAAACTTGTGATGCACGAAAGGAAAATCGAGGAAAATAAGATATAGATCTTAAGCGACGTGATTTTCTATTTTTAAGGTTTTAATTTTGTTTCTAAAATATAACATATTTTAAAATAACAAAATAAAATAATAAAAAAAATATTATTGAGTTTTATATATAGGCACATTATGTTTTTCTGATCAAAGAAAGTGTCAATTAGTACATAACTTATGACACAAGTTACGTTTTTCCGTAACATAGCAATTTTTTAGAAAAATTATATATTTTTTCATTATGAGTCTTTTTTGAAAATTATGTTTATTTAAATAAATTTGTTCAGATGTAAATGAAAATAATAATTATTATAGTTATTTCGAAAATAATAATATATAAAAGTTATTTGCACCATCCAAATTTGACCTTACTAATAGATAAACTTATCTACTTAAGTTATAAAGAATTATCTATCTAAATTCTTTATATTTTATATTTGTTAACAACGTGACATTGCAAACTATTAACATCCATTTGCATTATAGGTTGCACTTTTTATGGTCGCCTCGCAGACGTGTGGTTAGGTAGAAAGAAAACATTGTTGCTGGCATGTATCTTAACCTCCATCACCACTTTCTTCGCCTCCCTTTCACCAAATGTTTGGATATATTCATTTCTCCGGTTCGCAAATGGCTTTGCCCGTTCTGGAAATGGGATATGTTCCATCGTCCTCTCGATGGAAGTGGTTGGCAATAAATGTCGAGGCCAAGTTGGCCAATACGGTTTCTTTTTCTACACGGCAGGGTTATTGTCTCTCCCTTTCATTGCATATCCTATTAGAACCCATTGGAGGTATTTATATAGGATCATATCCCTTCCCCCTCTTGTATATATATTTTTGTTAGTCCCTTTGGTAGTAGAATCACCACGTTGGCTACTTGTTCGAGGGAGAAACAAAGAAGCTCTTGAGGTGTTAAGAAAACTTGCCAGATGGAATAGGAAGAAATTGCCTGACAATATAGAGCTCATCATTCCATCTCAAGCAACAACAACAGGTTCTAATACATTTATTTAGTATTGTTAATTTTATTTAGATTTAAGACTAAATTGACACAATGTATAAATGTTTGAGAGTTAAAGTTGATATTATATCAATTTCAAAATTTGATATATATGTCCTTTTTTAGTCAACCATTTAAAGTCTAGAAAAAAATTGAATAGTTGGGTGATAAAGAAAAAGGCATAATGACTTATTTGGCCCTTCAATTTTACAAAAAAATTCATTTTAGCCCTCCATTTAATTTTCACCTCTTTTACCTTTAAACTTGTATTGTTTGTCAAATCACCCAAAAATGGATAGAAAAGTTAGCATCTGTTAACATTGTTGATTTAGCATACACATGGATTCCCACATGGATGCCACATCAACAATTAATTATTTTTTAATATTTAAAAATTAAAAAATATTAACATTATTTAAAAAGTATAAAAATATTAAAAAGTGTTTTTAAAATTTTTAAAAAATTAATTAATTGCTGATGTGGCATACACATGGCATACACGTCAACAAAGTTAATAGACGTTAACTTTTTCATTTTGGGGTGATTGGACAAATAATGCAATTTTAAGAGATAAAAGAGACGAAAAATTAAATGGAGGGTTAAAATGATATTTTTGTAAAGTTGAAGAGTTAAATAAGTCATTATGCCAAAAAAACATACTGATAGTTAGATGAACACCCATGTAGTTTACCCTAAACCTTTTTATATACAAATAATAAAAACACTTAGGAAACTAAGGGCTAAGATAACTTAATCATTCCCGGTTCACTCTTCATCAGTTTTATAAGATTCTCACTTGAAGATTAAATTGGTGATAAAAAAATTCGAATAGTTGAGTAATAACTTTTCATAGTTGAGTGACTAAAAATGAAATTCACTTACCAATATAATTTATCCAAAAGTTTAAAATAAAGAATAAAGAATAAAAAGTAACATATACTTTATATAAATAAACAATTAAAATAGAAAAATAGGTAAAAGTACCATAGAAGTCCTTGTAATTAAAAGTCAAATTACATTTTACTCCTTTACTGAAAAAACAAGTAAATTAGTTTCTTGTACATTAGATGAAAGAGTAAATTAGTCCTTTATATTAAAATTTTTATCTATTTTTACTATTAAAAAACTGAGGTGGTTGACAAAGTAACTAAACAGTTACACCTAATATGCCATGTGTACCTCATTCTAACATACCGCGGTCAGTGAAGGTGACCCATGATACTTTTACCCCCCAAAAAATACAAAATAGAACGAAGGTTAGCTGTATTTTAGCTAACAATATAACTTTTACAGGGAGTGAAGGTGACAAAGATACAATAGGTGACGAAAACGAAAACATATGGACAACAAGATGGGCTGCTAAGAGAATGATTATAGTAATGTTATTCGGCTTTGGGGTTGGCTTCGTCTATTTCGGAATCCAATTAAACACCGAGAATCTCAACTTCAATCTCTACTTAACAGTTATAATCAATGCTTTAATGGAGATCCCCGCCATTATCATCGGCGGCATACTATTGAGCTTCACCAATCGACGTCTACTTTCATCATTATCAGCCATTTCAGCCGGTGTTTTGTGTATCCTTTGCATCATTTTCACCACTGCATCGTCGAAAAACACTAGTAGTAGCAATTGGCCTAAATTGACGATCGAAGCTATTGGTTTTATGGCTAGTTCTATCACGTTCGACGTGTTGAACATTTACTGCGTCGAGCTTTTTCCTACCAATTTAAGGAACTTTGCGGTGTCGATGTCGCGTGCATCGTTGATGTTGGGGGCTTCTTTGTCACCTTTATTGGTGGCGGTCGGCCGTCTTAGCCCGTCGCTTTCATTTATTGTGCTTGGGGCTCTTTCTATTGTAAGTGGAACATTAAGTGTATGGTTGCCGGAGACAAGGAATGCTCCTCTTTATGAAACCTTAAAGCAACAAGAAGAAGAAGAAGAAGAGAAACGCCGCCGTTTAAGACAGCCCACCGTGGTCTAGTTTTAGAGCATAGAAATATGCTAACAATAAAAAATTAAGCACCTTGAATGAACATACTTTCTGTTATATAATTATAATAAAATAAAAATATCGGACCCAGCGTAATAAAAGGAAGTCCTAAACCCCAAAGTGGGGGGACTCCTCCTTGAGCCTCCAGTTTTCTCTGAAATGGGGATCCATTTTCTCCCATTTTGGGACCTTTCCATTCATTTTGTTTATTTAAAATCATATATGTTTGTTGGGTAAATTTAGAAATTTGTACGGGTTTGAAGTAAATTATAAATGTTCGGGGATAAAATAAAATTTTATCATTGTTCTAATTGGTGTTCTTACAATCTCTAATGGTTTACAACTTTTTTTTAGTGAACATATTGGTAAACATTAAACGAATATGTTCGTGAATAATGTTCATAAATAAAATAAACATACAATCAATAATAATATTATTAATTTTTAAAATCAAACACCAGTTTTAAACAAGCTTTAAATGATTTATTAAATAAGATTTAAACGGACATAAATAAGCTTGTTCGTTAATATAAATGAATTGAACAAACTTTGTTCATGTTCAATTCATTATTAAGATCTTGTTCATATTCGTTTATTTAACTTGATAAATAAATAAATATTGAGCGATTTATGAAACACTGTTCATTTACGATCCTACATTTGACATTTAATCTCTTATATTTATATAATTTATATAACAACTATCTTTTATAACAAATAAATTTACTATATATTTTATTTTTACCTTTTATAATAATTTTCTATTTATAACAGGTGTTAGTCAAATTTTAGTGAAATTAATTTTATTCTTTATAAAATATAATTAATATATTATTTCAATGAAATAATTAAAATTTATGTAAAAAACCTATCAATTATATTTTATTAATAAAAGTAATTTTTAATAAATAAAATTGTATTCGTAAATTTTATTAAAAATATTATATACATATAGTTATATATTTGTATAACATTTAATAAATTTAGGTACTAAATTGGGTCCAAAAAAGTTTAGATACTAAATTAAGAAAAAATGTCAAGTTTATGTACTAAGTTGAGTTAAAAAAAGATTTAGATACTAAATTAAGAAAAAAGTGTCAAGTTCAGGTACCAAATATTATATTAAAGAGAATTAAACTCCATGGCCTGCCAAAAGAAAGGCAGGCTTTATTAATAAATTAATTCCTAAACTTAATTCTAAATCTATATTAAGGTTTTAAAGTTTTTTTTTTAAAGAATTGATGACTAAATTATTAATTTTGTTTAAAATTATCTAAAAAGTACATGACATTAGTAAAAGTGTGCCATATTTGGAATTGAGCCAAGTTAAGTATGAATAATAGAAATATTATGATTTAATTCTACTCAAAATTTAGGATTAGATGTTTGATTCAAGCTTTTTAAGATTGAGTTCAACTGGAGACATAATTAAGTTGCTTAAACTCAAATAAATTCGTTTATTAATCTTTCTACTGAAATTTAAACTTGTATTGAGTACAAATATAGTTTCATACTCAATAAGATTGTAGTGTGAACTTCACAGAATAGTAAGAAATTAAATAGAAAAAAAGAGTGGAAGTGGATTGTGGTATCAAATACCAAAAATTTTCTATTATTCTCCTCAGCTATCGAATATTTTCCTTTTCTGCTGATGGATGCTTCATTATCATGTCACTCATTTATATAATAATTAGAAATGTAGGTTTTAAAAATAGGTTCAATTCTACTATTAGTCTCGCTATTTTACGAAAGTAGTGGATTTAATCTTTGTACTTTAATTTGATCAATTTTAGTTCTGTACTTTTTTAATTTTTAAAATTTATGTTCTAAAATCTGATACGACAAACATGTTATCATATATGTAATATCATGCCAGCTTGTCATTTTCACATGTTACTCACAAAAAGTCAAGTTAATGGATTAAACGGCTATCTTTTGCATCTAGATTGAAATTTTAAAATTCGAAAAAGGATAATAACTTAAAATGATTCAAGTAGAGAATATAAATTAAATCTACAATTGTACACATAATACATGACTAGAAATTAAATTTATCAAACATATTTAACTGTTTACTATTTTAGTCAAGACTAAAATTAATGAATTCAAAAAAAGTAAATATACTAAATGTATATAAAATAATAATTTGCGCTATCTTTGGAACCCAATTTATGAACCTTTTAAACATGATCCCACCACCAGCTCCTCTTGTTCCACCCTTTCACTCACTATGACCTTAATACAGAAAATTTACACATATTTTTAGCTAGATCAAATTCGTGCCGGATTTAAGTACATAACTAATTATATAATGTTATTTGAATTCATCGTAGGAACATTAAATTAGGATGACTTGAACGGTTAGATTTAAGTTAATTTTACCCTAAAATGTATAAGGTAATCAGTTAGTTGGTGGAGTTACAAGTTGAATATAGTAAATGCACTAAAATTATAATTTAAGTTAAATATGCATATCAATGTTTACTTATTTTTACGGAGGGAAAAAGGAGCATAGGATTTCTTGAAAAAGATGACAATTTGAACTTATGTTAACCACAACTCGAGAAAGTGATAGTAAGCTAAATACTAACCCAATTATTTTTCTTTTCTTTTTTATCTAATATTGGGAGTAGAAGGTGGGCATCACATGATTTCAACATGTGTTAAATGGTGTCTAATAAGAGTTTTAATCATCACCCCTATACAATTGTCTTGTTTTTTTTCTTAAAGGTATAATATAATTTTTGGCCCCTAACTTTTTTTTTGTCTACTTTAGTTTTTAAACTTGGCAACTCATTTTGGTCCCTAAACTTGGATTCTATCAATATTTGATTATGTAACCAATGTTACAGGAACAAGACTGAATTAGATGGACAGAGAACTGATTGATATAACTTATTAAACAAAGGGGTAAAATCGATTGACTTTGAAACTGCTTGAAATTGGCAAAAATAGAAAATTTGGACAAAAACCTATAGTTGAACAGGTTGAACTAGTTTAATTTTTAAATTTTTTTTTCATATTTTTATGAATTTTTCGTTAATTATTTAATTATTGTTGGTTTGGCGATCGAACCCATTGAACTAGTTAAGTTAGGAATTGATGGTCTGACTTGTTCAACCACCGATCTGGTTATTAAAACATTGGTTGTAGGGGTGTTCAAACTTCGGTTAAAACCAAATTAACCAACTAAACCTATCTAATTCGATTAATCGGTCAATTAAACGATCTAGTTTCGTCGGAGGTTGGTTAAAGGTTTTTAGAATTTCAATTAACGGTTAATTCAATTTGAAATCGGATAATTAATCAAACTTAATAAATAATATTATATATTATATGTATTAGGCCACTACTAATTCAGTTAATTCGGTCAAATGAACATTATCAGTTTTTTTATATATTTTATACTTGTTTTAACAAAAAAACCATATAAATTTCGGTTTGATTAACATTTAAAGAATTAAAAAGTTCAATTACTTCGGTTAATACTAGTTCAGTTCGGTTAACCGTTTGAACACCCCTAACTAGATGCAACTCTAAGATTGTACTAGATCATCACTTGAAAATTTATATAAAATTTTAGATTTCAAGTGATGATATGGCATGATCTCAAAGGGTCACATTATTAAACGTTTATATTTTTCAAGTTTTGGGATCAAAATAGACCTAATTGTCTAGTTCGAGTGTCAAAATAGACCCAAAAAAATATAAATACCAATATATCAAAACCATCCCAATAGAAAATCCGCAATAAGGGGGGCATGTTTACAAAAGAAGAGGCAACAAAAGATGTTCCTCGTGAAGAAAATATGGAGCTCAATGTGGATGAGGTTATAGAAAGGTATGTCGGATCCTTTGGGTTACCTCAGCTGTTGCAAGTGATGTTAGTGTCATTTGCATGGGTATTTGATTCTCAAAACACCTTGGTAACCATCTTTACTGATGCTCAGCCATCTGGTTGGAGATGCAAAACCAGTGCCGATCCATCATTATCCTCATCTTGGTGCATGAACAACACTGCAAGTGGTGGTGATGGCAACAAAGGGCAATCGACCGGTCATGTTTGTGGATTGGCAGCCGGTAGTTGGGAGTGGATTGGAGGGAATAGCGCCTCCACTATTGCAGAGTGGTATCTTATCTGCCACCGCAAGTTTCTTGCTGCTATTCCCACTTCACTCTTCTTCATTGGTTCAATTATCGGTAATCAACTATCCGTGTCACTCTTCCCCTCCATGCTATAGGTTTCAATTATGGTGGTTATCGAATTATAGATAATTTACAAATGATGTGCGTATGATAATAAAATTTAAGATTTATTCTTTTTGTTTTTAGCATGTTAAATCCAATTTATCTATACAATTTTAGAAATTTTTGTTATGCCCCTCAAGTTCTTTTGAAAATTTGAATTGGGCCTCTCTAATTTTTTTCATAAATTCTTATTAAACCCTCGAAAGTTTCAAAAAATTTTAATTACTCTTAAATTTTTTGAAAATTCCCATTAAGCCCTCTAAAATTTTAGAAATTTTAATTAAGACTCTCAAATTTTTTATAAATTTAATTGAGCCCCCATAACTTAATGGCAAGATCCTCTATTTCATATTTGGGTTGGCATTCCACACCCAAACTAATGGTTAGGTTGACATAAAGACCAGAAAGAACGAAGCAAAGAATTTTGGATTAGGGGATTGAGATAAAACTATAAATTTTTGAAGAGACGGATATTAATTTTGTGTTATGAGGGCTTAAATTGAATTATAAATTTAAAGATGGAGCTAAAATACAGTTTTGCCATTTGAACTGAGGGGGCCAATACGTTATCTCTTGATTCCAACCCTGGTAATAATTTGATTGGAGCTAGCTAATTTAAAATCGGTGTCATAATTTGAGGATGTCTAATAGAACCAACCTTATTTATTTTATATCAATTTGTATAAGGTAAAAGTAATATAGAAGCCCTTATATTAAGAGATAAATTGCATTTTCTTCTTTGTACTCAGAAAATGAGTAAATTAGTCCTTATAAGTCAAATCAAAGAGCAAATTGATCCGTTTTATTAAAATTTCATCCATTTTTATTGTTAAAAATTGGTCCATGTACGCCACAATGAAGTACATGTGGCACGCTACGTGTAACTATCTGATTATTCTGTTAATCATGTCAATTTTTAGCAATAAAAATGGATGATTTTTAAACAAAAATTACCCGTTGCCCTTTGATGTAACGTATATGGATTAATTTGTCCATTTTTTGAGTAAAAAAGGATAACATGAATTTAACTCCTAATACAGGTCCTCCATGATACTATTACTCACAACTTGGAGGTGCTATATCTGTGGTTAATGATCTTTGTTTCCACTGCCATTATAGGTTGTGCTTTCTATGGCCGCCTCACCGATGTTTGGCTAGTTAGAAAGAAAACACTTTTGTTGGCATGCATCTTAACCTCCACCACCACTTTCCTCACTTCTCTTGCACCAAACATTTGGGTGTATTCCCTTCTCCAATTTGCAAATGGCTTTGCTCATTCTGGAAATGGGATATGTTGCCTTGTTCTTTCAACAGAGGTCGTTGGCCGTAAATGGCAAGACCAAGTTGGCCAATACGGTTTCTTTTTCTTCACAGCGGGTGTCTTGTCTCTCCCTTTCATTGCATATCATACTAGAACCTATTGGAGGTATTTGTATAGGATCATATCCCTTCCCCCTCTAGTCTATGCTTTTTTGTTAGTCTCTTTGGTATCAGAATCTCCTTGTTGGCTCCTTGTTCGAGGGAAAAACAAAGAAGCTCTCGAGGTGTTACAAAAATTTGCAAGTAGAATGGGAATGAAATGCCTGATAACATAGTGCTCATAATTCCATCTCAAGCAACAACAGGTGCTAGTATAGTTTATATTCAAATGATTTATTTAATTAGACATTGCTTAGTTAAACAATTAAACCAAGGGTTAAACCATGGGTTGGAGTTTGAACTTTTTTTTTCAAGTTTGTCCCTAAATTTGTAATTATTTTCACATTATAGTTTTTTTTTACAAATTAGGCCTTGAACTTGAAAATTATTCCTTAATATCAATGATTAACTTGAACAAAGAAAAGTTCAAACCCCAATGCAAGAATAGTTGTCAAATTCATGCCCTAATGTGTAAATAATTATCAAGTTTAAGGTCTAACTTAGACCAACAAAAAATTCAAAACCCAATATGAGAATAATTGTTAACTTCAAACCTCAAATAATAATTTAATCTTAAACTAATTCAATTTATTTAGTAAATTTAATTTATTTTTTTTCAAAAAATTGACATTTGGGCATTTGAGCTCAAGTTTACTAATGCATTTATTCTTAATTTGTAGCCTTATTAGATTAACTAATTTTCTATCTTCGCTTATTTCCATCTTGTATACAGAAAAGAATCAGTGCTATCAAGGCATGCATCTAAACGCGTATGTGCCTTACACCTTTACACTTCCGCAACCTATGCGGACCATGACACAAGAAGCATTCCACTAGCTTCTTCTCATTTTCGGCCTCCTTGGCTTCGACACCCCTTGCGCTCTAACCAAGTACCAAGGCCTTACCCACTGGCTTCTCCTTAAGCTTGAATTTCTTCGGACATTTCTTCAATATGTGTGGACCATCGCAGAGAAAGCATTTCAACTTGTCCCTTTACTTATTGGGTTTCTTCTTCCCAACTCGTGGTTTCCCATTACCACTATTGTCGCTGTTGTCATTGCCATCAACAACATCTTCCTTGTGATCCTTTTTACATACGCCCCTTTCCTTGGACTTGGAAGACCCAAGCTTGTCTTTCCCTGGACCAAGCTTGACCACGGACTCTACTACCATCATGGCTTCCGACAGCTTTTGGACACCTCTTTGTTCCACCTCCTGTCTGACCCACGGCTTCAACCAATTCTGAAAAGCAAGCAATGCTTCTTTCTCGGTCACATCTGAAACTTGGAGCATGAGTTTCTTGAACTCTTAAACATACTCCCCCACCGTGCCCTGTTGCGTTATCCCTTGCAACTTTGCCCAAGCTTCTTTCTAGGTAAATTCAGGGTAAAATTGCCCCTTCAACTCACATTAGAACTCTTGTCACGTCCCAATCTCACCTTGCCTTTTATCTGTGGTCCTGTCTCACCACCATAAAAGCTCAATATCAGTAAGAAACATTGAAGTAGTGTTTACCTTAAACGTATCATCCACGATGCCTTTGGCATAGAAATAGTTTGTAACAACTCGATTTTGACCCCAGACAAAGTAGTTTCGGGACCATAAATCCGAATCAGAAAAATAATTTAAAATTATTTTTGGTATTTCTAGTATGTGAATTACTATGTGTGAAAATTTCGTATGAAAAGTTGATCGTTTGAGTGCTCAATTTGATAAAAAGGGCTTAATCGCGTAAAATAAAAATTTAGGGATTAAATCTAAAAGCATCTATTTGTCGTTGTCTTTTTAATTAGAAGGTTTAAAGATGAAATTTAACCACTATTTAGATAGTGGGTGGCTAAGTTCAAAACTAACCTTAATATATAAAGGTTATAATTATTTTTAATAAGGTTAAATTAGTAAATTATAAATTATTATAATACATAATAGTGAAAACATAAAATATAGTTTGTATCATCTTCTTTAGCCGAAATTGAGATGAAAGAAAGCCATTAAAATGCTTGAAGAAGGTTCGGCCATATCCTGGCTTAATTAAAGCTTTGTTTTTGTTCGGTTTTTGAAAATTTTTACATTTTTGAGATAGTTGCTTTGTGTACTACAAGACCCATGCTTTAATTTTAGAATTTGGTGATGATTTTGTGATATTCCATTGATGAATTCTTGATCTTTTTGATAGTTGATGATGAAATATGAAAGATATATGAAAGATTAACATGTTTTGTCTTTGAATTTTTGGTGAAATTGAGTAATTAGGGCTAAATTGTGAAATTAAATTTTTGGGGGACTAAAATGTGAAATAAATGAAATATGTGGACTTGTATGAGCACTAGGAACATTCGGCCCTTGTATAGTGTGGGCAAATTTTGTGTATTTTGTGTTTTATGCAATAGGGACGAAATTGTAAAAAGTGTAAATGTTATGGGTAAAATGGTAATTTGCCTATTTATGTGTTTTTGGACTAAATTGAATGTAATAATATTTAATTTAGCTCATTTTGAATATATTTAGATCAAGAACCAAAGAAATCGGAGTTGGATCGGGGAAAAGCTAAAGTCGTCGACTAATCGTCCAGTTTCGATTTTTCACTGTCCGAGTTAAGTCTATTAGCTATTTAATGTTATTAAATCGGTATATATGTATGTAAATGTATTGTATTTTTGTTGAACTTTAATTTAAAAGTATATTGATTGAAATAAAATAAAGTATGAATGATATACATGTATTATTAATGTTCGAATATATATATAGGTTTATACTTATATAAACCTTTAAATTTAGTTAAAGTATAAATGGTATATAAGTATATGCATGTATAAATTATTGGATTAATCAAAGATATGTATAAGATATATGTATATATATAAGGTTCGAATGATTATATAAGTATATATATATGTAGAAACTCTTGGATTTGGTTTGTGATATGTATGTTATAATTGTATATATAGATTCGAATAAGCATGCAAATATACATGTATGTGTTGTGTATTGAATTTTGATATGTTATTATATAAGTATATGAGGATCGATTATGCATATATATGTGTATAAGTTCTAGTTTTGAAATTGAGTATGAATTTATACATTTATATGGTAGATTCAAATATGTATAAATGTACATGTATAATTTCTTAAATTGAAATTAGGTATGGAATTATATATGTATACATGAGGTCGAATGTGAATGTATATGCATATGTATAAGTTTTGTATTGAATTAATGGTATAAAATTATTAGCTTAGATTATTTTAATATGTTCGAATGTTAAATGTATATTATATAAGTATATTATAAGTTAATAGTATGATAGTAGTAGTAGGATCCAAGATATAAGGTTATGTATAAATATGTTCGGTGGAATCATTGAGTTATGAAGCTGGAATTGATAATACAAATTATATATATATCCATGTCTTCAAAGAGAAAGATTATAAGTTTTGAGCTGAATTTTACGTATGGATTTATATCCATAAATAGTTCGAATACGAGATACAAATTATGTGAATTGAGATTTCAAGCTCAATGCCTAGAAGGCTTATTGCCAGTGAGATAATTCAGACTCTATTTCTAGCAGACTGGATGCCGGTGAAACAATTCAGACTCTATGTCTAGCAGGCTGGATGCCAGTGAAACAATTTAGACTTTATGTCTAGCAGTCTTGATGCCGGTGAAATATTTCAGACTTTAAGTCTAGCAGGCCAAAAGCCGGTGTACTGAATCAAGTTTTAAACTTAGTAGGCAAAGTGCCGGTGAATCTGTTTATATTACGTGTTTAAATATAATGGATATGCGAATGAATTATTATGTGTTTAAATATAATGGATATGCGAATGAATTATGTCATATGAATTTGAAGAACATGTACATATATTCGGTCATTGGATGTTGATGAGCATATAAGCATTCGTTTATATGTAATTGAAGAGCATATAAATATATATTTGTTCTTATGCATTTGCTAAGTTTATATATATTCGGATGTATGCATGTGATAATCTATATATATGCATTTGGTATATGCATTTAATAAGCATTTACGTATACGGTGAAATGCATTTTTGGTAAGTAGGAATATATTCGGTTGAATTTGTTTAAGGTATATGTATATATATACATTCGGTGATAATCTTTGTTAAACATATATATATGCATTCAGCTATTCTTGTTTAAAGTGTACATGCATTTGGTTTTAAATGTTGATAATTATGTAAGCATTTGACTACACGTAACTGATATGTAAATGTATTGGTTGTAAAGTTTGATGAGTATTTATGAATACATTTGATTATATGCATGTCATATATATATGTACTCTTTGATATGAATGCTATGAGTTCATATATTTGATTATAAATAAGATGTTTATGAATAGCAATATTCAAATGGTAATATATTGAGTATTCGCAATTTCATTAAGTGTACGCAGGAAATTATATAATTTATTTTATATTTTGTTATGTTGTAAACTTACTAAGCTATAAAGCTTACTTTGTTTGTTTATGTCTTTCTATTTTATAGATTTAAATATCAAGCTTCAAATTTGAGGATCGTCAGCAAGATCATCACTCTATATACTCTCTCGGTAGTAAAATGTTTAAATTTTAACTATGGCATGTATAGACTAGATAAATTTTTTGAAGGTTATACTTTGTTATATTGTATATTAATTTAATAGCCATATGAAAATGGTTTATTTCCTTATGGATTAGCTGGATTCTAATGTCTTTATTTTGTTTTAAATGATCTAAGTGAAGCTCATAATATGTCATATTTAATATTAGATCAAGTTTATTAAATTTTAAATATTTATATATAATATATATGTTTTGATTTTGCAATGGTTGTGTTTTGTTCAGTAATGCCTCGTAACCCTAATTCGATGACGGATACATGTTAGGGGTATTACATAGTTTTCCATCCTCCACAAGAAATTGTCCACATCGTATGCAGACCTTGTCCCCACAAACTTTTTCAGCTTCGGGACATCCTCGTAACTGAGTGTTGCACTTGACACTCTTTTCCCCACAGCTGCTCGGCACAAGGCCAACTCTCCCTCAAGCTCCTCTATTCTTGTGCTCAAAACCATCATTGTGGCCATTGATTCCTCCTTTAAAGCCTTCACCATGGCTTCGAGAGCATCATTCCTCTCCGTCAGCTTCTTCTTTTGGGAATCTAGCAACTCTTGCACGCTATCCATCTGGGAAGTGAGACACATGGTCACGAAGTCCTTGGACTACTCCCTCAAGTCCTCAATGCTTTCCCCAAGCGTATTGTCTAACACTTTTACGTTCTTCATGGACTCCTCAAGCTTACCCACGTGTTCCTTAACAGCCGACAGCATCTCCCTCAAAGACTTTCTAACCCACCTTTGTTTGAACTCTTCTTTCGACATCCCAACGGTGCCTTCGAACCAATAGCTCAGATACCACTTGTCACGAGGCTAGATCTTTCGTCTCGCGATCCGTGCAACCTTAGGCGATTCGTTCGTCCAAACTTGCCTAAGTTAGCCTTTACTCGAGTGAGGATTCCTTAAGAACTCCTCCAATGCACCAAGTTGAAGAGCGGAAGTGATTTATGCCAAAAGAAGCTACAAAGAACAACAGAAAGAGCGCATACAAAGTCTTTGAGTAAATGCTCTCAATATTCTCTTATTCACAAAGAATAATGAAACAATGAATGAAGTGAGTACAAATGAGGGGAAGGCTCTCTATTTATAGTTGAGCTCTCCCAAAACCAACGGTCAAGATACATTTACATCGACGGACAAGATTAACTATATCCCTTTATTTTAGGGATTTACAACATATGCCATATCAAATCTAATCTAATCTCATATTTACAAGATATGATTCCCTCAATCTTCTAAGATTAGTTACCAAATTAGCCTAAGTTGTCATATCGGGCCAACCAGGCTTCAATCTAACAAGCTTCTCCAACAGTTCTTTGAATCGGGTCAATTCTCATGGGCTAAATGATCCTCATCTAAACAATAGACCTTCATTGGATGCATTTGGTGCGATGGTCACGGGCTTTGAACTGCAGCCCGTGACACAAGAGCCTAGGATCCACATGTTTTTTAGCGGAATGGTCTATTTACGCTTTCAACCCTTCCACTTTTATGGCTTATTTCAATTTAGTTTTTTTTTAATTTTACCCTATAATTTTATTTTTATTTCATTTTAGTCCCTTAAAGAACGGTGTTGTTTTGGGGGATAGGGAATAATTGCCCGATTAGTCCCTCATCTTTTACGCGCATTCAATTTCAATCCCTATTCGATTTTATTATTTAATTTATTATGATTTGTGCCTTTATTTCTATTTAAATTTCAATTCAGTCATTCGTTTGATTAATTTCATTATTTATATATTAATTTATTTATTATTCTTCACTTTTTAAATACCTAAAAGTTAATATTATTTATATTCGTTTTATATATTTATTATTCATTATTTTTTTAAATACCTAAATTTAATATTATTTATATCTATTATAATTATTTATTTGTTTATTATTCTTTTATCTTTTAAAAGTTTAAATTTAATATTTTTATATATATTTTATCAATTTATTCATTTATTTATTATTCTTTTACTTTTAAAATATTTAAATTTAATATTATGTATATTTATTTTATCTATTTACTTATTTATTATTCTTTTACTTTTTAAATGCTTAAATTTAATATTATTTATGTTTGTTTTATCTATTTATTCACTTATTTATTATTTTACTTTTTTTAAATACTTCAATTTAATGTCATTTGTTTTATCTATTCATCAATTCATTATGCTTTTAAATATTTAAAATTGGACACTACTCATATTCATTAAGCACCTTTCATTTTCATTTTTATTTTGAGTTACTTTATTATGTTGTGATGTCATAAATTGATTTTCTTATCATTTCTATATTCACATTATTATTACAATAGTATTTACCTATTTTCTTGTTATTTATCATTCTAATATAAATGTTCTACTACTTCACATCACTTCATTATCATTGTACCATACAGTATGGCTCCGTTTATTTCACTGAAAATAGCTTTCGGAAAATTATTTCTGAAAAATGACTTATTTTTCTGGAAAAGTTAATATTTTCTGGTGTTTGGATGAATCTGTGTAAAATATTTTCTTTTGTTTGGCAGATTCTTTAAAAATATTTCATAAAAGTCATTTTCAATTAAACAAACATACATTTGAGATTTTTTTTATTTTTTCATTGTTTAATTGAGTTTGTTTTATATCTATAATTTTATATTTTACATTGTTTTTACATATATTAAAAATATTTTGTTAAATTTAAGTTCATTGCAACGATTATTTTTTAGTTACATGACTACCAACTGAGTATTTTTTTATTTAAAAATGTGACATTAACAAAATTGACAAAAAAAATCAACAATGTCAGCAGTTGGAGTTGATTTTTAAATCTGGAAAGTAGAGGGACTAAATTCTTGAAAATAAAAGTACAGAAACTAAATTGCAAATTTGTGAAGATTATATAGACTTATGACATATTTTAACATTTATACTACAAAACATTTATTATTAATATATTTATAATTCTAATAAATATTTAGTATTAAAATAATAATATTGATATATATGTGAATAATATTATTTAAAATTATTATTTTTAAAATTTACTATTAAAATAAAATTTAAATATTAAATAATTTATTATTTTTAATAAATTATATTAATTATATTAATAATTTATTATATGACTAAATATAAATAATTAAATGCGTATGTTTAATAATATTAAAAAATATAATATTTTACATTAATATTTTAAATATTTTTAAAAATAAAAATAAAATTTATTATCAATATAATAAAATTAAACTTGATTTAAGTTAATTTTTATATAAAAGTAAAATTATCTATTGAGGAGCTCTTTTCAAGAAAATGGCTTACGCTTTTCAAAAGGATAAGTCATTTTACAAGGAAAAATGCTTCTTTTTTGTTTATCTGTAAGTCATTTTCCGTTGACCAAGCTGTTTTCTGTAAAACAAACACAGGAAAATGCAGAAAATATTTTCCGTAAAACCTTTTACATGTAAACAAACGGACCCATATTTAAACGTTTATCTATTTTTAAATTATGCTCGAATAAGTAAAATGCATATAATTTCAAGTGTCATGTTCGTTTTTTTGCGCGATACATAAAAAAGGAAATTTTAAACCGAGACAAATGTTCATTATTTTGGAATTAGAAAAGTTGTGTTCCTAACTTACGGAACATGGCTTCCTTCTAAAACTGAGATAGTTGAATATCCATTTTAAAGTAAATAAAAACAAGATTTTAGTGCTTGTTCTCGTTTACAAGGATTTAAGGCATTGTGTCCTAAGTTACGGGACTTGATATCCTTTCTTCTCGATTAACTTGAAATAAGTCATTTTTCATAAAAATTAATTTAGTAATGTTTTAATAAAAGATTGTATTTTAAATCTCTTCAAATTTGTAATTTTCGGCACTAAGACTTTAATTAATCAACTAGGTACCAATTTTGGGCGTTACGAGGATGCTAATCCTTCCTCGTGCGTAACCGACTCCCGAACCTGTTTCCTGAATTTTTGTAGACCGAAAAACATTGTTTTAATAAATCAATCCTCTTATTAAAACAATCAAATCATAATGTGACCCGATCACAACCCTCAAAAATGATCGGTGGCGACTTTCATTTTTATTTTTTTAAATAAAAAGTCGATTTCAAAAAATGGTTTCGACAATAGCTATTTTGTCTTAATTGTTGGAATATTGTTTCTTTTGAATATATTTTTTATATTTTTAAATCGATTGTCATGTTGGAACACTACTTCTTTTGAATCAATTGTTTTTATGTTTAAATCGACTGTTACATAACACTTTTAATTTTAGCTTGGCCCTCCAAAGATTAATATCATGGCTCCGCCACTGGCACCGCCCATTCAAATCCACCATTAACTCAACATAACTCGACCCATTAAATATTAATTCGGTCCTCCGAAAAATCAAAGATATTATCGACTTGCTCTAATATGACATAACTTTTAAATATTTTATATTTTTATTAAAATAAAATAATAAATTTTAATGATTATTAATTATTTTATAGATATAATTATATTAGAGTAAATATTAATATAAAATTTATTATTATATATTAGAATATTTTAATGCTGCCCTACGCGCCACCAATTGAAAATTGAACTCTTCCTGAAACTCATTAGATTCGGATTTTTTTACAATTTTAATTTCTTTAATTCTATTTTCCCTAATATTACTATTATGTGTTTTTTCACAGGCACAGGGAATGAGGGTGACAAAAACGAAAGCATATGGACAACAAGATGGGCTGCTAAAAGGATGATAACAATGATGTTATTCGGCTTTGGGGTTGGTTTCATTTATTACGGAATCCAACTAAACGCCGAGAATCTCAATTTCAATCCCTACTTAACAGTTATAATCAACGCCGCATTGGAAATCCCCGCCGTTTTCATCGGCGGCATACTATGGGGTTTCACCAACCGACATCTTCTTTCATCGTTATCACCAATTTCAGCCGGCGTTTCATGTCTCCTTTGCATCATTTTCTCCTTTGCATCCTCCACCACCAGCAGTTGGCCTCAATTAACGATCGAAGCTATTGGTTTCATGGCCGCTGCTATCGCGTTCGACGTTGCGTCAATCGTTAATGTTGGGAGCTTCTTTGTCGCCTTTATTAGTGGTGGTCGCCCGCCTTAGCCCGTCGCTTTCGTTCGCCGTGTTTGGGGCTCTTGCTGTCGTGAGTGGAACCATAAGTGTGTGGTTGCCTGAGACTAAAAATGCTCCGCTTTATGAGACTTCAAAGTAACAAGAAGAAGAAGAAGAAGCGGAACGTCGTCGTTTAATGCAGAACACTGTGGTACAGTTTTAGAACTTGAAAATGCGACGATAATGGCGTTACCATTATCGTTTCCTTGTGGTTTAAGTTATAAATTATCATTATGCGCACTAATCTATTAAGCTGAAATGGATAATTTTGTCATGGAAGTGATGTCTTAACAGAACTGCGGAAGGGTTGAGAGGGAATTTAGGTTTCAAACTCTAGAGATAATATTAGGGTAAATTCCGCTCAATGTCACTAAACTATTACTAATTTTACGTTTTAGTCACTTAACTTCAAAATGTTACAAAATAGACACTGAATTATTTGAAAATTTTCGTTTAAGTCATTGAACTATTAAAATCATTGTTGTGTGCCATTCATTGGACTGTTAAAATCATTGTTGTATGGTCTTTTCTGTTTGCATCGCTTGCACTAGAGGTGCTCATGGGCCGGGCGGCCCGGCTCAACGGCCCGCCCGAAATATGGTTTGGGTTTGGGTAAAAATATAGGCCCGAAATATGGGCTTGGGCAAAAAACGAGGCCCGTTTAGAATATTTTTAAAATGCTTTTTTTTATTATTTTTCAATTTAAAAATATTTTTAAAATATTTTTTAAAATTTTTTTAATTTTAAAATATTTTTAAAATACTTTTTTTAATTTTTAAAATAAATTTTTGGTATTTATTAAAACAATGGACGGGCCGGGCCGGGCCAAGCCCGGGCTTATATTTTTTTCCTGGGCCGGGCCTGGGCAAAATTTCAAACCCATATTTCGGGCCAGGCCGAGCCTGGGCCTAGGACCCGGGCCAAAATTTTTTATGGGCCCGGCCCGAACCTGACCCAGCCCGGCCCATGAGCACCTCTAGCTTGCACCAATCAAAAGCTCTCACTCCCCTTCTCTTCTACATTTCAGTTTTTTTTCATAAAACAACTTCGAACGTTATGAATTTGCGAACCAGAATCCAAACCCTTCGAACTAACTATTAGATTGACTTGATTTAATATATGTTGTAATTTTTAAAATATCTTTAAGGATTCATTGATGCAAATGCAGACATAAAATTAACATTAAAAAAGTAAAATGATGAAATTATGTCAAATAAAAGTAAAAAAGATTAAATCTTAAATTTTAATATAGTATAAGAATTAAAACCATAATTAGATATAACTTCAAGGGTGAAGTTAGAAAAAAATTTGGAGAGGCCTAAAATAAAATTATAATTTTTTTATGAAAGTTAAAATGCAAAATTTTCATTATAAGCTTATAATTTATAATTTTTAAAAAAAAACTAAATCACAAATTTATCATTTTAAGTGATCAAAATATAATTTTATCATTTATTAATTATAATTTTTTCTTATTTGAGGAGGTGAGGCCTCTGCCTGCCTCCTAGCATTGCCCCTGCATATCTTATACATAAAATTAAAAATGTGTTTGTATCTTTAATAAATTTGAACATATAAGGATAACTAAAAAGTATAAACAAATTAAATCTATAATAATACAAAAAATTAGCGTTAAATCGTAACTTGAGAATATTAATAAACGCTATTGCAAGACCATTTTACCATTAAAGGCTCATTTCCAACATTATTTACGAAAATGGGCCAACTTTTTCATTATTTACCTAAAAGTGCCGATTTTAGCAAAACGCGTCTATATTGGAGTGTTTTTGGGGAAAATTTCAGCAAAACACGTCCCAAGGGACGCATTTTAGCCCATGTTTTTCTAGGGTTAGGGTTTTTTGCCTGTCTAGTCTCTAGGGTTTTTTGATTTAGAGTTTTTAGGTTTTTGGTAGGTTTAGGGTTTAGGGTTTTTTAAATAATTAAATTAGGTTTTTGGGGTTTCAAATAAATAAATTAAATTAAGGTTTAGGGTTTTTAAGAAAATTAATTAAATTATGTTTAATTTTTTTAAAATAATTTTGTTTAGGGGAATTATATTGACAATATAAAAACTTTTGTTTTTTTTTTACAGTAGTTTCTGAAAAAATAATTTTGAGAAGACGGTTTTGAAAAGATAATGTAAAAAATGCTTGAAGCAGGATGCACTGTCAGCAAAATTACTGAAAAAAGCTCCCACGTGGACGCTCTTTTTTTACACTAGTTCTTGTTTGGCCATAGACTATAAATGAGTCAAATTTCATTCTCAGATTGCATAAGTTACAACAAGAAAAATTGGGGCTAAGTAGAATAGAAACTGAAGATTAGTGAATTTATTAGTACTGTTATTTACTATGATGGTGAGGTTCGTGACATCGAGAACAACGTTATTTTTATCGAAGAACATAGCGCGACTGGTTTTTAACCAGAACATAGATTTTACAGAACTTCGTAAAAGAATTAGGCGTAAAATCTTCGGAACGACGCCAATGAGAGTTAATATCTATTAAGAATTAATTTTGTGCTTCGGTTGATCCTGTGACATATGACTCATTTGATATCAAAGGTGGTCGTAGCTTTGAGGCGATGGTGCAGACTCATCTCGCTAGTAGATCACCCTACCTTGAGTTATATGTACAATTTTCATTACCAAATGAAGCATTTGCGACTTCAACATCTACTGTTGTTCCAGCGAAATACACGACCCCTGCTTGACAATCCGTTAGTGGGAGGCACAACACGGAAGCACCCGTGTATGGAATACACAACCCCTGCACGACACTCGGTTAGTGGATGTGACATGTACCTTAATGGGTCGATGTTCGATGCTGGAAATACGTACTTGGAAATAACATCAACTTCTAATGGTTGGCAATCCACATTTGATTGGGAACGTTATGAAACATCCACAAGAAGGGATGATTTACTCCTTACGACGTCCATCGGCGAGAGACCTCGTACGTTGCAGATGATGGTGGGTTGGATGATGAGTCCGATGTGGATCCACCTTGAGAGCCTAGCCCCGATGGTGTAAAAGTTGCATTATTTTCTAAACCGGAGTCTGGTCCAACCAAACTTGAAGATGTTGAAGGGAGTTCAAATGAAGAAGAAGAAGATCTGCGATTTAGGGTGTACTTACCTGCAGCCCACATGCATAATGTCGATCTACCGGCAGATGATGCGTTGGAGTTTCCAGATCTACCACACAGAATGTGTGACTGTACAAGTTCGTCATTAGATTCGGCTGAATTGGAAGTTGGTAAGGAGTTTTCGAGTAAGTATAGTTTTCTTGGTGTATTGAAACAACATAGCATCATGAACGAGGTTAACTAAAATGTGGTTAAATCCAAATCTGAGAAGTTCGAGGCCAAGTGTGCGGTGCAATACAGTACATGTTCATGAAAAATTATGGCTTTGATTAGGAAAAAGACAAGCTTATGGGAGATAAAAAAGTATAAAGGTCCACATACATGTGTTGCCGGTACAGTATCACTAGGTGTTTAAGGTTTTCAAATAATACTGTTATTACATAATGTTGTATTATTTAACGTGTTTCGTTAATAGGTGTTTCACAAGATCATCCCTAGATGGATTCAGATATGTTAGCTAGCTTAATACTACCGATGGTGAAGGCGGATCCCAAGTTTTCAATGTCGGTCTTAATTGCTAATATTCATAGCCAATTGAGGTACACACCCTCTTACCGCAAGGCTTGGATAGCTAAACAGAAGGCGTTGAAAAGATGCACAGTGGGTGAGACGCTTCATATAAGTAGGTGTGGCACTGGCGTCAGGTGCTGGAGAGGTACATCCCAGGTTGCATAACAGACCTTAAAACGACACCTGTGTACTACAATGACCTATTGCTCCATAGATGCCAAGTGTTCAAGCATTTATTCTGGAGGTTTAAGCAATACCGGAACGCATTTGTGTTCTGTAAGTCATTGGTACAAATTGACGGTACCTTTATGTTTGGCAGATATACCCATCGACTATTTCTAGCTGTGGCATAAAATGACGGTGGGAGAATCCTTCCAATTGCATTTGCAATTACACCAGGGGGTCAGGTAATGACTAGGATTTCTTTCTTTCTAGGTAAGGAGGCATGTCTGCCCCCAACCTGATATTTGCGTTATATCAGATTGAGGCATTAGAATACTAACCACAATTGAGCGACATGGAAACCTATGGGATCGCACACATCATCGGTATTGTCTAAGGCACGTTACGTCCAACTACTACGGGTAATATCGGTCTACCACTGAACGACGGTAAGTGACCAACATGGGCATTTAATCTCTATTAATATAATTTCATTTGTAATATTCAATTTATTCTGAATGGAATAGTGGTATGTGATTTTTGCTATCAACTTATATTGGCAGGGTACAAGATCAATAATGACCATTTTCATAAGATGTTGGCGATTTTGTGTTCAGTTAATGAACAAAGCGCAGACTACCTCTGTAACATACCTTTCGAATAGTGGACACAAGCATACAATGGCGACCTACAATATGGTCATATGACCTCAAACCTGGTTGAATGCATAAATTTTATTCTAAAAGGAACACGTCATTTGCTGATAACCTCGGTTGTGTGTGAGACATATTTTCGTTTAGCGGTATTATTTCCAAAGCAAGCAACGAGTTATAAAGGCCAAATGCAGGGAGGTCATGTATGGTGTCGGAAGGTATTGCAAGAAATTAACAAGGCGAAGGTGCAGGCCAACACCATGCACACAATGTGTCATGATCGCGACAATCTATGGTTTCGTGTGACGGAGTTTAACAGCCCGAACCAAGGTATTATAGGCGGGTAATATTGTGTACACCTGAGAAATAGGACTTTTGACTGTGGGACGTTTGACGCACTTCGTTATCCATGCGCTCATGCAATTGCAGCTTGTCAGAATCTCCATTTGGATCCCATGAGATATGTCGACGAAGAGTACAAAATAGAATACATGTACAATGTGTGGAGACACGTATTTTCACAAGTTTCAGATGAACGTAAGTGGCCGTCTGTATCACTTGCTCCGATTAAGTTGTTACCGGATAGAGAATTGCGTCGCAAACCAAAAGGTCGACCTTGCTCAAGTAGAATACGTAACAATATGGATATTCGGGAAAGAACGAACCAATAGAAGTTCTGCGGATGTTGCAAGAACCCAGGTCATACAATTTGATCATGTCCAAATCGAAATAGTTGATAGTTCCTGTAATAAAACTATGTTGCATTATTTCTATTTTATTAAAAATATAAAAATATTACCTTATTCAAAAGAACTTCTATTTTATTAAAAATATAATACTATTAAAATATTAAAAACAACTTTTATTTTATTAAACGAAATAATATAAAAACAGTTTGTACAAATATATTAAAAAGTCAATGTTGGTACCGGTCGAAATCAGTGCCACATGGGGGTCATCGACAGTTACACGTTGGATTCCTCATTGGTTTAACTTCCAGCGGGGGTTATGGTTGTTCCAACGAGGGTTTATAGTTGTGGATGTTTGGAGGATGACCTACCTTGATAGAATAAAGAATGTGGAGGTGCTTGAATCCCATAAGGCGATGGGGATTGGTAATGAAAAGAGCTCCCTAACGGTGCCTCGTGCGATCCCTCCTGCGACGGTGGCCTATATATCATCGGTTGAGTCGGAGTCATCGGGAAAAGAGATGTACCGGGCCATACATTCTAACCTGGCATAGGACTGGGAAAAGGAAACATATAAGGGTTAGGATACATATAAGGGTTATGATACGTACCTGGCATTATTTGAATAGGATGTGGTGTGAGTGTCGTCGGTTGAGGCGTTGGGCCTGGTGATTGTGTTTGCGCTGTTGATGGATCCATGTCGTCATCCTTTCTTCTTGGATTTAAAGGGCCCCGTCATTCCCTTTCGACACGAATTTGTCGACGCCTCTGTTCTTCCAACAGTAAATATGGCTTGCCATGGATCCTACACCATAACATGTAATTCGGCACGCACGCTAACTTTGGAACGATGATCAGTTCCTGAGTAGGTATATAATCATACTGATTTTTTCATATTTCAATATATTCCGACTAGAATGCCAACCAATTCGTATTCGATTACCGTAAGTCAATTTTGTGCTCATCATCGAGCACCTCAGGTGCCACGGGAATCGATTGTCGAAATCTAAATTACCACAACACTCTATTCGTCTGGTGCATCTCCATGGTAGCATAGTTGACCAATGGGACCTTTACATACCAAATGTTCGAATTTTGAAAGAATTCATCTAGAATTACTGCCTGAATTTTTGGATCCTCGTATAATGTCCATTGAAACTATATGAACATGATAAAAATATTAGTTATATATATAATACTAAATACTAAATATGAAACGACTATTTTATGTATATATATTTTTATTCAATACTTACTTGCGTTTCTGACCATTGGTCTAATAGAAGCCATATATCTTTAAAAATTAAATAAATTTTTAGCATACAATTGTATTTTAAATCTATGTAATAATTGTAAAATCTAATATAAATTTACCTCGTTATGAGTGAGAATGTATATGGGTGGTCCAATTGAGGACGTAAAAATAGAAAGCGAAACCGAGCTCATGATTGTAGTAGTGATAGGCAACCTACAATTTTGGCTTTTGTTGGTGGCGTTGCCCTGCACATCTCCCGGTACAATGTTGCCAACACGGTAGACCCCCAACTAAATTCGTTAGCTGCTCTAAAATCAACGAGTTTTAGTAGCCACCTCAAGTTTACGAGATCTCGTGACAAGTCCGACATTAGATAACCTCCAATCATCTCAAGAATGTATGCCCGAGCATATCATATTCTTTATACTTCAGTCGAATCATTCCCCGGCTCCGGGAATGTGTCTCGTAATCAGCCCATCTCGATCTGACCTCTGTAAATATTATTCGGAATCGCATCCAAAAGATTGTAACATACGGCTCCCCAATCAGCAGATTGAACAGACCCAGTAAGTGCGGACCCATCCACCGGCAATCTCAATTGTAATTGCACGTCCTTTAAAGTGATGGTACACTATCCGCATGGAAGATGAAATGTGTGCGTCTCGGATCTCCACCTCTCTATCAACGCACTGATGAGTTTTAGGTCCAACATGCACCCCCGACCTATAGTGGCAACATAAAACCCGCTTCCCGCAAGTAATTTTCTATCAACGGTGATAGAGGACCAGACATATTACGAATATAGCATTGTAACACCCGATCTATAGACTGTTATAAAAAATTATAAAATAAAAATTAATTAAAATTACATAAATGAAAAAAATTAAATAATATTGAAAAATTAAAATTAACCCTTACCATTTTCATTTGTTCGACGTAGATATGTTTATGATCGAGATGAATTAATTCTCCGGCCATTGCTAACATGATCAAATATTTTTGAAATTATAAAAAAAATACTAATTCAAAAAAAATAAAGAGAGCTTTTTTGCCAAAATTAAAGAGATCTTTTAGAAATTTAGAGAGAAAATTGAAGAAATAATGTGAAAAAAAATATGATGGGGCTTTATAGGTTTTTTTTTTACTGTTGGACCCTCCAACGGTCGAAAAATCAAATAGCCGTTGGGGAAAAAAACACGGGCTGAAATGCGTCCTTGGGGGAGCGATTTTGCCACGTCAGTAAAGTGCGCCCACATGGGCACGTTTTGTGCTGACATGGCAAAATTGCTCCCCAGGGATGTGTTTTGTTGAAATTTCTCCAAAAACGCTCCTACGTGGACGCGTTTTGCTAAAATCAGCCCTTTCCGATAAATAATGAAAAAATTGGCCCTTTTTCGTAAATAAAGTTAAAAATAGGCCCTTAATGGTAAAATGTTCCTAATGCAATAATGCCCTACGACTTTGAGTGCGCATAGGCAAATCTAGAGGCCAAGCAAAGCCTTTTATCATAAAAAAAAACAGAAAATTTGTGTTTTTAACTTCTTATAAATAATAAAAAGTAGAGATTAATATATAGTAAAATTGTATTTTCATTTCTTAAAAATGATTTTTAAAAAAAAATAAGATCAATTTAATCCTTATCATTTTCAATAGTGAGCAACTAAGGGCGATTAATCATGATATTACTGTTAATTGTACATAACTTTTATAGGTATAATAATAAATTTAGCCATCAAAATTTACAGATTTTATCAATTTGGTCCTAATTTAAAAAATGTACAAATGTTATAGGTTAAAATTATTTATCAAGATTTAAGTTGACAAAAGATGTAAATGTTACAAGTTAAACTCATTAAATCAGGACCAAATTTATGTAAAAAAATCTCTTAATTATATTTTATTAATAAATGAAATTATATTCATAAATTTTATTAAAGATGGGATATAATCTCACTTATTATTATTATTATTATTTGTTGTGTCCCATGAAATTTGTGTGAGTAATTGGGTTTTAAAATTGAAATCCATTGATCATGTCTTTATAGTATGAATGAAGAAATTATAAGCTATACTCTAAATCTCATATTAAGGTTTCTTTTTGTAAGAAATTATCATTAAATTATTAATTTTGTCTAAATTTATTTGAAAAAGTACATGACATTAGTAAGGGCTTGCCATATGTCACACTTTTTTTATTATTGATATCGAGTAAAATTGAGCACAAATAATAGAAATATAAAGATTAATTTTGACTCAAAATTTAGTACTCAATATTTAAGTTAAATTTGATCTAACATTAATTTTTAAGTTCGAGTTTAATTAAAAACATAATTAAACTACTTAGGCATAAATAAATTCACTTATCAATTTTTATACTTGATTTTGAACTTGTTCGCATTTAAATTTAAACTCGTTTATACTTAAACTCTTTCTATATTATAAGGATAAAAACATATTTTCATAATATAAAAATATATTAAAATGAAAAAAATTGTAGTGCGAAAAAAAGAAGAGCGGAAGCTATTCAGTTGCACGCCTTGCCACCAAAAATTTTCTAATATATTCCTCAGCTACTGAATCTTTCTTCTTTTGCTAATGGATGCTTCATTATCATGTCATTGATTTCTATAATAATCTATTGATGAGCAATATTAATAAGAAATATATTTATTAAAAATAGGGTAAATTCTACTATGGATTTAATTTTTGTACTTTAATTTAATTAATTTTAGTTCTGCGTTTCTCAAAATTTAAAATTTTAGTCTTTATTAAATTTTAATGCAATAAATATATTATCATATGTGTAATGTCGTATTAACTTTTTAGTTTCCCACTAAAGATCAAGTTAATGAATTAAACAATTATTCTTTGCATAAGAACTTAAAATGATTCAATTAGAAAACACAGATTATATATATAATTATACGCGTAATACATAACTAAATTTAACCAAATGTACTTAAACTGCTATTATTTTGATCAAAGCTAAAATTGATGTATTCAAAAAATGCAAAAATTAAAATTAAACAAACTAAAATATAATTTATCCCAAAAATAATAAATTGGGGTATCTTTGGAATCCAATTTAGTGGCGCATGACATGTAAACATGATCCCACCGCCAGCTGCTCTTGTTTCCCACCCTTTCACTCACTATGCAAAGTGCGTGAAATAGTATATATGACTTTTGTTGTCCTTAATATGGAAAAATTACACATATTTGTAGCCGAATCAAATTCTCGTGGAGTTTAAGTAAGATATTAATACATAGGTAATGATATAATATTACATTAAATTTAATTATTTTTACGGAGGGGTAAAGGAACAATAAGGTTTGTTGAAGAAGATGACAATTTAAACTCATGTTATGTAAGTGTTTAACATAAATATTAACCACAACACAAGAAAGTAATAGTAAGCTAAATACTAATCCAATTGTTTTTCTTTTCTTTTTTATACAATATTGGAAATAGAAGAAGGTTCTATACGAATTGAATCCGTGTTAAATAGGTGTGTAATAAGAGCTTTAATCATAGTTCTATACAAGTCAATATAATTGTTTTGACACCCTGAACTTGGATTCTGTTAATATTTAATGATGTGACTAATGTTACAGGAATAAGACCGGATTGGATGGACAGAGAATTGGTCGATATAATAGTCTAAACAAAAGGGTAGAATCGATTGACTCAGAAATTGCTTAAAATTTATAAAAATTGAAAACTGCGGCAAAAATCTATAGCTGGACAGGCTAAGCCGATTTTTTTAAAAAAGTTTCTACATTTTTATGAATTTTTCATTAACTGTTTAATTATTGTTGGTTTGGCGATCGATTCAGTAGAACTAGTTAAATTGGGAAGTAGTGGTCTAACATGTTCAACCACCAATCTGGTTATTAAAACACTGAATGTAACTCTAAGATTGTATCACAAAGTCCCTTGAAAATTTATATAAAATTGTAGATTTCAAGTGATGATGTGGCACAATTTTAGAGTCTCGCATCATTAAATTTTTTATATTTTTTAAGTTCAAAGATTAAAGTGGATCTAGTTGTCAAGTTTAAATACCAAAGTGGACCCAAAAAAATATAAGTACCAATATAAAACTAATTGTCAAGTTCAAGGGTCAAAAATAATTATCCCTTTCTAAAATTACCTAACTTCCTCTATTATTATGAATAGAACTTTTTTAAATTACCTAAACTTCCTTTATTATTCTGAATAGAATTTGGCTTTTTCAAGTAATTTTACACAATTAGTGGTACATTAAAATACTAAAGATGATGATCACACCATTCATTTCCCATCTCTACCTTTAATAATTAAAAAAAAATGTCATGCATATCAATAATATCACATATTAGGGGGGGCAAAACCAACACATTATCAAAGCTATCCCAACACAAAATCCACATTAAGGGGGCCATGGATAACGAAGAAGAGACAACAACAGAGGTTCTCAATGAAGAAAAAATGGAGCTCAATGTGGATGAGATTATAGAAAGGTATGTGGGATCCTTTGGGTTACCCCAGCTGTTGCAAGTGGTGTTAGTGTCATTTGCATGGGTATTTGATTCTCAAAACACCTTGGTCACCATCTTTACTGATGCTCAGCCATCTGGTTGGAGATGCAAAACCAGTGCTGATCCATCATTATCCTCATCTTGGTGCATGAACAACACTGCTAGTGGTGGTGGTGGCAACAAAGGGCAATCGGCTGGTCATGTTTGTGGATTGGCAGCCGGTAGTTGGGAGTGGATCGGAGGGAATAGCGCCACCACTATTGCGGAGTGGGATCTTATCTGCCATCGCAAGTTTCTTGCTGCAATTCCCACTTCACTCTTCTTCATTGGTTCAATTTTCGGTAATCAGCTATCACTGTCACTCTTCCCCTCCATGCTATAGCTTTCATGCGTGGATGAAATTATAAATATGTGTTTATCGAATATATAGACAATTTACAAATAATGATAATAAAATTTAAGAGTTATTTCTTTTTTTTCTTTAGCCTGTTAAATCCAATTTATCTATATAATTTTAGATTTTTTTTAGACCCCTCAAATTCTTTTGAAAATTTGAATTGGGCCTTTCAAAAATTTTATAAATTCTTATTAAACCCTCAAAAGTTTAACAAAATTTAATTACTCATAATTGTTTTTGTAAATTTTCATTAAGCCCTCTAAAATTATTGAAATTTTAATTAAGACCCTCAACTTTTTTTTTATAAATTTAATTAAGCTCCCATAACTTAACGGCAAGATCCTCTACGTGCTCTACTTCATATTTAGGTTGGTATTCAACACCCAAGCTAATGGTTAGGCTGAAATATAGATCAAGAATGAAGCAAAGAATTTAAAATTAAGGGTTAAGATAAAATTATAAAATTTTAGAGGGACAAATATAATAATTTTGTGTTAAGAAGGCTTAAATTGAATTATAAATTTAAATAGGGGAGTTAAAATGCAATTTTGCCATTTGAATGGAGGGGGCCAAGTGGTTATCTCTTGATTCCACCCTTGATATTTGATTGGTACTCTCTAGTTATTTTGTTAGCCATGCTAATTTTTAACAATAAAAATTTATAATTTTTTAATAAAAAAGACCAATTTACTCTTTGATGTAATGTACATGGACTAATTTACCTATTTTTTGAATAAATAAGACAAAATACAATATAACTCCTAATACATAATCTCCATATTACTTTGTTTCCACTTCCATTATAGGTTGTGCTTTCTACGGTCGCCTCGCCGACGCATGGCTAGGTAGAAAGAAAACACTTCTGTTGGCATGCATCTTAACCTCCACCACCACTTTCCTCACTTCTTTTTCACCAAATATTTGGGTGTATTCCCTTCTTCGATTTGCAAATGGCTTTGCTCGTTCTGGAAATGGGATATGTTGCCTTGTTCTTTCAACGGAGGTCGTTGGCCGTAAATGGCGAGGCCAAGTTGGCCAATACGGTTTCTTTTTCTTCACGGCGGGTTTCTTGTCTCTTCCTTTCATTGCATATCCTACTAGAACCCAATGGAGGTATTTGTACAGGATCATATCCCTTCCCCCTCTGGTCTATACTTTTTTGTTAGTCCCTTTGGTATCGGAATCTCCCCGTTGGCTCCTTGTTAGAGGGAAAAACAAAGAAGCTCTTGAGGTGTTACAAAGATTTGCAGGATGGAAGGGGAAAAAATTGCCTGATAATATAGAGCTCATAATTCCATCTCAAGCGACAACAGGTGCTAGTATAGTTAGTTTATATTCAAATGATTTATTTAATTAGACGTTGTTTAGTTAAACAATCAAACTAAGGGGTTGAATTCTGGGTGACAATTATTCTTGGAGTTTAAACTTGTTTTTGTTTTAAGTTTGACCCTAAACTTGTAAATGTTCGGGCATTGGAACATTAGTACTTTAATAATTATCGCCTTCAGATCCTACCCTCACCAATTGAAAATTTAAGTCTTCGGATTTTGTTTACAATTTTAATTTCTTTATTTTTATTTTCATTATTATTACAGGCACAGGGAATGAAGGTGGCAAAAACGAAAACATATGGACAACAAGATGGGCTGCTAAAAGGATGATAACAATGATGTTATTCGGCTTTGGGGTTGGCTTCGTTTATTACGGAATCCAACTAAACGCCGAGAATCTCAATTTCAATCTCTACTTAACAGTTATAATCAACGCCGCAATGGAAATCCCCGCCGTTTTCATCGGCGGCATACTATTGAGTTTCACCAACCGACGTCTCCTTTCATCGTTATCAGCAATTTCAGCCGGCGTTTCATGTCTCCTTTGCATCATTTTCTCCGCCGCATCCTCCACCACCAGCAGTTGGCCTCAATTAACGATCGAAGCTATTGGTTTCATGGCCGCTGCTATCGCGTTCAACGTGTCGTATATTTACTGTGTTGAGCTTTTTCCGACTAACGTAAGGAACTTTGCGGTGTCGATGTTGCGTCAATCGTTAATGCTGGGGGCTTCTTTGTCGCCTTTATTAGTGGTGGTCGGCCGCCTCAGCCCGTCGCTTTCGTTCGCCGTGTTTGGGGCTCTTGCCATCGTGAGTGGAACCTTAAGTGTGTGGTTGCCTGAGACTAAAAATGCTCCGCTTTATGAGACGTTAAAGCAACAAGAAGAAGAAGAAGAAGTGAAACGCCGTCGTTTAATGCAGAACACTGTGTTATAATTTTACTTAATTTATATAAAAAATATTAAATAAACTTATCAATAAACAAACGGTATGAAAATTTAATTATTTTTAAAATCTTGAATTTATTTATTAAATATGTTAGAAAAAATTAATTTATAAAAATTAAAAATTGATAGTAAAAAAATTCAAAAATATAATTAGGATCATCCACAAAATATAGAAACATTAATCAAATTTATCATATTTTTGCAGAAGAAATTATCTTTATGCGCACTAATTATGATTTTAGTAATCTATTAAGCTGAAATGGATAATTTTGTTGTGAAAGTGATGTCTTAGGTGGAACTGTGGAAGGGTAGAAAGGGAATTTAAGTTTCAACTCTTGAGATAATATTAGGGTAAATTCCGCTCAAGATCATTAAATTATTACTAATTTTACATTTTGGTCATTTAAGTCATTGGGCTATTAAAATCGTTATTGTATGGCATTTTCTGTTTGCAGTACTGCTTGCACTAATCAAAAACCCTCATTCTCCTCTTGTACAATTCAATTTTTTTTCACGAAACAACTTTGAATGTTATGAATTTGTCTATCTCCAACACTAACACCGTTAGATTGACTTGGACCTAATATATGTTATTCTACTCATCAATGGATATTGATCCACCGTATCGATTGTCAAATCATTGCTTAGAGCTTGCTAGCTAGACACTTTAAAAAAAAAAACTTAACAACCAAATGACTTAAATAAAAACTTTCGAATAGTTTTTTTGACTTAAATGAAAACTTTCAAATAGTTCAATGATATTTTATAAATTTTTGAAATTAAATAACATAAATGTAAACTTACTAATAATTTAGTGACGTTAGACGTAGTTTACCCATAATATTATTAGGGTAATCACAAACATATATAAAAGATACTTTGAATTTGAATCCACCAAAAACAAAAGTAATGTTATAATTTTTTAAATATCTTTAAGGATTCATTGATGTAAATTTTGACTTAAAATAAACATATGATGAATTTATCTTAAATTAATTTTAATATAGTATAAAAACTAAAGCCATAATTAGATATAATTTAGGGTCTAATAACAGAATTTAACCAGTTTTGTAGGATGGGATTAATGAATGAATGAAAATTCTACTGTAAAAAAAAAAAAAAGGTACCACATATTTCCATATATACCGTGGTAACACCGTAACAGAGAACACCATTACAAGCAAAGCTTCATGAGCCAGGATGGAACCAATCTAGCCTATCAACAACAAAGAGGGATCAATCCCTAAAATTCACAACATTTTATCAAAAAACAAAACTGTGTGTTTTCAACATTGAAGTGGTGAGTTTTCCTTTTTTAAGCTCTAACATTTAGCCATTGAATTATGTCATCCATTATAGCTTCTCGTTCTAGTTCGAAGAGGAGATCATGTAAGAGACCTTCGTATAATTTGATCGTTTTGTCGGTTGAGGCCTCGTCGTATAGTTTTTGTGAAGCTTTAGGATCGGTTACGGTATCATCCATGCCGTGGAGAACAAGGAAAGGGACTTTCAATCTTTTCATATTGTGCTGCAAGTAAGATGTGATTCTAAGGATTTCGTAGCCGGTTCTTACCCGAAGAGGTCCGGTGTATACCAATGGATCAGAATATTTAGCCACCAGAGCCTTCGGGTCCCTAGAAACTGGGTTCCCCCTTCTGTTTGCAACATGGACTTGGAATCGTGGTAATAGAAATGACATGATCGGGGCAAGTACCTGCCGTTAAAATGGCATGTCATATTATTTATGTTCTTCAATATCTCGAACAAGAAAAGACGATATAACCGAGTAGGTTCTTACCACGAAGATCGGATGAGAAGGCTGGACACCAACAGCTGGGGAAGTTAGTATAATGCCTGCTACTCGATTTTCAACCTGGGGATCGAGTGTTGCCTACAATGTGAAAAGTGAGTTTAGATCGAACAAACTTAGTGATTTTCTTGGCATGCTTGAGTAAACAAAAAAGACTTACTTTTAGGACAATTGCACCACCCGTAGAATGACCAAAACAGAAACACGAAAGCCCTGGGTTTTCAACGAAAACCCTTTCGAGGAACATTTTCTGCAACGAGTCAGGAACATAGATGAAAATGATTTAATTTGGTTCAATATTTACTTCAAATAAACTTGGTAAGAAGGCCTCTTCGATCTCTCTCAATTTTAATATTGAATAAATTGGTCTTTCCTAAAAATAATATCAATTTAATCACTATCCTTTTCAAAAGTGAGCAACTAAAGTCAATTAATCATGATATTACTGTCAATAGTTCATAATTTTTATAAGTATAATAATAAATTTAGCCATCAAGGTTTACATATTTTGTCAATTTGGTCCTAATTTAACAAAATGCGCAAATGTTGTAGGTTAAAATTATTAAACTAAGACTAAGTTGACAAAATATGTAAATGTTACAAGTTAAACTCATTAAACCAGGACCAAATTGACAGAATATATAAACATCAAGAGTTAAATTTGTTATTATACTAATCAAAACTGTGTACAATTCATGGAAAACATTAAAGCCATGATTAATTGTCCTTACTCACTTTTGAAGTTAACAAGAATTGAATTACTCTAATTTTTTTTAAAGAAACTAATTTACTCAATATCTAAATTGAAAAATAACAAAAAGGTGTTTTTACAAATAAACTTTTGTAGCTAAACATTAAAAACATACCATGTCATTAACAGCATAATCAAGAGAATGAACATATCCATGTAGTCCATCACTTCCACCATGTCCTATATGAACAGTAAGAACAAATAAACTTACCGGCAAACAAGCATGAAACGGTTATATGCTATATAGCATGCCGCAAGATGCATCAATATCTAAAAACGATGAGATACATAAAACAGGAAGTTGTTTTAAAGCTTTTTTGGCACCATCCCAATGGAAATACTCATACCCCTTCAACATCCAAAATATACATGCTTTGTCGAAGGTGCCTTCTACACTATGAACAACAATAAAATAAAATTGAAATATCATGAAAGTCTTTGTACTAGAATGAGTTGAATTGCATTTTGTTTCATTTACTCAAAAAATAAGTAAATTAGCTTTTGTATGCTAAATTAAAGAGTAAATTAATCATTTGAGTTAAAATTTTCATTATTTTGTACTGTTAAAAATTGGTGTGGCTGATAAAATAACCAAAATGATAATATATAGCGTGTTTGACGTACATAAACCGGTTTTTAAAGCAAGCAATATGTTATTTATTATTATGCATATTATGCTTAAACTTACCAATCCAATCCATTCCGTAGACCTTGAATCCATTAGTATTAAGTCGCTTTGCGAAATCGTTGTATCTATCGCTGTCGTGCGAGCGAAAGGGGGACACAAAAGGCAAACATTTTGACCCGAAGACACACACACAGAAAGGAATCAATTACTTTAAAACGGCATTAAATCCTAATAACAAACCTGTGTTCATTCAAGCCATGCATAAGAAAAACTACTCCCCTGGAAAAACACACAAAAACAACATCAATATCGAAAGGAATAAAATGAAAGTTCCTCTAATATAGAGATCTCCCGATTACTTTAACCTATATAATTAATTTTCCCACCTTAAATATTTCTAAAGCATAACATCAAAAAAGAAGCAAAGATGTTTTGATAAATTCTTAACATAATTATAATTACGATCAATCATTACATCAATACGTCACCAAGTATAAGTATTATCGACTAATGGTGAGACTTGAACCTGAGATATTAAATATTGCAACAACACTGTTTTAACATTTATGCTATTATAAAAAAGAAAATTTTGTGTCTCATTCTGAAAAGGTTAAAATACGTTGTAAGTCCTTATACTCTTTATAAATTTAAATTTTAATATTTATACTTTTATTTTTAAGAATTTAGTTACTCTACTTTTCAAATATTAAATTCAAGTCAAATTGTTAACACTGTTTAAATTATTTTTTAAAATTCAATTTCATTACATTGGTTATTTTTTAGTTACATTGCTATCAAGTGAGATTTTTTTTTAAATGTCACGCCAACAAATTATTAATATCAACAATTGAATCTAAATTTTAAAATCTGAAAAGTAAAATGATTAAATTTGTATAAATAAAAATATAAAAGTTAAATTTTAAATTTGTAAATAGTACAATCACTACCCAGATTTTAACCTTCTCAAAATTCCCATTTCTAAACTAATTTTTAAGACATAATAAAATTTGAAATATGTGGAAATCAAATTACTACCTCTATTATTAAATATATTAATTTAATCTTTATATTATTAAGAGGGAAAATTTTTATCTGCAACTGACCTGATTTGTACGGAAATGGGAGTCCAAATCTGAATGAATAACGTGTCACCCCTTGCACTAGAAACCAACGAAAACTCCCTCATACTAACGCCGTCATCGTCCTGAACCACCCTCCGAATCGCCAGCGATCGCCTCGCTGCCGCCTCTAGGTCCACTGCAAACGCCGTGCTTCTCCGCTGCACCACCGCGGCCGGAACCCTAAACTTAGTCCCCACAGACCCTTTCTTCCTGCCCTCGTGTTTCTCATCCTTTCCCGCTTCAGATTTCAACGCGGAGGTCCGTTTCCGTCGCCGGGTCGGCAACAGGAGAAGCAAAACGACGGCGTTCAACACCACCAACAAGCTCCTCAACGATCGTAACGAGAAGAGCGCGTTGATTAGGTCACTTACGCCAGACGTCAACGGCTCCACCGCCATTGTTTTCAGCAGGGGATTAGAAATTTTCAAAATCCACGAAATTCAGCAATGGTTTCAAAAATTTTGGAAAAAGAATACTTAAATTAATAAAAAAAGGTTTTCAAATTTAGATTCTATTGGTTATAATTACAATCACTCTAGTTGATGAACAAAGATCATCAACCGAGAGAACCAAGTCAAAACGAAAAAAAAAAAGAACAGAAATAAAAATATCGTTAAAACGCTAATTTGTCTTCAGATATTCCAAATAATTACTCTCTTACGGCCATATATGACTGTTGAGAATTGAAAATTTAAGCTTTTACCAATTTTAGAGCCTACCCAAAATTCATATCATAATCCATAAAAAGTAAAAAGCTTTCATTTTCTGGGAAAATATATATATACACATCTGTTTACTGGTAATGTGGGATTGAATTTCATTTTAGATGACGTTTATGTGGAGGAATTTATGGCAGAGAAAATAAAAGTAAAAGTTCAAATTTAGCTTGCCAATTTATTTAAAAATAGGTTAAAATCTATTCTTTGCTTGTTTAGAATAAGTGGCGGATATTTGCACTAAATTATTTTAGTTTCTAATTAAAATTTGTAGTTTAATAAGATTTTTTTTAAATAAGATATAATTAATTTTTTAAATTTTTATGTGATTAATGATAATTTCGAAAATATTTCGAAAAAATAAAAGGTATAATAACAAATTTCCAAAAAGTTGGGTTAAATTAAAATTTTCAACAAATTTCAAGGGAGAATAAAATTTTTCAAAAATTTTGAGGGGCCAAGCCCGTGGCCCCATTATGGTCCATCCTTTCTACTTTTATTTTTATGAATTTAATATTTTAATGATTTAAATATGTAAGTTCAAGTGTTAATTTTGTTTAAAAAATTTGTTAAATTCGTATCAATTATAATGTCATTTCTTGGTTACTTGACTATCAAATGATTTTTTCTATTTTAAAATGTTACAATAACGAATTTAATAGAATAATTTTAACAGTGTTAATTTTTGAACTTCATTTCTTAAATTTAAAAATTTAAGGAATTAAATTTCTAAAAATAAAAGTAGAGTGGTCGAATTCTAAATAAAAAGAATATAAAGACACATAGCATATTTTAAGTTTAAAATTAAAATTAAAGAAAAAAAAAGGAACTGTTTTTTAATTGACGGAAATCAGGGGGGCAAGAAGAAAAATAAACCAAAGATGCCGGATATGCGGCGAACTGTCGGGGGTGGACAAAGTCTACCAAAAACAGTTTGGATGAGTGGCTATTAGGAAATGGTTAAAGTATGCAATAAGCCCCTGAACTTTTTGAAACTTTGAAATTTAGTCTCTATACATTTATTTCTAGAAATTTTATCACTCTATTTTCTAAATTTCAAAATTCAGGTCTAATTGTTAACAATGTTAATTTATTTGTTAAATTTTTTAGTTTGAAACATATTGGAATGAAAAAAATACTCATATGGTAGCCATGTAATTGAATAAATAACATTATAATAAACCTAAATTTAACAAAAAAATAATAGTATTAACAATTAGGCGCAAAATTTTAAAATTTGAAAATTAGAGAGATTAAATTCCTAAAAATAAAAATATATGAACTAAATTCATTTTTTTAAAGAGTGCTTATGGCATATTTTAACCTTAAAAATTTTATGTATATTCTACTGTGACATATGTACACCCTTTGATCCAAGATCAAGCTATTCAATTATTCAAATTAATTTAAATAAATAATTTCAATTTTTTTTTAAATTTTGAGTCAAGATGGATATTTACAACTCAACAAATAGAATAAATCGAAAAGTCAATTTGAAATATTAGCAAATTGACTCCTTGAAAAATTAAAATGTTATTAAAATTTTACAATATTTTATAAAAGAATTATTAAGTTGTATAAATTTGTATAGAACCGTTAATTTTTTTAAATGTTAAATTCGATGGTTTAAATAAGTAAATTACTAAATCAAGCTTATTATATTAAAGTGTTTTTTTAAATATTTTTCAAATATATACCTTCTCAATTTTATTTATTAAAATTTGAAAGTTAATTATATTGTCAACAAGGTTTCAATTTAGTCTATTTAATTTTTTTTTAAATTTAACTGAACAAGTTTATTCGACTTAACTCGAGTCGAATTTCATTTTACTCGACTCGGTTCGAAAAAAAATTTAAATTGAGTTAGGATGAGAAAATAGGTTTCATCAAATCGATTCAAATAATTTAAAAAAATTCACTCGATTCGATTAAATATTGATCCCTATTCTTTTTATTTGTCTCAGACTTTGACTTTTCACCTGCACTTGAAATTTTGATAAAATCCATTTGATATAGTCCAATTTGATTATAAAAATCATTCAATCCAAATAATAAAAATAATTTGAACTTAAAAAAGATTCAATCTTAAAGTGATTAGAATCAAACTTGAAAGCTGGACCTAATCAACTCAAATCCAAAATAATATCTAACCCTATGTGAGCATAAAAACAATTCAACCCAAACATGAAATAATTGAAATTCGGAGTGATCAGAATCTGAATCCGAACCTGAAAACTAGATCTAATCAACTCAAATCCAAAATCATATCTAACCCTATGTGACCATAAAAGTAATTCAGCCCAGACATAAAATAATTGAAACTTGGAGCTCAAATTTGAACCCGAAAATTAGACCTAATTAACCAATATTCAAATTTCACCATACCCAATTGGGCTTAATACAATAATTGAGAAAATTAGTGAAATGTTTATCCAATTTTATAATACAATATAGAACATTCGTTAAATATATGTTTCTAAATTATTTGTTTTTTTATTCATAAATATTTATATTATTGAATATTATGTATTGAATTTCAATTCTTAGTGTATTATGATTCAAGTTTTTGATTCGGTTATTAAAAACATTTATTTAGTATAAAAATGAGGAAATAATTTCTTTAAATTAATTTTAAAAAATGATAAAAATGATTTTTATTACAAAATTTGGGAAAAAAACACTTTAAAAAATATATATCACAAATATTTTTAAATCGGCAAATAATTTATTACCAAATTATTTAAAAAAACATTTTATTAAAATGTTAACCATATATTTTTTATTATAATTAATTTTAAAAAACTTTAATTTATATTTCAAAACAATTTAAAATTTAAAAGATTAAAAAATAAGTTTTTAAAACAATTTTCAAAAAAAAGTTCACTATTTTTTGAGAAAATATATTTTAATAATAAAATTAATTAATATTGGATTATTAAAAATTTGAATCTAAAAAATGTTTTTAAAAAACTTTATTAAATTAGATAAAAAATGAATGAAATTTAAGAAATATTTAAAAAATTTATAATTTAATGTATAAAATTATAATTAAATATCTTTTTATAATTTACAAAAAGAAAATCTTCAAGTTTTTTTTCTAAAAAATTATCAAAATACAATTCAAATTTTTATATCAATTTTGTTACTTAATTATATTGATTAATTTAATTACTGTTTCTAAACAAATTTGTTTTTTTAATGTAAACTTTAATTTCTTAAATTAATTATACTTATTAACTTAAAGATATTTTATTTATTAATTATTATTATTTTTAGTTGATTCTAATATTAAGATTTTTGAAATCTTTGTAATCATATTATCTTTAAAATTTTTTAAAAATATACACGAACTAAATTATTTAATTTTGATTATTAAATAGATGCACGGGTGAAAAAACAAGTTCCTAAACTAAAACAAACAAAAATAAATATAAATTAAATCATGCTCAAATTAGATTAATCATGAAAATAATAAAGAATAATTTATAAATAATAAATATTATAAGTCATTAAGATAAGTAGAGGTAGAGATCAAATTGAATGAACTAAGGAATTAAATCACATAACCTACATACTATGAAGGATCAAAGCTGGAATTAATCCATTTTTAAAAATGGCAGACCATGAGCTGAAAACCATGTGGTGCGCGGTGGGTTCCATTTTAAATATAAAACTTAAAAGCATTTTTTCTTTTTTCTTTTTGCAAAATAGTTATATTTTCTCTCTCAGAAACACATATAGTTGAGAATTCCACATTTTCATCCCAAAGTTTATAATTTTTCAGATTTTGGCAACAAATCCTAAATTTTCACAAGCCACTTTTACATTTTTTAAAACTCGGTTTTGATTCCGAGCAATTTCTGATTCAAAATTCAAGTACTATTTTTGAAAAAAACTTTTTTCTTATTTTCTTTTAAATATCGAGAAAAAAATTCAAGTTCTAAAATCACTTTTAGATTCAGAGTGAAAAACTCGATTTTGAATTTTTTTTAAAAGGTGAATTATTAAAATAGTCACTTTTGTTTTCTCCAAGTTGTATTTTAGTCACTTACGTTATTAAAAAATAGATAATTTTAATCACGTATATTTGAAATGAATTAATGTAGGTAATAAATAGATTAAAAAATGAAAATAGAAATATTTTAAAGAAAAGAAGTCTAATCATATAAAAATTAATTTTATATTAAAATAATTGTGAACCCTATTTATAAATGTGATCAAACCACTAAATCCAATATTCTTATCTCCATATCTTTACAACCACTCCTTTATTATTTTTTCTTTTTCCTATTTTCAATTTTTTATGTATCTTTTTAGGAGACCAACTTTCATATCATAAATAAATAAACAACATAAAGAGAGTATTTAAAGTCAAATTTTCACACCCTCACTTAAAATCTTGAAAAGACAATGGAAAAAGGATCTTTCCTAGCTTAATTGGCTAAAAAAATAATATACATTAATTAAGAAAATACAATGCAAATTTCATTTTTAAAATCAAACTTGATTCCATTTTTTTTCTTCTTCAATGACTAACATTGCTCAGCAACTTCATCTCCAAACCTGTTTCGGCTCGGAGAAAACAGTACTGACAAAGTTTTATCTTTTAAAATGAGATTCGATTTAGCTCCATTTTCGTAAAATTTAGCTTAAAACATATGGTCACCCATGTTCTTCACCCTGCCAATCTGATCTTCATAGGCTGAACTCCAAGCTTGGATAATGGAAATCTATATTTGACCCTGTTGTGCTTTTTTTATCAGCAAAACTGTTGCTTCCCTGCATAGTTTTAGATTATGGGTAAACTCCATTTGAGCACACTTTTATACCACTCAATTTAAATTGATTTCTAAATTTTAAAAAGATTGTAATCGAATTTTTAAAATATCAGTATCATATCATTCAATCACTTTAGTTATCACCTTAAGAAATGATAAAGACAATTTAAATTTAACATGTTTAAAAAACGTCGTTTTTTAATATATTAGATTCAAATTGTCTAGTTACACCTATATTTAAAACTTCATCCATGTATTCTAAACATACAACATGTGGTATTTAACTTCTAAATTGTAACTAAACTAAAAAATAGACATTTAGTAGAGTTTACCTTAATGATACTTTTCTAATATATATGTATAAATTAATTGATAGTTTTTATTAGATAATGACGCATGTCTCATATTACATAGGTAATATATCAAATGCTAATATTCTATATATAAGGCTGGTGTTTGATATAATGACAGGTCACTATTTTAACTAAGTGAAGTTAAAGAAATTACCATATATCCTTTTTCGAACGTATGTACCCTACAATCAAATGTCATATTCTTTACCTACTTATAAAGTTTTTCAATATCACCAACAGTCCTATATGTATAAATAAAATCAAAGCTAAATGAGAGAAAATTTATGTATAGTCGCTTTCAACGAGGTGCTCAATTAGCTTTAATATTTTTACAACTGCGTCACCAACCTCTTATTTATTGCTAGGGTAAAGTACGAGAGTGAAAGATCTTTGCAATTTATATATATATATCTATAAATACGATACATGCACAGAAAATGGTGCAACTTTCACTCCTTTTGCAGTAATAACTAACCATTTCTAAAACTTATGATACTGAACCCTAACCAAATCTAACGTTATGCTGCTCAGTGTTGCATGCATATATGTATATGTAGATATATTAGAAGCTGAGATAATGAAATGCTTTTCATTAATCTTACCTCGAAGTGGTTTCCGGATTGAGACGATGGAGCTTCGGGTGTAGACCCAACCGGAGTCCCCGAACTCGACAACTGAACCCCTCTGGTGCACCAAAAAAATTCATATAGTTTAATCAGTTTACGGTCACTAAGATACTTAGCTGCATGTTCTGAACAACAAGCAATCAAAGGGACAAAAATGCAATATAATAGATTGTTCTTCATCATGCGCATGCTATGGTTAGTACTTAGTATTGCTCAATAAGCTAGATAGACCTTTTTTTTTCACAAATCTAGTGTATATATATGGTTAGTATTTAAGAGGTGAAGAAGAAGTGGGCAAAATTTTGGGTTCAATTTGGCATTTATGTATCTTTATATATTTAAATACATAGTTAATAATTAATAGTTAATTATAATTAAGTCATTAATTATATTATACCAATAAAAGTTTAAACCCTGTATTTTCCGAATACCATCTTCCATCCCTACCGTAATATTATATATATATGGTAAGACCTTCTCAATAGTCTAGCTCTTACCTTCGTCTTATTACTGACTTAATCATTCGAATGCATTTCAAAGCACAAACTCTATCACCTTCATAATTTTTCTTATGTTATAGATCTTTCACTTCACATCATCCAATCCATTTTTATCTAAATACTTATTATTCATTAACAATTGGTACTTTCTATGGGAATCAAACAAAACCCCATTACTCAACCAGTTGAAACTATTCCCTTCCATCGCTGCTGTCGTTTCCTATCGGCTTCCTCAAGCATTGTTTTGAACTTTTTCATTTTTATATAATCACATATGTTTACGTGTATAATCTTATTCAGGTTGGTTCAACCTGTTCTTTTAAATGTTGGGCGACTATCATCTTCCACCTAGGAAATTTATTTTATATAAAGACCCCTAGCATTTCAATTCATTGATTATAAATGTGAAGGAGAGAAGAAGACATGTCTAGAAGAAAAAGATGGATCAATCAACTTAAAATGCACAAATGTGTGTATATATATATGTATACGTGTACAACTAAATAAAAATACTTGGTAAGTAGTATTAGAGTGCTCTTTAGTAAAATCCTTTGTCATGATATCTTAAATTAAATGTAATAATTATTAATTTGTTGAATTTAATATATAAAAAAATGATGCTAAATATAAACACATTGGTAAGAATTTCTTCTTTGATCAGTCATTACGAAAAAAGAAATAAAGCAGAAAGGCAGAAAGATGAATTAAAGCTTAACGAAAGGAAAAGCTGTCATCCATGAATAAACTCTTTTTTAGGTTTTTTTTCCCTTTATATAAAAAAACGTGGTTTCTGCATTAAAAAATTAATGCAATAAATTTTATATAAAAATTAGATGAATTTTTATTTGAAATGATAAAAATATACTCAAAATAATAATATTTATCTTGTAAAGTAATGATATTTTAATGATTATCAAATTGAGGGTCAAGTTGATTCGTAATATCAACTTACTTAAGAGTTTAATATATAGTAGAAATTGGTAAATGAATTTTGTAATTAGGTTCTTTTTTATAACTTACTTAACAGTTTAATATATAGTAGAAATTGGTAAATGAATTTTGTAATTAGGTTCTTTTTTATACCTATATCTTTTTATTCACTTTGCTATGTGAATTTGTTAATTAAGTTTGCTTTTATACTTGAAATTGAATTTCGTGAAAATATCATAATGTGGTATTTTGAGATTGTATCACTTTATCAACTAAAATTTTAAAAAATATATGAATTTTTTTATGTTTTAGATAATGACACGGCACAAACTCGGATTATTATATTGTCACACTTTTAGGGAGTTTAAATTTAGGGACTAAAATGGAAGAAGCTATTAAGTTTGGATACCAAACCAGAGATTGAGTTGGGAGACATACGTAGAAGAGATAGCCCAAAGGTTAGAAGAGGAGGGGCAGCCATTAACATTATGTTCTGTCTCTGTTGATCTCTGCTTCACTGAACTGTTACTATTTTTGGCTACACCCAAACAATCTTCATCTTCTTCTCCTGATCCATCTGTCATGCATACATATATGTATTCACATATATTTTAACAAACTAAAATATTAATAATAGATCCTAACATAAATATTCATACATACGTACACACAACATAAATATAGGTAAAAGTTTTATGGAGGCTATATTTTGCCTCTCTACTAAACAAAGTAAATTAATTATTGTATTAGATTAAAGAGCAAATTAATTATTTTTGTTAAAATTTTCATCTATTTCTACTATTAAAAACTAACATGACTAATATGATAAACAAACAGCGACATATGACGTACTACATATACCTCATGATAACGCATAAAAATTAATTTTCAATAGTAAAAAATGATGATTTTTTTAACAAAACCATTAATTTACTAGTTGATCTAACACAAAAGACACTAATTTATTCATATTTTTAATATGAAAAAGGCAAAATCCAGTACAAGACCTCCATTATACTTTCCCCGTAAATATAATTAAATTATAGGATAGATATACAGTAATTGCATATATTTTGTGTGAGCATAAAAAAACTCAAGTATGATTCACATACTATTATTTATTATTTAATTGAATTAGAAAAGAATCTAAATACAGATTAAAAATATATGATATTTGTTATGATGTATATAAATGAATAAAACAAATTAGGAAAAAGTGAAGTACTAGTTAATAAATATTAGGGGGACTGGAGAAGGCTAAGGCTAAACAATGCACAATTACCTGAGAAAGCTGCTGCAGCTTTATCAGTGCTCTTAACAGTTCTATACATCTGCGATATGAAAGGAAAAAGAGTTGCTTATTGATAAGAAACAAATCAAAAGAAGCCTCTTTTTTATCAATTTAAAAACAAAAATAGAAAATCTTGGTAAAAAAAATAAAAAAATACCCTTCTCTCTCTCTCTTTCTATTTCTAATTCTTGTCTGTTTATGGGATTTTTATTGGTTTGTTTATTAACCACGAGGTGGATGTTTGGTAAGGTCAGTAATTGCTTTGAATTATTGAGAAATGATGGCTACTTTTTTTCTCTCTCTCTTTTTCTCTTTGACCTTTTCTTTTCTTCTAAAAGTTGAACTTCTTCACTCAAAGTCTCTTTTTCTAAAAGAAAAACCAGGGTTTTTCCAGCTTTTTTAGTTTTTGTTCTTTGATTGTACCTGTAAATGGCTTTTGACATGAGCAAGTGTTAGATCTTTGACATCCATTAACTCTAAAACTGACTTTGGGGTTGCTCCTACATGAGAAAAACTCGATCAAATTCATTGAAAACTATATGGATCTGTAACAAAAAGTAGGAAAAAAAAGAGAGAATAAGATTGAATAATTGATTACTTTCATGGCCACCGAGAAGCTCGACAGCATGAACGAACCGAGCATGGAGAGAGCTGGTCCAACGCATCCTTGGTGCCCTTATATTCTTTTTGCTATGTACTTTAGCTATAAACCTTGAACTACCCATGCTTCCTTCGTATTGAGGCATTGAGATCCCATTAAACCTATAACCATTGGCTGAGTGTAGCACCCAAGGAGCTGAAGCTGATGATGATGATGAACAATTATAAGACGAATAAGGGGACCCTTGATATAGCGGCCGTGACTTACGAGGATCCGTATATATTGGGATTCCCTTGATGGGTTTCAAACCTGGTTCAGGCATATCATCGAGCCATGAAACCCCATAGTTTATATCACTTAGTTGACCGCATTTGAGAAGATGAATTTGCCGTGGGCAACTCTCAGGTTCTAAGCCACTGCCGACTGGACCTAGTGGATTAGCTAAAGAAAGCTCGGTTTCAGCTGCTTGGGAGCTGCTGCAGGGTTTTAGGGCATCGTACTGTTTGTTGCTCCAAATATCAAAGGTCGATGAATGGCTTTCGTTGGTAGTAGCAGTGGAAATCGATGGTGGAGCAGTGTTGGGAGGGCTAATGTGCAGTGAAAGGTCGGGAATCCGATTCATACACTGTTCATCGAAACCTCCTTTTTCCTCCATTTTTATTCTCGAAAAAAAAGGGGTTCACTGAAAAACACTTTCTCTCACAGAATCCAATAAGAAGATATGAACAAACACGGATTATTGGGTAGTTGAGGGAAGAAAGAAAATCAAAACCCTTTGAATGTATAATTTACCTAAAGAAAGAAAAATTCAAGAGGGCAACAAAAGAAAACTTGCACATAAATATATATGTAATATATATTGAGAGAAAAGTGTAGTATTGCAATGATTATATGATAATTTTATGTATATATATAAAGGGAATGGTTTTTGGGAATGAAGAACAAAAGAGAGCTGTTTAATGACTTTTACTTGCTTCTTCTTCTACCTCCTTGTGTGTATATATATATACAGAAATAAATAAATGGATTAATTGCATTAAACATCCCAAAATTATGATCCAAATTTTTTAATAATAGTTAGCTTGACTGAAACTTTAGTTTGATTTAGAATGTATTTGACCACTTGGATCAAATTTTAAAGACATTTATATTTCAACAATTTTGATGTCTAATTTGATGGTTACATGAACAAAGATTTTATTGAGACCATATTAATATTTTGAATATTGAATTAAAATGTTTTAAAGTTTTGACAACGTTTTGTTCAATTAATGACACTTTGAACAAATACTCTCTCTTTTTCGTCATAAATATAAATAAAATCATGTAATAAATATATTTATTAAAATTTTATCTAAAAATCAAATGATTTTTTATCACAAATAGTGAAATGAATTGTTTAATTTTTGAGTAAAAGAAAAGTGCAGTGTTTAAAATTTATTGAGTTGTGGGTTCAAATATCAACATGATTGAATTTTTTAATCTTATATTTTATAGAAAAAAATATCAAAAGACAAAGAACACTCTCATAAAGCTATAATTTACTTTGTATAGAAAATAATATTTTAATAATTTCTCAATTGAATTGATGTCGGACTGACTTATGATATACAAACTTATCAATGACTTAAATATAAATATAAATATAGATATAGATGGTATTTTAGAATTTTATCAACTAAATTTGAGTCAGGTTAACTCGTGACACAACTTAGTCATGAAATTAAATATAAATATAGATATTGTACAACTTAGTTTTATATTTTATCCATATATCTTCGTTCTTCACAAAATTTATTAGTAAAAAGGTGACAATAAAATTATTTTTTGAATAACTGAAATGAATTTGAATATAAAAATTATTATTATGGAAAAAGTGTTAGTTGAACCCGAATAAAATTAAACTTAGAAGGTATAATTAAAAAAAAAAACAAATTCTCTTTGTATTTTTCAATAATCTCTTTCTTTTCCTACTGGCTTACGCTAATACGGAATAAGATGCTTTCATTTTTAATTTTCTTATCTTCCCTTCCTTTATAAAAAATAAATTAAAGAAAAAACACAAAAAAAAACTTTGCATGGGAATATTTATTACATTTTTCGTGTACACTTAAATTTTATGCTGATTCTTTAAAACACTTTTTTATTTAAATTGCATTGCATTCATAATTTTTTTTCTTTTTCTTTTGGGACTTCCAATTTGAATCAAATACGTTTTTTAATTGGAATTTGAGATTAGCATGTTCAAATTTTAATCAATTTCTTTTTTGGGAAGAAAAAGTCATTTGAACTGTTAAAATTCTAACCGTGTTGATAGTCTGCATGATAATTTACATGTACTAAATAAATTTAGAAAATACATAATTTTAAATTTAAAAATTTGAAAATTTTAAAAATGTAGGTCAACAAAGAAGCATGCATGGATTATCATGATAAGCAATTAACATTTTAACAATTTGATTGACCTTTTCATTAATAAAACACAGATTAAATTTTAAAAGTTAAATGTGAAAATAATTAAAAAATTTAAACCCATCGGTTTATATTTAGGGTAAACTATATCCTATGTCATTAAATTATTAGTAAGTCTATATTTTAGTTGCTAAATTTCAAAAAGTTACAAAATGACCATTAAGTTATTTGAAAGCTTTCATTTAAGTCATTAGGTTGTTAAAATCGTTGTTCAATGGCCTTCTCTATCCGCACTGTCTGCGCCAATCAAAAACTCACATTCCCCTTTCTACGGTTTAGTTTTTTTCATGAAACAACTTTGAGTATCAAGAATTTGTGAACCAATATCCAAACAACTTTCTTCTTCAATCTCCGACACTAAATGTAAGATCAACTTGGATCTAAGGTATGTTTTACTCATCATTGAGAATTGATCCACCAAACAGATCATTGAATCATCGCTTGGAACTCGCTAGCTTTTTTTTTTTAGAAAAAAACTTAACAGCTCGATGAATTAAATAAAGAATTCTGAATAATTTAATGATCATTTTATAATTTTTTAAAATTGAATGATTAAAATGTAAACTTATTAATATTTTATCGATGAATTACTTTTTAAGACTTTGAATTGTGGCATTATTAGGCCCCAATTTATTTGGGCTTGAGGTTAATTTTTGGCCTATTGCATTGTTTGTTCGACCTTAAGGTATTAAACCCAGATTTCAAATTCGGGTCAGCCCATATATTTTATTTTTCATGTACTATTATTTTTTTTCATCTATTTATTTATAGAAAAAAGTTCGAGAAAGCCCTAAAACCCTTCCGAGCATTTTGTTCCCCTTCCTTGCAGAAAACAAAGGTGAGTTTTTCCCTCCCGACTCAGTCACTTGCTCACTCGGTCACTTACCTCGTGCTTTCAACGGTGTTATTCGGAAATCCTAGCCGACGATGTCGCTTCGAGTGTTGAACCCTAATGCCGAAGTTCTCAACAAATCGGCGGCACTGCACATGAACATCAACGCCGCCAAAGGTTTACAAGATGTTCTCAAAACAAATCTGGGACCTAAAGGCACTATCAAAATGCTTGTTGGTGGCGCCGGTGATATTAAGCTCACTAAAGATGGAAACACTCTCTTGAAAGAAATGGTTCCTTTTTTCCCCTTCCTTTTTCCTGCAATTTTTTATAGCGATTTCATTTCCCTTACCAGATTTAAATTCTTCTTTGATATTAGTAAAAGCATGTTAAATGATTACTGAGGTTGATGATGTAGATCTTATTGAGTTGTTTGATTGAAAAATATTTCAGCAAATTCAAAATCCGACGGCTATTATGATAGCAAGGACAGCTGTTGCACAAGATGACATTAGCGGTGACGGAACTACATCTACTGTACTCTTCATTGGCGAGCTAATGAAGCAATCTGAGCGTTACATTGACGAAGGTTAGGGTTCGTATGACTAATTTGAATCCATGTAAAAGAACTGCTCAGCTTTGCAATTTTCTATTAGATTTAAGGTTTTTTTTTCCCTCAGTGAGATGCAAATTGGATAATATGAGCAGTTGCAGTCATGTTAGATTCTTTAGCTTAAGATTCTTGCCCACTGAAAATGATTAAAGAAAAATTAGATTTGAACCAAATGGCTGTAATATACAAGTATTGACATAGCATTTCCATATATGTACACATATTTCTCTTTTCTCGTTATTCATTATCTATATGCATAGTGATAAAGCTTTTGGTTTAGGTATGCATCCCCGTGTTCTAGTTGATGGTTTTGAAATTGCCAAAAGAGCTACCCTTCAGTTCCTTGAGAAGTTTAAGACTCCTGTGGTAATGGGTTCTGAACCTGATAAGGAGATCCTGAAAATGGTAGCAAGAACTACACTAAGGACTAAGGTATTTTCAAAATTTTTACTCTCCCTACTTCACTCTCTTATCTGTTTTTAACGATATCTTATTCATTTGATTGACTTTTTGTACTGTCATGCAGTTGTATGAAGGATTGGCAGATCAACTGACAGACATAGTTGTTAATGCTGTAAGTGGGAAACTTATTTGTTTCTACTTTTTTACACTTAGGTGATATAAACTTTTATTTGGTTTCCCAGGTACTGTGTGTCCGAAAACCAGATGAGCCTATTGATCTCTTTATGGTTGAAATAATGCACATGCGACATAAGTTTGATGTAGACACACGGCTGGTATGTTTATATATCCTTTTTATCTTGCATTGTATGTATGCCACCTTTCTCGATGCATTGTAGCATTCAATGTCTTTGTTTGTGGTTTCTGCTGTTACAGTATGATACTGAAGTTGGGATTACTTATTACTCATGCATTATGAATGATTTTAAGAATTTTGGTTTGTTGTTACTTCTTTTGAGTCACGAGGCTAAGTTCTTTTTCTTTTTTCAAGAGAGGGACCCACTTGAAGGGAAGGGGGGTTGTTCTCTATATTCTAACCAGTTTATTTGCCAATTTTTTTGTTTCCTTACTATAGCTACAATTAAAGTAATTTTTAATTTTGATTTCACAAAACAATGTTCTCTTTAATGAACATATGCAAATTTGGCCATCATCAAATAAAATGTAGAAAACTTTTTTTGACAAGGTGATCACGATATGGATAGGAAATCACAAAATTTATTGCTATTGGAATGTATTAATAAAGCTTTGAAAGAGTTAACTCTTTCCCCTGCTACACCTTCCTTTCTCTTGATTAGAGCTAAGTTTAGCTTGTGTAGTAAAGCTTGAATATTTCTGTTTTATTTCTACATGTTTTTGTTATGTGTGTGCATGTGTTGGTATCCATCTGTATCATGCCGTTTATTATATTTATCTTTTGTGGTTTCCCTAGGTGGAGGGACTAGTTTTGGACCATGGTTCTAGGCATCCGGATATGAAGCGGCGAGCAGAAAATTGTTACATCTTGACATGTAATGTATCATTGGAGTATGAGAAAAGGTACATATATGTGCATGTCTTTAACTTCCCTTTTTATTTGTCCGCGCTGTGGGGGTGCAAGTGGAGGGGGCACTAATTTCATGAAGGAGAAATTAGCGTCATTGTTAGCTATTTATATTCTCCTTGAAATATAATCTTCCTTGTGCTTAGCTGCTCATTTGGTGTCTGCGTGCTTTTCTTTGGTTACCCTTAATCTGGATTTATTTTGTTGTGATTGTCATCATGTAACTAATGTTTTAGCCCTCAGTGAAATAAATGCAGGCTTTTTCTACTCAAATGCTGAGCAGAGGGAGGCAATGGTTGCAGCTGAAAGGCGTTCAGTTGATGAACGAGTCAAAAAAATTATTGAGCTAAAAAATAAGGTATCTATTGTTATGCCTGATGTACCTATTATAAATGTGGCTTTTTTGGTGTAGCAGATTTATATTAATTCTTACGATACTGCTACTCCTGTCCATCTGTAGGTTTGTGCTGGCAATGATAGCAACTTTGTTGTTATCAATCAAAAGGGTATTGATCCCCCTTCCTTGCATCTACTTCAACAAGCAGGGGTAAGCTATGGAATTTTGTTCTTTTAACCCCTATTCCGACTTGCGAAATTTTCATGATGCCCTACTCTTTGTTAGTTGCCTATAACGTTCTTGCAAGTGTTTGAATTTATCCAAATTTTCCCATTAAAGAAGAGAAAGTATCACAAGTGAAACATACAGTGATCTAGATGCTTGACCAGTGTTGTCAAAGGTGCAAGTCATTCTCTAGGCACAAGAACATCATATTTTGTGAGGTGCAAGGCACAGAAAGGCTGTAATATGCACACGTGTGTGTGTGTGTTTTTTTTGTGTTGGTATATATAGTATATGCTTAAGATATTTTGATTAAAAACTCTAAAAAGAGTGATTTGGTTTTTTCCTATAAAAATTGTAAAATTTTCTTCTTTTGTTGGCTAACATGCATGATTTCCATTTGGTCCCATGTTATTAAATATTCAAATATCGAGAAGTAGAGAGTCTGATCGTTTCTTTTCTTCTTAACCATTAAAGGTACAATTATTGCAAAAATAAAAAACTGAAGAAATCATACGGAACTTCAATTAACATATTTTTTTGCAACTACCACCTTACAAAAATATGATCAGGCATGCTCGGCGTGTATCTATTTAAGATGTGTCTCGTCTGAAAGGGTTTGAGGCACTTATTTGGTTCAGTGCTAAGGCACAATGCTAGTTGCACACCTTTACAGCACTGCTTGACTATTATTTTGCCATCTCGTGTTGATAATCATGATATCATTGTCATTGTCAGTATGTTCTTCAGTTTTTTGCCTCAGCGTACCAATGTCTTCTCCCCTTTTTGCTAGAGAATGACTACCTTGGTTGTCATCCCTGTTTCCTGTCTGTATATGTCTTTCCGATGGATATCTGGGTTGATATATGTTTCTAGAATATCAAGAGGAAGGTGCATCCTATGTAGCCGTCTTCCTTTCTGTTGGCGTAAGATAATTTCACAATTGTGATTGTAACATGTATTTTGCAGTGATATTGTTATTCCTAAATGAATTTGAGTGGCACACAGTTTTGATCACCAGTGAGATATGAGGCTGATGTGACTGATATATTTTTTCTTTCTTCTTTAAGTGTTACATATATGTCTAAAACTGAATTTTCTAATAGTTTTTGTTGAAGTTTGTCACACCTGTGTTTCATTGCAATATGCTGATCTGTGGTGTTGTAGATTGTTGCCCTCAGAAGAGCAAAGAGAAGAAATATGGAAAGGCTTGTTTTGGCTTGCGGAGGAGAAGCTGTAAATTCTGTTGATGATTTAACCCCAGCTTGTCTTGGCTGGGCGGGACTTGTCTACGAGCATGTCCTTGGGGAAGATAAGTATACATTTGTGGAAAATGTGAGGCATCCCCATTCATGTACAATTTTGATCAAAGGTATGTAGAACTGGTTGCCGTTCCATATAATTTATGTAAATTTAATAACAATATTGTTAGTGCTGCTTGTGCAACATTTTAATTGCTATTTATATAATACTAATGCTATTGTCAATAACATAGGGCCTAATGACCACACAATTGCCCAAATTAAGGATGCTGTTCGTGATGGGCTGCGGGCTGTTAAGAATACTATTGAAGATGAGGCAGTTATATTAGTAAGTTTTGCTTGTTTAGCATTTCATTTGCATTTGTTCTTCAAGCTGGTTTACATCTACTATTGATTCTATTGTCTGCAATAGTTGGTCACCAAACTTGTTTTATGATTGATTGACCCAGTATAGAATGGAAATTAGATGGGGTAGACTAAACTTAAAGTTGGTCGTGGGTGATCCTCTTTAATGTGTATTTCCCTGATAGATGCAGCTGGCAAATTTAAATATTTGATCTCTGTGCTATTAATAGGCTGGCCTATTTGATTAGATTCTGTCAAATTCCCTTGAACCAAAAAGATATTTGCTGAGAGTTAGGATTATTTGGTTCGAATCTTTACGCACGGTAGCATTTCATGATATACTCTGATATATGAATATATATATCTGTTCTTCAGGGTGCGGGAGCTTTCGAAGTTGCAGCTAGACAACACCTAATTAACGAAGTAAAGAAAACTGTTCAAGGGGTATGTCTCTGGTATATTTTTCTGTTTACAACTACTGAAACAACTATTGAAATACATCTGATTTACATAAAAATGGAACAGCGTGCCCAATTAGGTGTTGAAGCTTTCGCCGATGCCCTTCTCGTGGTGCCCAAGACACTTGCTGAAAATTCTGGACTTGACACTCAGGATGTCATAATTGGTCTTACGGTACTACTTATTTCGTCTAGTTCACTATTTGTTTCAACCCCTTCTAGAAAATGGAAGCTGAAGAGAATAGTATTAAGCTGAACATTGTATTTTGACTGTTGATACAGGGGGAGCATGACAGAGGAAATATTGTCGGTCTAAACCAACAAACAGGAGAACCTATGGACCCCCAAATGGAGGGTATATTTGATAACTACTCTGTTAAACGACAAATTATAAACTCTGGGTACGTAATAGCTCTCGATATTCATTTGCCTCACTTGTCTTTTATAATTTGCCATTATCGGCATGTATGTTCCCATTTTCATGGTAAAAGTACCATGGAAGCCCTTGTATTTAGGGGTGTGCATTTGGTCAGTTTGATTTTTTATATAAAAAACCGAATAAATCGATTTATTCATGTAAACCGAATAAACTGAACCGACCTAGGGAGCAAAACCAAATAAACCGAACTGAATTTTTGGTTCGGTCCGGTTTTTCTGTTTTTCAAAATCTTTTTGAGTTGGAATTTTTTTTCTAATTGAGGTAGGAATGTTCTTCATGGTACTTTTTCACTGATTCGCACTATTAGATGTCTATCATGATTTCATGTTTACCACATAAAAAGCATAACTGGTTAAAAATGGTGGTACTTTGGTTTGTCAGGCCTGTAATTGCTTCGCAATTGCTGTTGGTGGATGAAGTGATTCGTGCTGGCAGAAACATGCGAAAGCCAACTTAAGCCCGGAGTGGACCTTCCTTTTACTCTGTATGTGTGTGGCTTTTGGTATTCTATTTCATGGAAGATTTTTGTGGTGCATCCTTGTTCTAAAATGGGTTATGTACTGCATCTTGGTGATCTGTTTTTAGAGGAAACTTCCCATTTTCATGATAGTATGAACAAATGTTTTTTTTACCCTCTCTTATGACATTGGCCTTTGCCATTTCTTGTAGCTTTTGCCTCTTTTTTTCCCTCTTTAATTAAATTTCTATGGTTTGAATTGGAATTTGGTAGTATCCTGAATTTGTACTTTTAGAGGTTTAGTTTTAAGTCATTTTTTTCGGGTGTTTTTTGTGTTATATTGTTTTATGTTATTGTAATCATTTTTCGGTATAAGTTTAAATTTATAAAATATTATTTTTAAGTAAAAATTAATATATATATATATAAAGAAGTAAATAATATATATTTTACCAACCATAATTGATGGGATATAGAATTTGAAATTGATGAGAGATTTGAAAGGATGTTATAATTATAAAAAAGCAAATAATAGTATAATGGTGTTATATTTTAAAATTAATTTATACATAAAATTTAGTGGTTTTGGAGTAATTTTCAATAAAATCTTTTCCATTAAATTGTGTCTAAAATTAGTGAATTTAAAGCTGTTTTGTTGTTTCATTATGACAATTACAACTAATCAAAATAAATTATCAATCACGGAATAATAAGTGAAGTATATTCTAAATTAGACTATCATTGAATATGAGTTAATAAAAAACAATATTAATGGACAGGGAATTGACAAATAAACCCTTTGAAATTTGGGGAAATAAAATAAGAAGCATAAATCAGATGAAAAATTGGAGTCTAAAATATAGGATGAAAATTTTACGGCTAAAATTAGATGAGTGCTAAAAAATACTTAAAAAATGAGAGGCGTCACCTTCATCACAACCGAATATTCCAGGGTTTTGCATGAGTTCATCGCTGCAATGTTCGGGAAAATAATTTGTTTCGATGGGAATAAAATGACTCAAAATGCCAATTAATTTAACCATAGCTTTGGCATTGAAAACCTTAATGATTTAAGCAAGGAGAAAGAGAGGATGGGTAATCAATGTCAATGGCATCTGTGGTTTGTGTTGGCGATAACATGCTTTGTGAGTCAAAATTATGTAGCAGGGGAGCTTGAGAGAGTTCATCTGAAGGGGCAGCCGAGGAACGGCAACAGCAGCAAAGGCGATGGTTTCCCTGGCTTTTTGGTGGTCGGTGATTGGGGTAGAAAAGGGGCTTTTAATCAATCACGAGTTGCATTCCAGGTTATTTATTTTCGCATTTCTAACTTATTTATACGAAACCGATTTCCTTTTTTAAAACTCATAAAATTTAATTTATAAAATTCTTATTATCATTTTAATGCTAGGTTGAAAACAATCTGAAAGTTAATGGTTACATCAAACGTTTTGAAGATTAAAATCTATTAAAAATATGACTAATGCTTTTATGAGATTAGATTACAATCTTTCTTCGTTAGTCCATATTGTGGTTGAACAACGGAAATCAAGAAAATTTAAATAATATTTAAGGTGTCAAATACTTTGCTTACTGTTTTAATACAAGTCATAAAACAATAAATAATTATTTCAGAGAACAATGAAGAATTTTTTTATATTATATATTTTTCAACAATATTGTAAACTATTAACAAATTTTAGATGATTGTAAACACAATATGGATGTAGATGGGAAAGATCGGAGAAAAATTAAAGATAGATTTTGTGGTATCGACGGGAGATAATTTTTATGACAATGGGTTGAACAGCCAACATGACCCTGCGTTCCTACAATCTTTCACTAATATTTACAAATCCAAGAGCCTGCAAACCCACTGGTTCAGCGGTTTGTAACTTTTTATCCTTATTCATGTTTACATACATTTTACTATTTCAGCAATGTTGAGTGACCAATTGATTACTTACATGGATATCATTGCCTACAGTTTTGGGGAACCATGATTATAGGGGTGATGCAGAGGCTCAATTCAGTCCTTTTCTCCGACAAATTGACTCCAGATGGTTTTGTTTACGATCCTTCATCGTCAATGCTGGTCTGTCTCTATTCCTTATTCCTTATTATCGTTGCTACTAATAATAGCTTAAAAAGCAGAACACCTATTTTATCATATTATATTAATTACTTTTAAATTTGGCCAGATTTGGCTGAGATCATCTTTGTGGATACCACACCTTTGGTGAAGAGTTATTTTTTAAACTCAGACACACACACACTTATGACTGGCGCGGTATAATACCTCGCAAACGCTACATTACCAATCTATTGAAGGTACTTAACCTATTATTATTAAATTTGGATCAAATAAGAATTTTGTTGTCATGATTCGATCAACCTTAAGCCTTGTCATGCAAGCATGTGAGCACAATCCTAGCATTATCCTATTTAGGACGTGTCTCAATATTTTATCACTTGAAAGTGTGCATTGTTGGGTTCAAATTCAAGACTTCTTACAACACACAGGGTCAGTTTTTCTTGCAAACATACATTGTACCATTTGATCTATACAATGTCTTTTAGAATTGGATCAGTGGTCAAATAGATCAAGTCACCAATTCGACCAATCTGATCCGTTTAATTTAAAAAATTATTAAAAATTCAAAATAATTCAAACATCATTAGATTTATATAACAAAGCTTCAAGGAATTCGTAGAAGTCTAAAAGTATGATACTAGCATTGTGCTCACGACGTCGAAGCAGATCGAATGGTGATGGGTAGTGACAAATATAATATAGTTTTGGGTTCCAAATTAGTTTATACGTATCTATGTATGAAAATTCATGGTTTCTGTATAGGATGTGGAGTGTGCATTGAGAGAATCAACCGCAAAATGGAAGATAGTTGTAGGACACCATGCAATTAGAAGCATTGGGTTCCATGGTGACACCGAGGAACTCGTAAACTACCTCCTCCCTATTCTCAAGGCTAACAACGTTGATTTTTACATCAATGGCCATGATCATTGCCTGCAACACATCAGTGACACTAACGGGTAAAAAACCAATGCTAAATTTAAAACTAGTTGTTCAACAAAATTGAAATTAATGGTGACTACAAATATTTAAGATTGGACTTGAACTTAGCAATTGTTTTTATATCAGGGTTTGAAAATTTTTTTTGTTCAAGTTAGTCATTGATATTTCTTTAGCCTTAATGTAGGAATAATTATCAAGTTCAGACTCTAATGTGAGAACAATTGTTAAGTTCAAAACTTTACTTGAACAAAAGAAAATTCAAACCTTAATGTGAAAATAATTACCAAGTTAAGCACTCAATTAATTATTTAACCCTTTAAAATGTGAATTTTCAGCCGCATGGAGTTCCTAACAAGTGGAGCAGGGTCCAAGGCATGGAGGGGAGACATGAAGAAACAAAGGAGAGAGGGACTAAGGTTCTTCTATGATGGCCAAGGCTTTATGTCTCTTCAATTGTCCCAATTTGATGCCCACATTGCCTTTTATGATGCTTACGGCACCGTTTTGCATACTTGGAATGTGTGGAAACCCATTTTTCACTCATCCATGTAACTAAAAATATTCTCGAGACCAGTTGAACTGAGTTATTGTATGTTATTAATACAAAACGTTTGTTTAAACTTGATTCAGATTGAATTGTGAGACATTGTTTTGCTCAAGTCGATCAATATTTTTAAATGGTTAATTTAAATTCGTTTTAATTTAATAATTTTTTATTAAATTTTTAAACATATACAATTTTACTTATTTTAAAATGTTATGTTATAATATTTTATTCTAAACTTCTATTTTATGTGATATTAGTTATATAATATATAAAAAATAAAATAAGATATTAAAACATTAAAAATGAATTGGCTTGAGTTAGACCAAGTTCAAAACTTAAATGGTGAAATTTAAGTAAATTAATATTTTAAACGAGCTTAATTTTCTTATCCAAAACCATATTTCAACTATTAGGACCAAGATTACTTCAAATGATAGAAGTACAATGGAGGCTCTTGTATAAGGAGCCGAATTGCATTTTGTCCCTCTATTCAAAAAGTAAATAAATTAGTTCCTGTACATTAGATCAAAAAACAAATGATCCTTTCTATTAAAAATTCATTCATTTTTTAAAAATTGATCATTGTATGTCAACATAAGGTACACTGGTGTGATTTTTACATTAGTTACGCCAGTTTTTAACAGTAGAAATGGATGAAATTTTTAACAGATAGGACCAATTTGCTTTTTAATTTGACGCACAAGGACTAATTTGCCCGTTTTTGAGTAAGGGGTAAATTGCAATTTGACTTCTAATACAAGTACCTCTATGATACTTTTACCTACCTTAGATGCATTATGTGATACAAATTCCTAACAGCAAAACATATATGCATAGAGAATGATCAATGCAAAAGTATCAATCACCAATTTACACTTTATTAAACCATAATATAGTAAGAACTCCACTACTAAGTTTTTACTTTAACAGGGACGCAATTGAAAAATATCTAATTCATAACAAAATGGTACCTTGAATCTACGAAGCTTTCACCATCCCATAGAAAAGAACCAAATGTGATAGCCTCCAAAACAAGTTTCCTCAAACCAGCAAAGCTAATCTTAATAAGCTCATCTTTGGAAGAATCAACAGTACCTTGAGGAGTTAAAACAATCTCAGGTCTTCCGAATAAAGCCTCTGTTTGCTTCTCGATAATGCTAACAGCTTCTTTCGATCTAATCGTAGCAAACCTCTGAAGAGTATCCCCATCAAAGGACATTAAGTACGTCCGTAACCAAGAGGGCTTTATCCTGTTCCCAAAACCTCCAGACCACGATGAGACTTCCAGGTGTGATGAAACAGCTAGATAATCCCCTGCAGGTCTTATGTCTTCTCTGACAGCTTTCTCGATACTACTACCCTCACTATCTGAACCATTTGGAAGGATTTTCATGGTCTTCTCTAGTTGAAATCGCTCGTCGACCCGTTTTAGGAAATACCCATACATCACCGATGCAGCATAGACCTGCCCGACCCTAAGTTTACTAATCTGTGCAACGGATTTTGAATCATTCAATCGATTTCCCAGAATGAGAGCTAGGTGGCTTTGGATCATTTCATAGGCTTCAGGCGAGTGAAGCTGCTCGAATTTCTCTTCTTGGCTCGGCCAAGTATCTACTTGACCCGAAGAATTTTTAGAAGAGGGAGTTATTGCAGGCACCAAGGAAACATCGGCATCCATAAACTTCTGCACAACCAATGCATAGAGGATCTCTTCCAAAGCTCTTTTTCGCTCGTTCGCCTTAACCTCAGCGATTCTCCTGTACAGCCAAACCTTTACCATGAGCTATACAATTTCAAGATAAGTCCATGATAGTAAGATGAATCACCAACCTATACAACACCAAATCCGTGCCTGATGCAGACAGTTCTTCCTTCTTTTGCTCAGTGTCCCACTCAGTTTGAAGCTGTTTAAGCTGCTGCTCAACTGCTGCCGGCACAAGATGTGGATGACTTATCAAGATTTGAGACAAAAATTGCCCAGTTGGAGACTCCATCCTTAGGGGAGCAATTGGATCAGATGGGTCAGTCGAGTCGGGAGACGACGATGCCCTTACAACTATGCCTCTCCTACTCTCCAAAACCATTCTTTTATTCCATGATCTTGAACAAGCTAGAGAAGAATAATGCTGCAATGATACATATATCACACTATATCAGACAGTATCAATCATAAAATGTTGCAATGATAAATATATATATACACGAAACCATCCAGACCTAAACAACATAGCAATTAACAGACATCGATCACCCATTTCCATTATGAAGGCTTCTTCATAATCGAAGACAAATCACCATAATTGAGTCGAACAGGAATCAGAAACACATTCAGAACACAAGAAAACTTTTCAAATACAACCCGTTCAATTGATACCAATTCATAACCTTTTCATTGAGGGCTATACCATGCTACCCTTGATACATGGCCACAATTCATTCAAAAACCACTGTTACCTCTCAAACTCTTGAGTGTGGTAATTTAATGTAAAAAAAAAATCTGTTTAATAGACTCCATAGACACAAACTGGAAATGAAGTTTCCATTCAATAAACATGATAAATCATTAACATAAACCCTACATTTATTAAAAAAAAGAAATCATAATCAGCAGAGAAATGTGTTCTTCGGTTGGTGTGTTTACAAATACATGCATCAAAATCTTCCCTTTCAAATAATTATATGAAATTAAGGATCTAAACTCGGAATATAAGTTTAAAAAACGAGAAAAAAAAAGGATAAAACCCAAAACTGGTATAAATGAAAAGAACAGTAAGCAAATTGAAACCTTAATCGGGAAAGAGAGGCGAGGTCTGGCAGCGTAAACAGTCGATCTGGTAACGGAGCTTGAAGGTGGTGGATGTAAATGTAAAGAAGATCCAACCAAAGTGGCGGTGGCGGCGGCGGCGGCCTCCATCTACGGCGGTACTAATACCGATATAATTTTCAATAAAAGGATAAATTTGTTACGGATAACGTAAAAGATTGTTTTGTATAGTAGCTGCCGGGTTTTTTGAGCTCGAATGGGTTCTGACTATACCGGTCCACGGTTGTTGAGTTGGTTTTGGGTGGACTTTAATAATTTTGAATTAATTGAAATTCAATATTAGTTTAAATTAAATAGATTTTAAATTATATAAATATTAGTATAAAATTATATTTTTTAATATTTTATTTATTTTATTAAGATGTATCGGTTTAGTGAATTAAGTTGACTCCAACTTGAAAAATATTTTAGAATTGAGTAATGATGGTTCAATTTATGAACACTTTTTAGGTAAATGTATTATAGAAGTCCTTATATTAAGAATTAGATTGTATTTTTTCATTTTATTCACAAGAAAATGACAAATTAGTCTTTGTATGTTAGATTAAAAAGCAAACTTATCCATTTTGTTAAAAAATTAATTCATTTTTACTATTAAAAACTGATGTAGTTGATGGAATAAACAAACAGTTACACATGACATGCCATATGTACCTCGTGCTGACATGCATGAACCACTTTTTAATAGTAATTTAATGAAATTTTCAGTAAAAAAATCAGATTTCTCATTGATATAACTTATGAGGATTAATTTGTCTATTTTTTTGAGTTGAGAGAGAGGAAATAATTATAGTACATCTACGTCCATTCAATTAACGCCACGTACCACATTTATAAAATAAGTCAACTGTCGATTATGCATTACATGTAATAATTAAATTATATATATAAAAATATAAAAGCAATTCATCAATGAAGGATGATCGAATTTTTATATAAATGCAATTATGTGAGAATGGAAATCACATATCTTATCATCGTTTAACGATTTTATACAATCATTTTTTGAATTCGGTTGGAGAATTATGAGGTTTAGTTTAAATGTTTTAGATTTAGTTAATTTTAAGTCGACATAAATTTAGAATTTAGTAAAGTGAGTTTAAATCTTTGATTTTTTTTTATTATCGAATCGGATTGTTCACATCGATCAGACAAGATATATTTTAGACTTAATTAAAAAATTGTCTTCTTAATTATACCTATTTTCTTAAATGTGCAACTCTTTTTTGTCTATTCATTTAACCTCAACTATTTTCAAACCTTAACATCGTTAGTCCAAAAAAAAAAATTCCATCCAGAAGCTGCCATGTCACTATCCACATTTTAAAAAATTTACATGAAATTCTTTTAAAAAATAATTAAATTTAATAAATTTAAAAAACTAATAATTTAGAGGGTTTAGAAGGGGAAAGGAATATGATGCCATTTTGAAAACAATTAAACCCCAATTGAGTAGATGGAAACAGATTGGAAATTTAATTACTATAATAAATTTAATTAAAAATATATTTTTTTCTTTTTTCCCAGTTTTTTTAAAATTTTATGTAATTTTCTAAAAGATAGAGGTGGCTGGTGACATGACAGCTTCTGGTTGGACTAAAATTCTTTTGAACTGACGGAGGTAACGGCACTATAGTTAATTTTGAATTAACCTTGTATTTTAATAGAGTTTGAGATTACAACAAAAATCCAAATATTTGGGTACGTTGCACTCGTTTGTAATTTGCCATCAATGATAAAGCTCTATATAAAGGTCCCCAATGGCGTGAATTTTGAATTTTATTTTCGCTTTTAGGTAACTCATTTTTCCAACTCGAACTCGTTCAGCCTGAGTCATATACTCTGAAAGCGTCAAATATAACGGACTGATTCTTCAGCGTTAATTTTTCCTCCGTTTACTTTCTGCCAACTCCCTAACGGCTGCCGTAGCTGCCACCTGAGGTGGAAGCTCGGACTCGAACTCAGAGATTCAGAAACTCGGAATCTGACTCACCATGGCAGCTAAAGAAGCTGAAGAAGAGAACAGAGCATGGGAAGATGTAATTAGAAGAATGTTACCGGTCGGAGCTCCGTTACCGGACGAGGATCATCTCGATTACTCGATCGCTATTGAATATGAAGGTCCTCCTATTCCTTATGATGTTCCTCGTGTTGATCCACTAGATCTCGATTCCCTTTCTGCTTCTGATATATCTTCTATTCCTGTCGCTGCTTCAATCCCTAGTAAACCTAAATTCTCTAGTTTTAAAAAGAATCGGTATGCTGTTAGAAATGGAAGTCCTTTAGAAAGTCAGAGACCCTCTTCAGCTTCAAGATCTCAGATTGATTCTCGAAACGGGGATTATGATTCTGAGATCGAGGTTGATAAGTCGCCGCCACCGCCGCCTCCGGAGCAGTCTCAGCAGCAGCACCCTGATAAGAAGAATGTTGTTGTGACGTTTAATACGCCGAAAGATTCGGAAAATGATGATGATGAAGAAGAAGAAGAAGAAGATGATGATGATGATGGGTACACTTCTTCGCAATCCAGCGTGGCGGGTCGTGGTGTTTTATTGGAAAATGTGGAAACGAGGGGGATAGTGAAGCAGAAGAAGAGAGGGATTTGTAGCAGGTGTGGCAAACGGAGTAGATTGAAGGAAAGAGAGGCGTGTTTGGTTTGTGATGCGAGGTATTGTAACAACTGTTTGCTTAAGGCTATGGGGTCAATGCCTGAAGGAAGGAAGTGTGTGAGTTGCATTAAAAAGCCTATTGATGAAGCTAAGAGGTCTAGACTTGGGAAGAGTTCCAGGCTATTGAGGAAAGTTTGTAGTCCCTTAGAGGTTCAGCAAATAATGAAGGCTGAGAAGGAATGCGCGGCCAATCAATTGAGGCCTGAGCAGTTGGTTGTGAATGGGAGACAATTGAATCATGAAGAATTGGCTGAGCTTTTTGGGTGTCCAGTACCACCTCAGAAGTTGAAGCCTGGCAGGTATTGGTATGATAAGGATTCTGGATTTTGGGGAAAGGTAAATTTCTGTATTCAAAATAGATTGTTCTTGTTATTATTATTATTATTATTATCAGTTTCATGTGTTTGACCTTTGAATTGGAATTTTAGGAAGGGGAAAAGCCTGACAGTATAATTAGTTCCAAGTTGAATATTGGTGGTAAGCTGAAAAAGGATGCTTGCAATGGGAATACAAGGGTTTTCATCAATGGCCGCGAAATCACAAAGACTGAGCTTAGAGTGTTGAAGGTACTTAAATTACTTCTTTTCTTCTTATTGCATGCCATTTCTTCATTGCTGCACTCTAAACAACATGAGAGTAAAGAATTTCTTAGATCAAAGACTAATTTTTTTGTGTGCTTGCCTTTTATTAAGCAAAACCTTCATTTTACTTTTGATGATGTTTATTGGAAAATGCATAAACTCAAGTTATTGGAGTTAACAATTGAAATGCTACACATATACATAAATTATACTTCTGGTGATAGTTTGTCATGGTTTGGTGTATGAGAAGATAAAAGAATTCATTTATGGAGTCATGCTTAGAAATTAGAATATAGTTGATACTTTTCATCCAAAATTTAAGGTCATCCTGGTAATATTTTTTCACTCTCTAAAGCATGATTCCTAATTCTGATGGTTGGAACAGTTTTTTATCTTTTTTTTCAGCATGCGCACTACTTTGTATAATGGTTTGATTCGATTTGTACTTTAATTTTATTTCAGCTGGCAAAGGTACAATGCCCCAGGGATACTCATTTTTGGGTATACGAAGATGGATCTTATGAGGAAGAAGGTCAAAATAACATCAAGGGCATGATATGGGAAAAGGTTCTCTTGTAATCTTTACACTAGATATAAATTCTAAAATTCAATGAGTGATTGAATTGGTTTTTTTATTCAGTAGAGTTTGATTTTTGGTAGGCAGGCTTTTACTCGTTTCTGTTGTTCATTGTTTTCCCTGCCTGTACCTCCTACAAATCCTCATGGGCCACAAGAAGATCCAACTACCTTTTCAGGGAGGTCAGTGCCTGAGTATTTAGGGCATGGAAGGGTACAGAAGTTGCTACTATTTGGGTTGGAAGGATCTGGAACCAGTACCATCTTCAAGCAGGTATGGTTTCTGTTTCAAACTATTTTGACTGCTTGCATTTTACTTTCATTTCTCCTGCTTCTATAATCGTTCCTTGCTAAATTTAAGTTCCATTATGATTAGGTAAAATACTTATTGTTGTTTGTGTCTACAAGCATCTGTCTGATCCTTCCTTGATATATTTGTTCTGGTCTCATTCTTAATATTGGCAAATTCGGTATTTAAAACAATACCCTACAAATATGAACATTTGTGGAAATAACTAATTAAAAATAATACCCTATAAGCATGAATATTTGTGGGAATTACTTGTTTTCTTTCAATTTTCACTTTTCCATTTGTAGCTATCTGGATTGAATGATTTGACCAAGTATAGGATCTCTAGCAACTTCAACCTTTCTTATGCTAGAATGATTGTTCTTTTGTGGTAACACATTTTCTTTTCAATCCATTGAACAGGCAAAGTTTTTATATGGAAATGGATTCTCTCCAGAAGAGATGGAGAACATCAAGCATATGATTCAAAGTAACATGTACAAGTATCTTAGTGTATTACTTGAAGGACGAGAGAGATTTGAAGAAGAAGCTTTATCGGAGTTAAGAACTAACAATTTGGATGCTGAAAAGTCTGATTCAGGTCTCTATCCTAGCCAGATTTTATGACAATTTTTCTGCCTGTCGGATCCTAGCCAGTCTCAGCCACTGCTTTGTTCTGTCTATTTAACCAGTCTTCATTAATAGATATTTTTAGGATTATTAATGAACTTTTTAATGATCTATGAAACCAAACGTCGTCAAGAAGCATGCTTTCTGAGGGTAAGATGATGTTTGCAACCTGTGGAATGTTAGGAGAATCATTAGAACTTAAATTTAACTTTTTAACATAAACTATACAATTTTGTTTGAATACATGAAAGTACATTTGTGATATTACATGTAAATAGAGGGTATATCTTGTTTCCATGAACAAATAATGTTATGTGCTAATCATGAAAATTGATTTCAGATGAAACAGGAATTGATGGAAGTAACCAGTGTATCTATTCAATTAACCCAAGGTTCAAGCATTTTTCTGATTGGTTATTGGATATTGTGGCTATGGGAGACTTTGATAAATTCTTTCCTGCCGCAACCCGGGAGTATGCACGTACTGTAGACGAGCTCTGGAAGGATCCTGCCATTCAGGAAACATGCAAGAGAATCGAGGAACTCCATCATCTTCCAGATGTTGCCAAATACTTTCTGGAAAGGGTATGACACATCAGTTCATCGTTGTGTGTTTTATGAAGCATTTAACTAGTCACTGTTCTCAAATTTCTATATTTGCTTTATGGGATTTCAGTAGGAAGGCATTCTTCTTGTTAACCAGATCAGTTATGCAATACTTTTAGTTAATGTCACGTTGTATGCAACGTTTAATTGAGCATAGCTCATCCTTGGCTTAGGAATTGTTTCCTCGATTTTGTGTTTGCAACTGTTTTTCTTTTCCCTTCTGCAGGCTGTTGAAATATCGAGCAATGAGTACGAACCTTCAGAAAAGGATATATTGTATGCCGAGGGAGTTACTCAAAGTAATGGTCTTGCCTCCCTTGAATTCTCATTTGATGATAGAAGCCCCATGTCTGAAATATACGACAACAACTTCGAATGCTCTCCTTCCTTGACCAAGTAGAATCTTGTCCCCCTCTAATGGTCCATTATTTGATTTTTTTTCTTTGCTTCTGCCGGAAGTAACTGTTCTATATGTTATATTCTTTTATTGGCAATCACTGTTGTCTTAGGTACCAACTAATCCGAATAAATTCCAAGGGACTTCATGACGGTTGCAAATGGCTAGCAATGTTTGAAGACGTAAGGGCAGTGATCTTCTGTGTTGCTTTAACCGATTACGACGAGATGTGGTCCCGTGGTACGGGCCCCATCTATAACAAAATGTTGGCGAGCAGAGATATGTTCGAGAATCTGGTGAGACACCCATCGTTTAAAGAAATCCCTTTCGTGCTTTTGTTGACCAAATACGATGCCTTGGAGAACAAGATAAACCGAACCCCTTTATCCACCTGTGAATGGTTCAAAGATTTCAGCCCCTTAAGGCCACACCACAACCACCATGCCCTGGCACAACAAGCATACTATTACGTAGCGGTGAAATTCAAGGAACTATATTCATCGATATGCGGCCAAAAACTGTTTGTTTGGCAAACTAAAGGCCGAGAACGCAGATCAATTGATGAAGCATTCAAATATATAAGGGAAGTACTGAAATGGGACGAAGAGAAAAACGAGAACATGTACGAAATCCATGGGGACGATTCGTTTTACAGTACAGAAATGAGTTCATCTCCTTATATAAGGCAAGAATAATTGCAGATTTGATTTATTTAAAAGATTCAATATCTGTATAGTTTATTTGTTTGGACATGGAATAATTAGGATGCAAAATCCTATTACCATGTATATAAATTATATTTTTTTACTAAACAACTTTGGAAGGGATAATATAATTTTTGGCCCCTGAATTTAGCAATGTACTCTTTTTGGTCCTTCAACTTAGCAATTAGATTCATTTTGATCCCTGGATTTAGATGCTATCAAGATTTTATGATGTGGCTAGCGATATTGGAATAGGATCAAATCGGACAGACTGAAAATTGATATAGTCCAAACAAAAGAGTTGAGTTGATTGATTCAAAAATAGCTTGAAAGTGGTAAAAATCGACAATCGAGACAAAAATCAACAATTGAATAGGTTGAACTAGTTGATGATGTGGTAAAATTTTAGAGTGTTAAATCATCAAATTTTTATATTTTTCAAGTTCAGAAATCAAAATAAACTTAATTGTCAAGTTTAAGTGCCAGAAATAGATAATAAAAAATACAAATACTAAAGTAAACCTAATTTTCAAGTTTAGGGATAAAATTATTTTATCCCACCCTAGAGTTTTTATTTTCTATTTTATGGACTGTATTTTGCTTTGACTTAATCCTCACCTGTATCCACATGACCCTTGTGACAAATTTGAAAGTAAATACCCCCTATCTATATTAGCTGTATATATGGCTTGCGCTTAATAGCCATTGGTTTTAACACGGTTTCCCACTTGTTTGTGAACAAATAAAAAAAGAGTGTCAAATTTTGTTTTTAATCCTTCCATTATCTTCAAATTAAAATTTTAATCCTTTTTTTTATAATCTTATTACTAATGTAGATTTTTTCTTAAAAATACTTTTACCAACACCCAAAAATGAGTTGAAAAAAGTGTTTTATTAAGAAAAAAATCACATTAACATTTTAATTGAAACTGTTAATTATTTAAACTGATAATGACATTATAAAGGAGAAAAGCCATACTAAATTAAAGAATAGGAATTAGACACTAGTTTTGACCATAATAAAAGGACCACAATTATAATTTAACCAACAAGTTGAAACACGATGAGAACCCAGTTTCTAGGATTTTGAATTTGGTGAGCTCTATTAGGTTAGGTTGAATATGTTAATAGAAAACCTATTAGAGATTATAAGACATTCAACCTAAACTTTCAACTTTCATACCACCCAATATAATATGTTAATGAAATTGTTGACATATAATGTTTAAATCAAGTCATGAGTCATGTCACATTTCTTTTTTTCTTGAAAAATTATAAAAAGCTTTTAGTTAATAGGTTTTTTTTTTTGTAAATTTGGGCTGGACTGGAGCAAAAAAACTTATATAATGCCTAATCTGTTTAGAAAATGGGTATTTTTTTATCGAAACCTATTTTCGAGCCTATATTTTTGCCCAAACCTTCCAACTTTTCTGGTGACTTGGCCCATAATTAGGTCTAGATTGCATTTTGCCTTTTCTGCTCAAAATATGGATAAATTAATCCATGTACATTAGTTTAAAGAGTAAATTGATCATTTTTGTTGAAAATTTTATCCATATGTACTGTTAAAAACTAGTGTGACTGACGAAATAATCTGGCAATAATACTTGACGTGTCACGTGTTACTAACGTGTAAGAACCGATTTTTAAGAATAGAAATAGATGAAATTTTTAACAGAATGACCTATTTACTCTTTTATCTAATACAAAAAAAAGTAAAATAAAATCTAACTCTTAATACAAAGACCTCTATGATACTGATACCAAATATTGACATATACATGTTTTTGATGGTCGGTGGGTAAAGAGATGATCATATAATATGGATATAAGAAACAGCAAGAAAATCCAAGTCGACCCGTCAAAACCGCAACCATAGAAAAACATGTTCAAACAAGCTTCCGTTTACTTGTCCGAGTTTGAAGCAAGAACCATCCTTTTACCATTTCCACCTTTGACACTCTCAGATTTTAAACCCTCAAAAACAAGCCCTTTTTAAAAAAAAATTTCCATGGTCAAAATTCAATACTCGCATTCCCTAAAAACACTAAAAAATTTTTATTAAGATTAAATTCTATTATTAATCCCTGTACTTTACAAAAGTTATGGATTTAATACATGTACTTGAATTTGGTCATTTTTAGTCATGTGCTTTTCAAATTCAAAAATTTCAGTCCTCGCCAAATAATACTTGTTAAATTCATTAAATTAGAACTTACTATTCCTAAAATTTGTTGTAGAAAACATATTATCATATGTGCAATGTTATGTCAATTTGTTTATTTTCACATATTATTCACTAAAAATTCAGTTAATGGATTAACAATGACCATTTGCGTCATAAAAATTTCATAATTTGGAAAGTATAGGGATTTAGAATGATCCAATTAGAGAATATGGATTAAATCTACAATTATACACATAATGCATGACTAGTAATTGAATTTAATAGAACAAATTTAGTTGTTACTATTTGTGTCTGGAGTAAAACTTCGGAATCCAAAAAGTATAAGGACTAAAATTAACCAATCCGAAAAGTAAAGAGACTAAAATTGATCAAATTAAATTATAGGGACCAAATCCACAACTTTTGTAACGCACAAGGACTGATAGAAAAATTGATCCAAAATATTTTATTAATTTTCTGACATTTTGTGCATGTGAATTAGTCTCTCTTTCCCTACCCTCACAAATTCAATTTGAACAATTCTCGATAAACTTTCAACAATTCATAACAAAGTCCTAGTCTTTGAACACCGTGTGAAGTTCATCATCTTCAAATCAATCCCCTGTTTTTTCATTCAAACACTATTATACATATATATATAAACCTCAATAGACTCCCTTTAACCTTCACAGAAATAAAAACCAAAAACTAACCCATTTCTCAAAATTCATTCACGTTTGATAGTCTGAAATCAGATTTCAAGCTTTAGCAATGGTTTTCAGTTGGAGAAAGAAGAAACCCAGAAGCTTTAATGGCGATAAAAAGAAAGAGCTTGAGATTCCAAGGCATTTTCTTTGTCCAATAACACTTGATCTTATGAAAGATCCAGTCACATTATCTTCTGGGATTACTTATGATCGTGAAAGTATCGAAAAATGGCTTGATGATGGGAATTTCACATGCCCCGTTTCGAATCAAGTTCTTAGAAGCTTCGATCAAATACCCAATCATTCGTTAAGGAAAATGATTCAAGATTGGTGTGTTGAGAATCGGAGTTACGGCGTTGAAAGGATACCGACACCGCGGATTCCTGTGAGTTCGGCGGAGGTCTCGGAGGTTCTGTTTTCGATTATGGATTCAACGCGACGGTTGGATCAGTGTGCTTGTCTCGATTCGTTGCATAAGTTAAAAAAATGGGGTTTGGAAAGTGAACGGAACAAGAGGTGCATGGTGGCTAACGCCGCCGCTGCCGGAGCTATCGCCGCCGCGTTCGACGCATTCGCCGGTGAGTCTGTTGATAAGAACATCAACGTGTTGGAAGAGATATTGTTTGTTATAAACTGGATGTTCCCACTTACCGAACAAGCTCAACTGTACATCGGATCACAAGCTTCATTACATTGCATTGCTCTGTTTTTAAAATCCGAAGACTTATCATTGAAACAGAACGCCATTACCGTCCTCGCAGAGCTTTTGTCTTGTAACCAAAAATACACCCAAGCATTGACAACCATTGATGGAATCAACAAAACCCTTTTTCATTTCATTAATAAGCCAATTTGTCCTTCCATTACCAAACCATCTCTCACTTTGATTTACGACATCGTTTCACTTTCAAATGAAAACACCACAACAGAGTTCATCAACATGGGTTTAATCCCTTTACTTTTAGAAATCATGATCGATTCCCAAAAAGCAATATGTGAAAAGGCATTAGCCCTTATAGACCAGCTTTGTGAGACAGAACAGGGAAGGGGATTTGCTTACGATGATGCTCTTGCAATGCCGGTTTTAGTGAAGAAGATATTACGAGTTTCAGAACTGGCAACAGAGTACTCTGTTTCGGCCATTTGGAAACTGAGTAAAGGTGACGAAAAGGCTTTAATGGAAGCTCTTCAATTCGGTGCATTTCAAAAGCTTTTGCTGCTTATACAAGTGGGGTGTAATGATAAAACCAAAGAGAAAGCTACTGAGCTTTTGAAGTTGTTGAATCCTTATAGGCCTGGATTGGAATGCATTGATTCTTTGGATTTTAAGAACATCAAGAGATCTTTTTGAAATTTTCATTTATTTTAATGTAAAATTCTTTATTCTTTTAAAAATCTAAGCTAATACGATTCATCATTTGTTTAGGGGTTTCAATTTTTCACTCCAAAACTGGAGTTAAAAAGAGGTAATAAATAGATTTAATATTTACTATTTACAACATATTTTTACTTTTTAGTATAGTTAATATTTTTAAAATTCCGATGGTTCTATAAATGAAATATTAAATTGAAAATTTAAAAAAAATTCAAAGATATTTTTTATACCGTAAATGTTAACTATGTTATGATTTTAACTTATTTAATTCTTTCTAATAGTATACGGGCTAAATTGATCTATTTAATAATAGAGGGGCTAATTTGATTTAATCCCTAAAATACAAGTATCCTTCAAAATACTTTTAAGTTATAAAGTTTTATTTAATGCGTAATTTATATATAAATTTTGATTTGATTAATTTTATATCTATTTTGATTATTTTTAAGTAGAAGGAAGTAGCATTGTTTCCTTATTGAATAAGTAAACAATTATGCTTATATAATATGAAAATAGCCGAATTTGTTTTTTTTTTTTTTTTAATTTCAATCCTCAAAGTTTCGGCTTTGGTGGTTTAAGCTGAGAATATAGGTCTTGCAATTTAAGTTTTATTATATGTGTTTATAATACGTGAGTCTTCGATTTTAATATATGCGTTTCTCATGAATAGATTTTGTGCAATCTTTTTCGAGTTTTGGTCCAATGTAACTCGAATTTGTACTATACTTATGTTTGTCATTGGCAGAACTTCCCAAATAAAATCATAAATCAAAGGCTTAATATGTCATTTGGTACCTGAATTTAGTTTTATTGTCCACTTGGATTACTTGAGTTAGCTTCGATGTTTAATTTGGTACCTAGATCAAATGATATAATGAATGTTTGACACATGAATTTTAGTTTAAAAATAAAGATACTTAATTGGGAAAAAATAACTCAAGTACTTAATTGAGACCAAAAATAAATTCAAGTATCAAATTAAAAAAAACTCAAATACTAAATTGAACAATAAAACTAAATTTACGTATCCATTAACCCATCAAAATTTATATAAAGCAAACAGAGTGCGTGATTTAATATTGATGTGTGGAAATGATATGAAAAAATGAGTGTTGAATTTGAAGAAACCAATTGCATATAATAATTATAACAACAACAACAACAATAATAATATATATTTTTTCTAATTAATAATTAATTCATCCTTAAAATACTTGTCACTTTTTGTATTCTAAAAATCACATATTATCGGATTAAATGTTTTTTTTTAATTGAAATATTGATTAAAACTTTAAATATGCCAATTTGTATAGTAATTCACATATACTTCATGCTATTTTCTTGTATATTTATGGGGTTTTTTTATATATTTTTTGAAATTTTTATATTTAATGATTTTTAAATTATTTATTAGCGCAACATATAAGTTACATAATGTCATATCAATATAAAGTACATATAGACTGTCATGTTAGTTATCACGCCAACATCATTAAAAAAAATAATATTTTAGTCAATATTTCCGTTAAAAATTTGAGTCGACTCTTTTTAAAAGGACTGAATAGTAAAAAAAGTTAATCTGAGAAAAGATATAAATATTGATAGAAGGTTAAGAATGATTAGGCCTGATTGGGTGAGTGCTATTGGGTTAGATGAAGTTGGGCTTTTTTATATAGTTTTACAAATTAAAAGGTTCGTTGAGTAATTTCATTAATAAGCATCGGAAATTACAATGTCAGTAAGGTATTATAGACATTAGACATGAGTTGGGTCAAGTCTATCTACATTATATTTTACAATGATTAACTTAATTTTACTTACATTTATTCTTATTTTTTTTATATGTTAACAATAATATTTACATTCTAACCTCATATCCCTAATTTCCATTTCTATAGTCCATAATAATATTTAAATAAAAATTAATATTTATAAAATTCAAAATCGATTCAACTGCTCGACTTGAATTTGACTTAGATAATATCTTTTAAATTTTAAGTTAATCTAATCCGATCCAAATCTAATTCAAATAATAAAATATATTTAATTTTAAATTTTAAATTTAATTATAAAAATATATTTTTTGAACAGTTATGAGCTGGCAAACGCATTAATCTTGTTTTATTTAACTAGAAAAATACAATAAAATGGGTTAGATGAGATAATTGAGTACTTATTAGCATGACAGGTATAAAAGTTAAACGTGTCACCAATAATTCTATTTATCCTATAATATATAAAATGTGAAACATGTGATAATAAAAAGACCAAATTTAGGATGGAACGTCACGTAGCATATAGCTTAAAATCCGTATTTATTTACATGTACATATGGCAAAATTGAAAATATTTGTCTGGTTTTAAAAATAATAATTTATAGACCTATGTGGAGTTAAATATTTAGTTTATAGGTGGGTTTTAGTCTAGTTTGTTTCTACCGGCTGTATTGTAATTACTCAAACCATTGGTTTATAATAATTTAATGCTTATGATTACTTAAACATATTTATATTTATTATATTAGAGTGAAGGAATCGAGAACGGATTACATTTGGGGCATCGACATTTTGCATGTGCCCGCTTATTTATGACTAAAGGGACCATTAAATTTAGTTTCTTTTCAATTTAATTTTTAAATTTTTTATCTGCATAGGTTTTTCTTAAATTTGGTCCATAAAAATAAATATTAATTTTATTAAAATTTGAACTTATTTTAATTTTTGAATAGTATAAACACAAAATTAATTGGATTATTAATTTAAACTGGTAGTATAATTAAATTATACAAACTTTTGGAGGAATGGTTGGTATCCCACCTCAATTTATTAATCAACTAATGCATTACACTTAAAAATTATCTATACAATTTTATTTTATTAAACACGTATATAAAATTTTAAAATTTTGTTTCTCTTTCTATACTTGTAAGCATTAATTTTAAATTTTTGGATCAATATTATATATTTTCAAGTTAGGAAATAGTTTTCATCATAATTTGTATTTATAAATGTGGTATAATATTATTTAATTTAATTCTTTTTAATAATAGGATAATAACCCATGTATATTTTAAAAAATAAGTATCTTATTAATTAAAAAAGTTTTATATTCATATAAAAAAGCCGAACGTATTATCTTTTTTTTTTTTTGGACGTAACCTTTTTTGTAGCCGAAGAAATATATTAAAAAAAAGAACGTAATAAAACTATATATTAATTCTATAAACTAAAATAAAAAAATAAAGAAATAAATTTAAGAACTCAACAGTTTCACCTCTTTCAAGTAAATCGTACATTAGTATTTATTATTTAATTTCCACCAAAATAAAAAATTATTTTAAATGAAATGTTAATATTTATCCAAGAAAAAATTAAATGTGAAAATACTTGGTCGAGTTTGAGTAGGATTTGAAGTTTAAATAATATAAGAAGTTATTTATAATTTTAAAAACTTACTTGCTTTCTTCACTTATTACTTTCTTTCTTTTTTTTCACATGAAACCCTAAATTTTCTCACAAAATTTTACCGTCATTCACCGTAAAATCCTAAAATTTACCGTCCCTTCACATGGCAATAGTTCGTCACCAACGACATAATCTCCGCCTTGCACTGCCCTACGTTACCGATCGCCGCCCTCGATTCCCCCTCCCACTCCCTCCCTCGGAGTCCACAACCACCGCCGTAGCAGCTTCTACAGTCAATATCCCCGCGACGGAGCTCGAGAGACTTGGAGTACTTGGCCATGGGAACAGCGGCACCGTATACAAAGTCCAGGACAAACGAACTTCAAAGATTTATGCACTGAAAGTCATTCACCACGGCGGAGACGAGACAACTCGCTGGAAAGTTTACAAGGAGATTGATATTCTACGTAAAACTGATTCCCCTCACGTCGTTCGATGCTACGAAACATACGAGAAGCCATGGGGGGACGTCGCGATTTTAATGGAGTACGTGGATGCCGGAAATTTAGCTACCCTTCGTCGTAAAAAGGGTACCTTATCGGATCCTGAACTTGCTGATATAACCAGACAGATTTTAAAAGGATTAAGCTACTTGCATGGCAATAAAATAATCCACTTAGACATCAAGCCTTCGAATTTACTCGTTAACGACAAAATGCAAGTGAAAATCGCCGATTTCGGCGAAAGTATGATCATGGATCGGACGTCGGATTCATGCAATTCGTACGTTGGAACTTGTGCTTACACGAGTCCGGAGAGGTTCGACCCTAACGCTAATGGCGGTAACTACAATATTTTCCTTGCTGATATTTGGAGCTTGGGAGTCACTTTAATGGAACTTTACGTCGGCCATTTTCCACTTCTACCGGCGGGAAAAAAACCCGACTGGCCTTCGCTTATGTGGACCATTTGTTTCGACGATCCGCCTACCTTGCCACCGACTGCTTCCGATGAGTTACGTAACTTTTTGGAGTGTTGCTTACAAAAGGATCCTAGTAAGAGGTGGACTGCATTTCAGCTTTTGGAACATCCGTTTTTGATCAAATATACGGCGAACGACGATTAAATCGAATCTGAATGCCCAATTACTTTTATATTTTGGATTCGGATTAATAGATTGATTTTTTATTTTGTATAGACAGGAATTGGTTTCGTATATTCTTCGGCAGTCAAATTGACTGTTTTATAGTATGTTACGAATGTATTCGGTGGTTAAATTTTGTTATTATTCCTCTAAGTTATGAATTTTTATTTTATTTTTTCTTGAAATTTTAATATTAAATTAAATGGTAATCCTTAACTATATTTTTTAAATAATATAATATTACAGATACAATAATATGTTTGATGTTTTGACAATACTTTAAAATTTTAGTTTTAATAAAGATTAAATATACAATTTACACAATTAAAGAATTATGTACATTAATCACGGAATTAAGTGAGATAATAAGAGTCTCTCCTGCTTCAATCAATGGTTAAAAATATAATCCTCACCTTAAATATGACAACTTTAATACTCGTGGTCAATACCTGCCTTTAATAAATTTTATGAGGCTTGCACCCCACAGACAGCATGTACACATAATGTGAAACTCGAATATCAATAGTAAAATTGGGAGAAGTGGTGAGACAAGTCTAATCAAATGTGTGTAGCTCGAATACGATTAGACAACCCCCAAATTAATTTCCTAAATATTATCCACTCCCCCAACTAACTAAGTCGACACAATAATAATAATATCATGTCGGATTTATCTCCAAATGTTGCTCTCTTTCCAATTTATGCGTAACCATGATGTGATGTTCCCATTATCTCATAAATTGTAGTCTCATTTGGATATTTTAAAATTAAATTATTTGAATTTATATTTAAATGAATTCTCATAATTTTTTATTATATTGATATTGTAACCATTCAATCGTTACATTTCATATTTTATTTTTATAAATAATTTATATCAAGTTTGGAAGTGAAGTGGTGTGAGCATTTCTTCATGTGATGTAGTGACATTGCACCTTTCTTTATCAGAGCTTTGATCAATACGTTGATTGATGGTACGTTTGACTACATCTTGTTGTTACCTTTTCTTAACAGCTCTTTGATTTGGCTCTAACAACGTCGGGTCTTGTAAATTGATTGTCTTTTTGTAGTTATATATCTAATTTTTTTAAATCAAATTTCTATTTTTGAAGTTATGATTATCAAATTTAATTGGGTCATCAACACAGTTATGAAATTACAAGAACACTCATTCTTTTAAATTATAATTAATATTATAATGATGACATTTTTTTATTTTTTCGTAGTTTTATATCATCCTTAAATAAAACAATTATGTCCATCTATATTCATTAGGGAATAAAATGTTTAAATTATTGAAAAAGCATATAAAATGTAAAACTCAGGGTTACATGAATCATCCCAAGGTGAGTAGAAAAAAAGTGATACTTATGAAGTAACGTCACGTATTATACAACTTGAAACTTTAAAATTAATTGGCCCATGTTTTTCTTATTTTCGGCACATGTTTTATTAATTTTCCTGATATTTTGGATTTTTCTACATTGAGCTTTTCGATTCACGAAGCAACATAGCAGCAACCTAATTATACAATTTTTAAAATAATAATCAACGAATAAGCCAATAAGGGTTTTTCACTCCTAGTAAAGCCAAATTTCATAACTTTTTATTCTTATTATTTCCTTCTGGATTATTCTATATTTATATTAATATAAGGCGGCACTTATTTTTCTTAATTCTCCGAAAGTGATATTTATTATTGCTATAATTCTAAAACTTTCCATAGCTCATTCTCAATTATCCATAAGTAAGAGGATAAATGCGCTTCAACGCACTCGAACTCGCGTCCTATTGCATTGGCAACAATGCCATGCCAATCGAGTTAAGACTCAATCGACATTAAATATGATAAAATTTAAATATAATAATAGTTAAATACAACTAAAAATGCATTATTTTTAACAATGGAGGAAACATAGTCATGAGTGGTAATACCATGCATACCAAATGCATTTCTATTTATGAAAATTAAATTTTATCTTATACCATTCTTTATTTCTCTCGTAAAGCTAGAAGAAATATATATTGGCTATAAAATATAGACAAAAAAAATGACTTCCATGAATTAGGGTGTAGAAAAGTTATAGTATGATACATGAAATTCCATGAATTAGGGTATTATGATATCACATAAATGTGTCAAATTCATAATATTGATAAATATATGTCAAACTTTTCTTTTTTCTTTTTGTAGTTTAAGACAAATTTGACATTAATAAGAAAGGATTTTTTTCATTATTTGTAGAGGTTTCTATTTTAAATATTAAATATAAGATTAATATTTTATTTATAACCATATAAATAAGGTTAGTCTATTAAAAACTTTAAAAAACTAAATATAATGTATTTTTTTAACATTAATCTTATTATAGGTTCTTATTAAACATGCCCTTTCTGATGCAATGTCTAGAACTGCCCATTGCCCCTCCCAATCCTTAAATAAGAAAATAATATATGTTTCAGTGCATTCAAACCCACGTACTCCTGCACTAGCAATAATGCCAATGCCAATTAAACCAAGACTCAATCAAAATACAATGCATTATATTAAATACTATAAAATTTAAATATAATAATAAAATAGTTTAATACAAGTTATCAAAAAATATAGATCAAACTTTTCAAAATCATGAGTATTATTTTTGGTAATACTATACATACCAAATGCATTTAATTTTGTAAAAATTAAATTTATTTTAGCTTAAGACTAACTAGAAGGAATATATATTGACTATAAAATATAGATAAAAAAAATTGACTTCCACAAATTAAGGTGTAGAGAAGTTGTAGTGTGATATATAATAATTCCATGAATTAGGGTATTATAATGTCAATAAATGTGTCAAAACTTTCCTTTTGAATTTTGCCATTTAAGTCCATTTTTAAATTAATAGTAACTTGCTTTATGTAATGTGAGAGTAGTGACATTTAAATATGCATATATAGTTAATTAAGAAAATATAAATCAATTCAATAAAAATTATGAAAATCTATGTTATTATTAAAATTCTGGTGTTCTGGATTAATTGTGTATATTATAAAAATTTCCGTCTGTAATTAAAATAAGTCTTATTATTTAAGAGTATTTTAGTAAATCAATAAGAATATACATACAGTGGGATTTGAACTCGCGCCAATTGGATTGGTGAAATATTAAATTTACCATTCAACCAAAACTTTTCTTTTAATATTTTTAATATATGCACAATTTACTAACTCCACCAATTGCATATCTATACAACTATTAATAGAACCCTTGATTGATTTGGTGTCAGGTTAATCGTGTTAAAAATAATTCATATTATTCAAATGTATTTTAGTCTTTTTATTTGAATAAAAAACAATAAAAATATGCATATTGTGAGTTTGAATCCGCGACAATTGAATTGGTAAAATCTTAAATTTATTACTCAATCAAAACTTTGCTTAAATACTTTTTTATACATTCTTTAATATACACAATTTTTACGTTTCATTGTTTATTTTATGTTATTTTAAACACTTATATATTTTAAATCTGTAATTTCTACGTACATACGCATACAATAGGATTTTTAATATTTTCAATTTAAAATTAAAATCATTAATTGCTTGACACATGGTAGAAGTTCTTGTTATCTAAATTTCTAAAGAGATTTTAAAATAATTTTATCATTTCTGTGTTATAAATTATTTCTTTAAATAGATAATTTTTTATTTTATAAATTTATCTCTATATATTGAGAGAATCTTTTTATTTTTTTAAATATTAATGTCTTGGAATACTAATTTAATCATGCATTTAAATATAAGAAAAATATATATATATTTATTTCAAGTTTGTGCATGTATATTTAAAGAATGCCTATGAAAATGAAGCTACAACCATTCCCTTTAGTTTATATATTAATTTATGGAGCATTTCTAGAATATGCCTTACCAAGTGACTCCTCCAAGGATCTTCCTAAAACTGTTAAGCACTTTAAGATTATGATTAATTAATAATGCAATATCCATAATTGTATGACCTGTATCCCACCCATTTTCCTAATTACCTAATGCACTTTTTTTAATTAAAATTTAAATCAATTCTTTACACTTAAGATTATCTATAAACTTAAATTTTTAATTTTTTTTGAATTACTTGCAATATTTTTTCAACAATTCCACCTTTTTAAAATAAACCCTACAATATTGTGGTACTTGAAAAACTATTTTTTTTTTAAAGTATCGATTTTTTATTTTAAATAAATTTTAATTTACATTAACATTTATTTAAAAAAATTATATATGAAATACGTAAATTAAAAGTTAAAAAATAGAAGTTTACTTAAATAAAATAAAATAAATTTCTGGGTAAATTACAAAAATAGTTAGTTTTGTTTGCCTCAGATTACATTTTAGTCACTTATTTTTGAAATGTTACGGTTTAAACACTTATGTTATCGTTTTGTTACGAAGTGGTCACTCTACCGTTAAACTCCATTATCTCCCTAACGAAAGTTCTACGTGGCAGTCCAAATGAGTTTTAAATGCCAACTTAGATGTCCAGTTGTTGGGATGAAAATAAGTTTTTAATTAATTAAATTTAATTTGGATTGCCACGTAGGACCACAGTCAGGGAGATAATGAAGCTTAACGGTAAAGTGACCACTTCGTAACAAAATGAAACAAGAGTGATTATTTTTATAATTTACCCTTTTTTTATGATTTAGAGGAAAAGGAAAGGAAAGAATGAAGAGATACGAAAGTACCAAACTTGAGTATAAAGTCATTTGCTTGATCAAAAGGTAATTCATTTTCCATAGAATACTTTAGTCATTTAAGTCACATGCAAAAATATAAAGAAATTCAACAACTCCCTGCCCCACTAATAGAAAATTATTTTTTAAGTTAACGAGGTATTTTTACTAAAAGTTAAAAGGTTAATATTTTTCTTGTTTTATTATATTCTAATTTTTTATTTGTTTATATTTTTTATTTTTTGAAGATTTATTATTACAAATAAAGTAATATATATAAATACAGCAACTACATTTTAGAATCCAACTAGTCCAATGCACAATAGACGATGAATCAAACAAAAGTCATACGCGTAATAGGATTAAAAACTTTAAAAATATCATAAATGTACGTTGCATCAAAAAGTAAATTAATTATTTTTATTTAAAAATTTCTCCATTTATACTACTAAACATTGACTTGATTGATAAAATAATCATATAGTTACATGTGAGATGTACTAGTTTTTAAAACTAAAAATTAATGAAATTTTTAATAAAAAAACTTATTTATCTAATTACAAATGATGTCTATAAACTCTAAAATAATTAAATATTAGAAAATATAAATAAAATGGCCAACCATTAGTTCATAAATTAAAATATGGGAGCCCAGTTCCGCCCACTATCCTCACACCTTCCTTTTAGCCGACCTATCACTTCACTTTTTTTTTTACTTATATAAACTTACTTCCTTTTTTATTTTCCCTTCAATTACATCCTTATTTTCTCCCAAAGCTCTCATCTTTTTCCTTCACATGGCCGTAGTTCGTGAACGACGCCAGCTTAATCTCCGTCTTCCGTTACCGGACGTTTCCGATCGCCGCCCTCGTTTCCCTCTCCCACTCCCTCTTTCCTCCACAGCCACCGCCGTCGCTGCTTCTTCGGTCACCATTCCCGCCACTGAGCTCGAAAGACTCGAAGTTCTCGGTCACGGAAACGGCGGAACAGTGTACAAAGTCCAACATAAACGTACTTTCAAGATTTACGCTTTGAAAGTCGTGTACGGTGACGGTGACCAGACTGTTCGCCGTCAAGTTTTCAGGGAAATGGATATTTTACGAAAGACTGATTCACCTTACATAGTTCGTTGTTACGAAACGTACGAGAAACCTTCCGGCGACGTGGCGATTTTAATGGAATACATGGACGCCGGCACTTTAGATACCCTTCTTCGTAATAAAGGCACTTTCACGGAGCTTCAACTTGCTCATATAACAAGACAGATTCTAAAAGGATTAAGCTATTTGCATGCACATAAAATCATTCACCGTGATCTTAAGCCGTCGAATTTATTGGTCAACAAGAAGATGGAAGTCAAAATCGCCGATTTCGGAGTTAGCAAGATGATGACTCGGACGTTGGAAGCGTGTAATTCGTACGTCGGAACTTGTGCTTATATGAGTCCGGAGCGGTTCGATCCCGACGCTAACGGTGGTAACTACGACGGCTTCCTTGGTGATATATGGAGTTTGGGATTAACTTTAATGGAACTTTACGTGGGTCACTTCCCGTTTCTACAGGCCGGTCAAAGACCCGATTGGGCTACACTTATGTGCGCCATATGTTTCGGCGATCCACCGTCTTTGCCGCCGGGTGCTTCCGATGAGTTCAGAAATTTCATGGAGTGTTGTTTGCAAAAGGAATCTAGTAAAAGATGGACAGCTTCTCAGCTTTTGAATCATCCATTTCTGATTAAACATCCATCGCCGGCGTCAGCCGACAACTGAACCGACCGACCCGATCCGGTCTAAAATCCGGATACCCTTTTTTTGTAGAGACAGGAATTAATCTGGATTTGGATCTTACTTTTCCCTTTTTGCTTTGCATTTGTATATTCTTTTCCCTTTTCATGCGGCAATCAATTTGCTGTTCCATGATGTAATCTCAAAATTAGATTCATTTTACATTGAAATTTTATCAGATAATTTCCCAAATTATTTTTATATTTTCTTTTACCTATTTTTGAAATTTTATGACAACAAGATATTGTCCAGTAAAATTATTTCTACTAAGAGTTAAATTCTATATTATTCTCTTTTACTTAAATTAAAAAATAAATTGATTATTTTTATTAAAAATATCATTCATTCTTACTGTTAAAAAATTGATGTGATTAACAGAATAATTAAACAGTTACATATATACATATATTTTTCTTAAAATAATTACTATAATTCATGAAACCAAGTGAAAATTTTTAAATTTTACGTTTTAAAAAATTTAATATATTTTGAATATAACTTCTCGCATAATTATAATTTACAACTCCAAAAATAATAATGATTGATAAATATAAATATAAATTTTGTATTATCCAATCATACATATTAACTAAATAAATTTTTAAATATCTACATCTTTTAATTTGAAATGTAAATGTTGCCAACCTTGTTCAGAAAGATATGGAAAATAACAAAGGAAGCAGCACGGGGAAAACTATTATTTAAACATATTACATCGTGAAGTTATTATGGTTCAAGGTATTTAGCATTTTGTTGTCATAATCCAAGACCCGTAGGCTGCTGAAACATATAAAACAGGTTTAATTCTGATTTTAGTCCTTTTATTATGCTATAATCTGAGATTTAATCAATTTACTTTAATTTGACATAATCTTATATCTTTACTAGTAGGTCCAAACTGATAATGCCATTAATTGCTATGATTAAATTGAGATGTAGATTTTTCGTGCTATTATTTGGTCACATAACTGGAGCCATGTGAAATCCAATCAATCATGTTTAACTAATGATATATTTACATTTTGTCAATTGAACACGTGATCTAATAGCAAACGACTTCCATTAAAATGAATTCTAATTGACAACAAATTTTAGATTCAATTCTTATACACTCATACCACTCCTTTTATCAAAATTAGAGGTGAAGCTAGAATTTTTATTAGGATAGCCGAAATTGAATTATAAGTTCTAGAAGTTAAAATGTAATTTTACCATGTATTAGCTTATGACTTCATCATTTTAAAAGGGCCTAAATAAAAGTCTTTTCTTCTTCTTCTTTTTTTTTTCTATTTTGGGCAAGGTAATTCTCCCTCGATTTCACCTCTTATCAAAATAAATATTACATTGTAACCAAACACACGAGATTGTCATTTAAAAAAAGTTTCACGCCATCACTTTAAGAGCAACAATTGACGATTTTATCAACAAGACTACGATACTATACCTAAATCAAAGTAAATAGATTGATTTTAAATTGTAACATAGTAAAAGGACTAAAATTAGAATTAAACCAAAAGAAATAAAGGATGGTGGATTGGAGATTCCCATTTCCAAGTAAGTGATAAACAGAAAAACATGTAGAATGATAGTGAAAGGGGCAAAGTGGAGCGTTGCCATTTGAATTTAAAATTAATGAAAGTAACATATAATAATAAATAATAATAAAAAATGACAATGACTTAAAAATGGATGTTTCTTGAGAGTTTCGATCGGGGAAGGATTTAGTCACATAATGCAAAGAAATTTTAAAAAAAGCCGGAAAGATGCATGCACCAGCTGCAAGCCAAGCCGAGCCGACATCTACTACTCTATTAGTGATAGTAGTGTACCAACTTACCCAATTAAATTCAGTTGGCAACTTGGAAGGCAAGCCGAACCCATCTACACTCGTCACTCATTTGTTCAATCAATGACGTCCCACCTTACGTCATGTTTTTTTTTTGGTTTAATTTTGTTATTAATCTTTATACTTCTCGCATGGGTCAATTTTAGTTGAAAATCTAATATTTCAATCTCCAACTAAACGATATCAATTAAATTCATTAGGTCAAGTTTTACTGTTAATTAATCCGATAGGTCATGTTCTTTATTTTTATATTTTTGGAATTTTAAAAATTTAATACTGACTTAAATAATTGTACAGCCCAAATTTACCCGGGCCCACCAAATAACAGGCCCAAAAATTTAAAACCTACCCAAGCCCAATTACAAAACCCATTACCCAAAACACAAATAAAAAAAAAGAAACCCTAACCCTAGGTGCGCCGCACCTAGGGCCTTCTGCATCTGCCGCCGTCGTCAATCATCTCAGCCACCTACCCTCGGACTCGCGCCGCTCGCCCATCACCCCACTTGCCTGCAAAGAAGAAAATCACGCAAAGCACAGTGGCAAACAGAGAAAAAGAAAAAAGAAGACTAAAATAGCATGTAAAATTGGCTATAAAGCCAAGTATCATCTCTGTAACAAGCCCCCCCTTTTTTTGCAAAAAGAAATTCAAGAAATAAGAAATAAAAAACAAATTCAACAACCCCATTTTCGGTATATTTATTTTCTTTTTCTAGTTTTTTTTCTCTTTATTTTTTTCCTTTCGAATTATTTGTGTTCGATTTTGTTTCTTTTATTTTTTAAAACTATATATATAACATATAAAAAAGGGCAAAAAAAACATACCTTTTGAATTTTCCGGCCACCGTGTACGGTGGCCGGCGCGACGGCCCATGACCGGAGGCGGCCGGACCCTAGCCGGAGGAGGGACTGAGAAGAGGGAGAGTTGAGAGAGTATTTAGTGTTTTTTTTTTGAAGAGTGGAAGAGAATGAATTTTTGCTAAAAAATTAGAATTTTATACCCCTCTTAAACGGCGTCGTTTAGGGCTTGGCATCATAGCCCTAAAACGACGTCGTTTAGTCTTTAGACCCGATCCACCCGACCCGCCTGCCAAGGATCCGCGTGTTTTCTATCAAGGGGTTATTTGCGCTTCAGGCCCTTCCGCATTTTCAGTCTGTTTCAATTTGGACCTGTAACACCCCTTACCCGTATCCAACACCGGAATAGGGTACGAGGCATTACCAAAACACATACACTTGTAAACGTATTTAACCGAGTTATAAAATTTCATCAAAATTAAAACTTTCAAAATAATTAACATGTTTCTATAACTTTTCCCAATATATCCTCAAAATATTATAATCATAATAATTAGGGCCTACGAGACCCGATACATACTCATGCAATTTAATGCTTCATTTCCATTTCATTCAATTCGCAATTTCTCATGCTCATAATTTAAATCATATCACTAGCAATTTCCATTTAATTCACGTGCAATTCAATGACATCAAATTCAAAACTAATACGTATTTACCATTTAACTCAATGTTTATTGATTACACCATTCAATAACACATTTATGAAATTCTCAATTTAGCAATGAAAATATCACTTTAGTTTGAATAACAACATCGTCCTGATATAAATACACTACCACTTATCCATTTACTTTAATTCTTTTGGGCCCATTTGTCACTTACCATCCTTAATCAAATTAGGGAACGGTCACGGAAAATTGAGTACTTCACTTTCACTTTGCCATAGTATAACTATGGTCTTACGTATGATCACTTATCACTTGTCCCTGATCAGATAAGTGTAGCCACCTATCACTTTGTTTCTTGATCAGATAAGTGTAGCCACCTATCACTTTGTTTCTTGATCAGATAAGTGTAGCCACTTATCACTTTGTTTCTTGATCAGATAAGTGTAGCCACTTATCACTTTGTCTCTTGATCAGATAAGTGTAGCTAAAGCTATCACTTATCACTTTTCACTTGTCACTTGATCAGATAAGTGTAGCCGAAGCTATTACTTATCACTTTCCACTTGTCACTTGATCAGATAAGTGTAGCTAAAGCTACCACTTATCACTTTGTCACTTGATCAGATAAGTATAGCCGAAGCTATTACTTATCACTTTCCACTTGTCACTTGATCAGATAAGTATAGCCGAAGCTATTACTTATCACTTTCCACTTGTCACTTGATCAGATAAGTGTAGCTAAAGCTACCACTTATCACTTTGTCACTTGATCAGAAGTACTCAAATCCGGCGTTCCGCTCAATTTGATCATTTATTCATATATCAGGCTTACCAACATGTGTTAATTCATAAACCATTCATGGTATTATTTCATGCCAAATCATATACTGAATATACCATACACACATACTATGAAACTTTATTTTCACACATGAGCTTAAACCATGACCAATAATGCACAAAAATAAGCATCATTCATATTTCATCTTTTATGAGTTATAATCAAACATATGACCATTTATACACGAATCATTCATATATTTCCCAATTTTCCTCCTCCTCCTCTCCATTCCACATCCTTAATGTGTATAACACACTTAAACAACATTAACCATAATTTCAATATTCACTAACATGTATATTCAAAGCTGTTTATCCGAGTCAGAGTCACTAAATTATTTTTATCTGGAGCTACAGAGCTCCAAATTAAGATCCGTTAATTTTCCCTGAAACTAGACTCACATATCTTCATACCATAAAATTTTCATAATTTTTGGTTCAGCCAAATAGTACAGTTTATTCTTTAAAGTTTCCCCTGTTTCACTGTCTGACAGTTCCGACCACTCTTCACTAAAAATTAATTATCTCATTGTACAGAATTCGGATGATGTTTTAGCTTGTTTCTTCTAAAAATAGACTCATTAAGGATTCTAACCATATAAACTATAACTCATAATCATTTTTGTACAATTTTTAATGATTTTCCAAAGTCAGAACAGGGGAACCCGAATTCATTCTGACCTTGTCTCACAAAATCTATTATATCTCATGATTTACAATTCCATTGCTCCCATCATTTCTTTTATAAGAAACTAGACTCAATAAGCTTTAGTTTCATATTTTATTCATCCTCTAATTCAATCTCTACAATTTTGGTGATTTTTCAAAGTTACACTACTGCTGCTGTCTAAAACTGCTTTAGTGCAAAATGTTGATTTCCATTTTGCCCCAAATTTCACAGTTTATACAATTCGGTCCTTTCTCAATTAACCCCTCAATTAATCTAATTTTCTCAATTAGTACTTTACTAGACATTATAAGTTGTTACACAACTATTGAAATTCAGAATTTCCACATATAACTCTATCTTCAAACTCTTTTACTATTAGGTCCCAAACATTCACTTTCTATTCAATTCTTTCAATAAAATCAGCATATGAACAATTTAAAGCTCTAATTTCATGCTAAATCATCATATACTTCCAGCACATATTCATATCAACTTTCAACTTCTTTCATAAAATCAAAAACTAATGGATTTAACAAGTGGGCCTAGTTGTAAAAGTCATAAAAATACAAAAATTTCAAGAAATAGTCAAGAATTGAACTTACTTGTAATAAAAATATGAAGAACCAGCTTGAAGAAGCCCTTCCATGGTGTTTTAGCTGATGAGAATTCAGAAAAATGAAGAGAAATCTAGATAATTCCACTTGGGTCCTAACTTTATTAAGCAAATTTTGCAATTTTCCAATTTTGCCCTTAATTCTCCTTACTTTCTTGCTGATTTCATGCCTCTGCCGTCCAGCCCAAATAGACCTTGGGTCTATTTGCCTTTAAAGCCCTCTTCCTTTTATCATTTAAGCTATTTAATCATTTCCCAAAATTTTGCATTTGTTACAATTTAGTCCTTTTTGTTCAATTAATTATCGGAACTTTAAAATTTCTTAACGAAACTTTAATACTAACTTTTTAACACTCCATGAATATTTATAAAAATATTTATGGCTCAGTTTAAAATCCCCGAGGTCTTGATACCTCATTTCGATTCTAATTATTTTAATATTTATTTCTAGTGCACTATTCACTATTTCAAAAATTTTCCTAACTTCATATTTAACTTATACTTACTAAATTAATAATATTTTCTACCCATTTGTCGAATTTAGTGATCTCGAATCACCGTTCCGACACCTCTGAAAATTCAAGCCATTACATTTTTTTTTCGTCGGATTTGTGGTCCCGAAACCACTGTTCCGACTAAGCCTAAAATCGGGCTATTACAGGACCATTTGTCTTTTTTCTCCTATTTTAATTTGGACCACGGATTTGTTCCCTTTTTTAATTTGATCCTCAATTAGTTGGGCCCCTAAGGAAGGGACGCGTGGCCTGAAAATCGGGTTTATTACCCCTTTGGTCCTTCTTCCTTTCGCGCCCTTCTATTTTGGTCCTCCTTTGTGCATTTTATTATAGTCTTACCCTTTAAATTTTATTTTTATCACAAATTGACCCATTTTGTTATTTTTGTTGTTTTATTAACTAATCTAGCTATTATTATTATATTTTGCCATTATATATATGTATATTTACGTCACCATTATTATACCATTTAGTTTTACATTGTTATTGTTATATTTTATTTATATTTACTTATTTAAATTTTGAATATATTTGTCCTATTATTATTATTATTATTATTATAACTATTTATATATATCATCTTATTATATATTTATATCTTATTATATATATGTATATATCTCTTTATAGACACGTTTTTTAGCTTATATACATACATATGTTTTGTTATACATACATACATATACGTCTATATCCATCATTCATTTTTATAAAATATACGTATATATGTCTTTTTTTACATATATATGTACATACTTACACTGTTTTATTTTACAATATACATACTTATATCATTTATTTTATGTAATATATATGTATGCACATACCCATTTTTTTATTTATATATGTACATATTTATACTTTTATAATATATATACATGTGTATGTACGTGTTTTTATATATATATACACATACTTATACATATTATTTATATTTTAAAATCTATATTTTTCTTACATATTTTCTATATTTTATAATTCACATACATATGTTTTATATATATATATATCGCAATACATATTAGCATCGTGTTTCATTTTGCCCAATATATCAAAATCCATTTCAAATAAATTAAATCTCGTGTTTAGATATTTGAAAAGTTGTGCCCTAACTTACTGGGTTTCGATTTTCACAATAAATCTAAACACGTGAATATTTTCAAACTCGAGTTTTCAAACGATCTCGGGAATTAAGAAAAGATCGTGTCCTAACTTACTGGGCATGATCCCTTTTCTAAACCCGAGATAATTAAAAGTCTTTTTAAATAAATAAATTTTTCGGCATGTACTCTCGCATCGGGAATTTGATACGTCGTGTCCTAATGCATTGGATATGACATGTCGTTTTCTCGAGATGAGGATTTTTTTTAAATAAAGGCAATATTTTGCGTTTGGAAATTCGAGAAAACATGCCCTAAGGTGCTGGGTGTCGATTTTTCTCGTTCAACCAAATAGCTAAATATCCTTCCAAAAATTTCAAATAAGGCAATATTTTGCATTCGAAAATTCAAGGAACGTGCCCTAATGTGCTGGGTTTCGATTTCCCGATTGACCGAATAGCCAAATATCCTCTTGAATTTTAATCCATGCCATTCGAGTTTTTTTTTCGGATCGTATTTTAAATTTCTTTAAAGTTTTCAGTTTTTCAACACTAAGACATTAAGTAATCAACTAGGTACCAATTTTGGGCGTATCGAGGGTGCTAATCCTTTCTCGTGCGTAACCGACTCCCGAACCCGTTTTTCTGAATTTCGTGGACCAAACTTGTTGTTTTAATAAAATTAAATTGTTTATTAAAAACAACCATCTTTTCAAGGTGACCCAATCACACATCATCAAAAAGGATTGGTGGCGACTCTCGTTTTCGTTTTCATTTTCAAAACCCAAGTCGACTCCGTTTTTCATCCAAAAATGGTGTCAACAATAATAATGAGTAAATCTATTAGCTAAAATAACTTAATATTATGTGAAAACAAGAAGCAACCACAATACTAAAATGATCAAATCAAAGTATAAAAATGAAATCTATAACTTATATAGAATATAGGGACTAATAGGAAATTTTAACCCTTCATGTTGCACTCTTTACCTCCCTTTTTTAAAGAGGGGTCATTTTCATCAACTTATTAGTTAAATCCAAAATCAAACAATTGGCGTATCAATGCATATCTTCGATACTTATCCATTTGAATTTTTTTTTGTTACTTATAGAAAGTGTCGGTATTTAAAAAAAAAGAAAGAAAAAATATCGTACAATTGAATTTATTTAAGAGTTAAATTATTCGTTCATGTTCGAAGTTTAGTTCGAGATTAAATATGATTTAGCCAAAATATTAGACCCAAACAATTAATGGGCTTAAATAAAAAAAAGTTTGTTTATAATATATACTGAGATCAAAGGCAGATCGTTACATTAAGATTTAGAGGGATTTAATTAAAAAATTTAAAAATTAAAAGATTTAATGAGAATGTTTAAAAATTTTGGTAGGTTATATTAAAATTTTTAGAAAATTTAAAAGCTTAAGGAGAATTGTCAAAAATCTTTTTTGGGGTCTAACTAAAAATTTTAAGGGTCTAAAAAGAAATTTCAAAAAAAGGGTAAATTACACCATGGTCACTTTTGTTTACCTTAGGTTACATTTCAATCACTTATGTTTGAAATGTTAAGTTTTAGTCACTTACGTTATCGTGTTGTAACATTTTAGTCACTGAGCCGTTAATTGACGTTAATGGTGTAATGGTAAGCTGACGTGGCACGTTAAATCATCATTTCAAACAAAAACTTTAGGTTAAATTATACAATTGGTCCCCATAATTTTTCGTTTTGAGCAATTTAATTCTTTTATGTTCTTTTAACTTTCTTTCTTTTTTTTCTTTTTTTTCCATTCTCTTCTGCTTCTCCCTCTGTTCTTCTACCTTCTTTATTTCTTTTAACATACTAGGAAGTCGAATTGGTAGTTAAGAAAGAAGCATGGTATGGGTTTATGGGTTTTCGTTATAGGTAAATGATGACAGTTGACTTCCTACTTTTTTCATTGCCAATTCGACTTCCTAATATGTTAAAAGAAATGGGAAATGTATGAAAACAGAGGGAGAAACAAAAGAGAATGGAAAAAAAAAGAGGAAAGTTTAAAGAACATAAAAGAAAAAAATTAAATTACTTAAAACGAAAAAAATATGGGGATCAATTGTAGAATTTAACCTAAAATTTTGTTTGAAATGATGATTTAACGTGCCACGTCAGCTTACCGTTACACCATTAACGACGATTAAGGGCTCAGTGACTAAAATGTTACAACATGATAACGTAAATGACTAAAACGTAACATTTTAAACATAAGTGACTAAAACGTAACCTAAGGTAAACAAAAGTGACCATGGATGTAGTTTACCCAAAAAAAATTGGGAGGGATCTCATTGGATCTGACGAGTATTAAGCTCCCAACATTCAGATCCTCAACCTTGCCCATTTTTAATGTTGTAATAATTTGTTGTTTGCCCAATGTGTTGGTCTCTTTGGTGGAACCTTATTTGGGTATTTCCTAATAATGTTTTGGATTTTCTTTTACAATGGAATTCATCTCCAATTGTTGGTGTGATCAAGAAGCGTTGGCTTGAGATGGTCTTTTAATATATGTATATATAAATACTTAAAAAAATATTAAATTTATGATATTAAATTAATTTCATATATAAAATATTCATATGCGAACTAATACACAATATAACGATGAGATCAAAATCGGGCAGAACATATCATATCAATGTAACTAGTACAAAAGAAAGAACTAATTACGCCAATTTATTATTGAAATGATACGCACCAACCTTAACAACCAGAACCATTACTAGACTAGATAGATATGAAAAGTGCTATAGATTGTAGTTGCACCGCCAGCACATCTATTTATATATACGCTTAACTATCTTCCAATGCAACATAACATATATCAAGGAAATAAGAACTCAAGCATCACATATATAAATAATAAGCTTAGGTTACAAAGTTTTGGATAATGATGTTAGAGAGGGATTGTTGAAGCAGGAGGGGTTTGGTTGGCTGCAATGGCTTCTTCAAGTTTAGTCATTTTTCAGGTACCCAATTGTCACAACTTTTGCAGCATTAATCCACGTACTTTGAATTATTCCTGGCTGTTTCTTGCTGCACAAGTTCCAAATAAGATGGTAAACTTTTAGCAATTTAATTTAATTTTTGTTAACAATCATTAATTATCTTCCATATGGGTATTTTGTTTAAATTATTATGGTAACAACATACAAGAAAAACATCAGGTGAGAGGTGAGTGGGCCTAGCGAGGTCCCTGAGTTGAGAATGCATGCCGTTGATGAAAGCTATTGTTTGCTGCTGAGGTTCTTCCATGGCTTCCTTTAGCTTGCTCAGTGCCGAGCAATATCCTTTCTGTATGCATGTCATGTCAACGTAAAACAGTTACAAAAGATATCTTAGGGTGAGTTTGGATGGGCGTTGCGTTCACTTGCGGTTAGTGTAAAAACGGCAGTGGCGGTGAGATTAGATACCGTAGCGATACTGTAGCGTGAGACAAAAAGTAAGCTAAACGCACCGCACACAATCGCCCATCCAAACTCACCCTTTAGTGTCAAAAAAAAATCTAAATTGATTTCATAGCTTAAAATTTATGGCAAACTACTTAAAAATAGAAATTTAAGACGCTATCATCATTCATATAGCAAATATTCTTCAAGTTAGGGTTCTTAAATATATATATGCTAAATTAGCAATGGTTATACCAATAATAACTAAATTGATATAAAGATTAAATATTATATCCTTTATGTCTAGCTAAGGTAGCATTTTTTTTAGACAAATTATGATATCAAACTTATCAAATATTGTATAAATTAATCGAGTTATGTTTTGTATGTATATATTAAAATTCAAACTTTAAAATTTACTTAACTCTAACATTTTTCTAACATTTTTCTTATAAGGATGCTATTACAATAATTAAAAAGATGTGGATTTAAACGCAATTTTAATTAAATTTAAAAATTGAGAATAATTATGAGTTGAAGTAGACATAGTATAAAAAAAAATCTTTTACCACCACCTAAAACATAAAAACTTAAACAAAAGGCCTGAAAACCTATATCAAAATCAATCCTTTTTCTTGTAATCAATATATTTAGGTGACCAAGCAAACTTATAATATGTATATATGTACCATAAAGAGGTCTAACTCTGATTGATTCAGCTGCATGCTGCTACAACATGGATTAATCTTAGTACTAATACTATGCTCAGCTTTCCTCTGGTTGCTCTTGCTATTATTTCTGCCTCTATCTCCAATGCCTCCAAGCTGACCAAATCAATAAAAAATTACTCAACTTGCCGACTTCTATATATAGATAAACAATAATATACATATTCCACTTTAGAATAATAATGTATGTTAAAGCATACCCTAAAAATATGCACTACTCTTTCAAATATATAACTTTCACATTTATTTGCCCTAAAAGTTAACACTATTACCATTGCTGTTACAACAACAAAGACGTGAGTGTGAAAGTGACTGCGATTTAAGGGTTGGAGAACTGGGTACCATCATTACTTGAGCATGTGTAAAGTTTTGAAACCCCAAATCCCAATTTTATCATAAAAATTAACAATCAGTACTTAGGATATCCTACAACAAGCAATGCAAAACTGGCTACATCCATAGTTTAAAGCCATTAAAGGGTTGTGAGAGAGATCAAAAGAACCTTTAAGCAATTGAGGTGATTCTCAACGAGCCTCTCATACAAAGGATGGCTTGAAATCCTGGTCTTGAGAAGCTCATCATCATCTTCTTCTTCCTTGTGATGATGATGATGATTTACTCCAACATTATTGTTCTTATTAGCCTCCATTTTTCCACTTTCTTTTGCAGAGCCTACAACAACTAAATAGTTTTGCCATATTTGTAAACCAAAAAAAGTGAAGTGAAGTGAGAGAGAGAGAGAGGTCACTGTAGGTACTATCTGGTAACAAAGATAGTCCCCATTTTTGGAATGACCCATGCATGCCTATATGCTGATAATAATAATAATAAATCAAAGGGTGTTATCACTTATCAGTCAGATATATTTAACACAGAAACACACTCGTTGAAAAAGTAGGTTTTCACTTTCCCTTTCGCCTGCGCAAACGAAAGGAACATTTCAAAGTAGAGCTTTCTCGAGTAATGGGAAAACCTGATCGTACACTTTTTTTTAATTCCTTAACTATTGTTTTTTTACATTTTTCAATTATAAAAAATTATAAAATAATTTTTAATTCTTTTTATCACCAACCATTCAGTAACTTACGGAAAAATTATATGTTGATAATAATAATTTTAACTTTTAAGGATAAAGTTAAAAATTATTTTAGGAGAGTCGAGATTAAAGTATATATTTTTATGAGAAGTAAAATATAATTTTATTTTATTGAATCATATCTTTGTGGTTTTTAAAATGAATAAGTTAAAATTTTAACATTTCGGGGAGTAAATAATAATTTTACTATATATGTAAAGTTTTATGAATTTTGAGGGACAAAAAGCAGTAAATTTCTATTTTAAGGTGACAGGGTCTCCTTTTCTTTGCCTTTATACATTGTATAATTTGGTCTCTTTTTTTTCAATTTTCTTTATAACCTTTTCAATTAAAAACTTTTTCAAAAAGAAAAATCTATAACTAAATTTCATCGGAAATATAAAAAAAATGAAACAATCAAAAATTCAATATAATGATTTTCATCTTTTCTCGTTATTTTAAAATTAACATTCAATGTCACAAAAAAAGAGAGACTAAATTACACAATATATAAATGTTGAGGATTTGTTTTATGAAATCAAAACTAAATTAACATAATATATAAATGTTGAAAGTTAAAAATCTAATTTTAAAAGCTTCCAAGTTATCCTTTTGTCAGTCATCAACCGATCAGTGACCAAAAAACAAAAAAAATCAAATAATTAGATAACTAAAAATAAAATTTACTAATAACTAGTGACTTCATGTAGAATTTACTTTTTCTTTTCTTTTCTTTTCTTAATCCTGTAGAGCTACACTGTGTTTATTTGACATTTCCACTGCTCAATTCTTTGCCTCTAACTTTTCGTACCGAAAAAATCCAAATTAGATTACTGTTTATTAGGGTACCCTTTCATCATCACCTCCTGGCTTGTTCCTACAAAAAAAAAACTTGTTCATTCACTATTCATTGACAATTCGATGTCTACCACTGCAATACATATATATATTATTAAATAGAATGTTTATGATACAGACAAGTGGAGAGGACGAGTATGAGATGAGCAAAATGTACTGTTTGATGAAGGGATAGTACTTGAATGGTTTTGGCAGGTTGCATAAATGGGGTCCTGTTTAGTTCAATTGGTGTCCCATATCAGGGATACCTTTCTTTGAAAACCCTTTTCACATGTATAAGATCCACTCTTAAAATCCCCAAGAATCAAATATATTTTATAATTAATTGTTTGGTATTCGTGATAAAAAATTAATTATTACTTTAATTAAGATAAAATAATTGGATTGTAATCTCTATTCATATTTTGAATGTGTGCTAACTTATTGATTCATGTGTAATAATATATCATCAAATTGAATCGTGCAATCAAATCTCTCGTATTAAAGAGCTTGGATTGAATTAGCTTGAAGATATATATTGGATATCTTAATAATAGCTTGAAGTAATATATATTGTATAGGCTTTTTTAGCTACTATTTTATCGGAGAGAGCGATTGTATTTGATTTAAGTATATTAGTAAGACAAAAAAGATATTTATACCTAGCACTTGTATAGGTTATGTATCGAGAATTTTAGCATTTGCTTGTTCATTATGACTTCTATCATTGTGAGTGCAGTTTGAGTGTAAACAAAGTGTGTTGGTTTAACATCTAAGTTTTAAAGGGGAAAATTTAAAGAAGAATGATGTAAATCTTTAGCTGCAAAAGTGATAGGTTGCTAAATCGATTTGTGATATAATTTAAATCACTTTTTGTACAAGTGGATTATCTTTCTGGACAAAATCTCGCAAATGTAGAAAAACCGAAATACATAAACTTCTTTATCTGTACATTTTGATCTATCATAATCCCATAAATAGGCGGAGCCTAGCAGAGGCCGAGGGGGGCCATGGCCCTCTAATATTTAAATATTTTACAATTTAGCAATTTGCAGTTATACTATGGCCCTTCCAAAAATATAAGTAGGCCCCTCCAATAATTTTATAGCATTAAAAATAATTATTCTTGATAAAAACAAAGGGGTTGTTATGCTGGATTGGTTATATGTTTAAATCGATTGTGATTGTGGAATACAGGTTCTTCTTCTTTTGAATCGATAATTCATACGTTTAAATCAATCGTTACGTAACACGTCTAATTTTAGCTTGGCCCCCAAAATTAACATCCTGGCTTCGCGTATTTCTTACAAATATTGAAATTTCTATACAAATAAATTTTAAAATATTTTAAAGTCAATTCACATTTTCTAATAGTTGTATTATTCTTAATTAAATTAATTGAATTTCTTAAAAATTTTAAGCAAATCAACCAATCAAACTATAAATGCCACTAAAATAAAGTGTGTGTATATATATATATTATATTACATGTGATAATAGTAAGACCTACCTGTTTTGAAAAACTTATTAGTTTAAATTATGCATATTTAGAGAATTGAGGAAAAACAAATGACAGTTGTAAAGCTGTCCCCAATGTTTTCAGAAATTTTAGTTTTATTTAACATTTTATTCAATATATATCATACAAACACTGTTCTCATCCAATCCTGATGTTATTTTTTATGATAAATACTAAAATCAATAATATTTTAATTAAATATTTTTATGTATGTGGCTTTTCGTTTTTTATTAATTAATTTTGAATTTATAATGGAATAAATCTCAAAATTATACTTGGACATTGATTTAATGTGTAATTGTATACATCAACTTTAATTTGGTGCAGTTATACACATGAAACTCTAATTATGGTTCAAATGTACACTTGAAATTTTAATTTTGATTTAATCATACACATTTAAAGAAATAAATACATAAATTCATTTTTATATTAAATAAATATATGCAATATATAAATATAAAATGATGTTATATCAATAATTGTGCTAATAATTTGCAAGAATTGGATCAAGTTAAAATTTATGTATACAATTACACATTAAACCATAGTTCATGCATAATTTTGAGATTTATCTCTTTATAAATTAAAGACTTAAAAATCTATTGTAACCAAAATTGTTTATTGAGAAAAATACAAGCAACCCTAGGTAATACTAAATTACGGTACATATTTATAAATATTTTTAGATGATCTGTATACATAAATTTTGATTCGGTATACATGAAAATTTGATTTTAATACACTTGTACACATTTAAAAAAATAAATACATACATTTATTTTCATATTGGGTTAATATAATTGTTTGTATGTACAATATATCAATGTAAAAGGATGGTAATTTGATAATATTGTTAGTGATTTGTGAAAATTTAATCAAATTTAAATTTCATGTATAAAATCACACAAAATCAAAATTCATGTATGACATTGCATATTGTATCAAAGTTCATGTATAGTTTTGATATTTATCCCTTTCAAATATAATACTGGTACAATTTTTTTTTGTTAATTTTTAAGGAGAAAGTGCCTATTAAGTCCCTTCATTATAGGGGCTAAATCTAATTAGTTCTTCTACTAATAAATACATCAATTTAGTTCTTTGTATTGTTAAAAAAGAATCTAAGAATATCAAATTGTAACAAAGTTAATATTTATAGTTAAAAGCTGACATAAAAAATATTTTTTTTATTTGCAGTTCAACTCTAAATGAAAGACTTCATTCGCAAAATTATAAAAAAAAATCAAAATATTAACTTTGCTAATAGTAAATGACATTTAAAAAAAATAGTAAAGGTTAGCTCTATTAAAAATTAAATTTATTTAGTTCTTTTAAATAGTGTAGGGGCTAAATTATAAAATTGGACCTAAATATTGTTAGCCCAAAAAATTATAAAATTGGACCAACCCATTATTTATATAAGGCCCAAAAAGTGAAATGACCCAAACGAAAAGTACTAACATAGCCTAAAAGGAATAAATAAAATAAAACAAAAAACCCAGTCCCTAAAAACTGAAATTTATCAGGCCGAAAGTCTCTCTCCTGCTACTGCCGCCTCTCGTTGCTGCCGGCTGAGCTTCCGCCCCCCGTCGTCGAGTACTGAGGTGAGGTTGTTTGTTTTTAGCTGCTGGCTGCTGCTACATTTTTGTTTTGTTAGCTTTGCTATTGCCATTTATTCACTGTCTGCACGAAAAGTGTTCGATGAAATGTCTACATGAATTTTTTTCTCCCAATTTTGTCAGAAATGACTAAGGGGTTGATATGGGCAACAGCAGAAGACTTAGCGAGAAACCGAGGAAAAGTAATTTCATTGTACCGACAAATACTTCGGAGCCTCAACTCTCCGAAACTGGAACTCAATTTAGCAGCGAGGTTGGCGAAGAAAGCAGAGGCACGCACCATTTTTATGTTGGGTTCTGAAGAGCGTTCGCTTCACAACATTGAAGACCTCATCGATGCTGCTGAATACTCTCTTTCTCTTTTGAAACAAGGCAAAATCCCCAAACATATTCAATAAATCTTCAACCATGTATTGCCACAGTTTCTTGCCTTTTCATTTTTGTATGTATATTTTGAATTTGTTTAACTTATATGGATAATAAAATGGGATTCAAATATCAACTTTGATTTTATATGAAAGTTTGATTTGATTCAATTTTTATAAATTACTAGCAATATTAGCGAATTAACACAATTTTATGTTGATATATTGCATACAGAAATAATTATATTAATCCAATATGAAAATAATTGTAGGTATTTTTTAAAAAAATATGTACAATTAAATTAAAATTAAAATATTACACACACGTGTGTGTATATGGGGGTGAAGCCAAAATTTTTTTTTTGAGGATGAGAGGTAAAATACAATTTCACCATTATATTAATATGTAATTTTGTAATTTTAAGATTAAATCGAAATTTTTATAAATTTGGGAATGATTAAACTATAATTTTATTATTTATTCACTTAAAATTTATAAAACTTTTAAGGGTTGAATGCATAATTTTCTATTTCAAGAGAGTCAAACCTTTTCTTGTGCCCCTCCCTTCCCCTTGTATTATACAAACTGGATGTATGAATTTGCGGACTGCGACTTCATATTAAAGGCATAGCCTACAAAAGAAATCTGCACTACTCTTTAATTCAAGTGGAAATTGAAACAAAAAACTATTTTCTTTCCACTCCCTTGAAATTCCTGAAGAAAACATAGTTTCATCAAATATGGAAGCTGAATACAAGACAGATTTGAGAGGAGATGATTCTAAATTCAAATACCCAATGCTAATCCAAGCTTCCATGAAATTTGTTTTAGGGGGCGCAAAATGAAATATTACCAATGCCACTGTCTTCACCATTTGGAGGTGGTATTAAATAAGATGTGTTTCTCAACCCCCATTTTAAAGTGATCGAGATCATTCCAATAGGAGGGACGAAAATGGAAACTCAAAACGGCTGCTTGTATGAAACATGAAGTTAACCCTGTCCTCTAAAAGAAAACACCCATCTTCTCCTTTTTTCATGCTTTACCAATAAAACCGAGTCGTAAAGACCAATGACCCTACCCCTCCTCCAACAACATGCACATTTCCCCCCACTCATAACCAAACCCAACCTTTCATAACCCTAAGGCCTAAACCTAACTAACATCTGGGAATTAAAAGGGAAATGATGACGACGATCATGTGATTGTCCATTGATTATCGATTTCAAAGGTAAATAAAAAAACACCACCCTTCCATGCGCATTTCTTGTTTCATTTTATGTAGGTTAATTTTGACGAGTTAAACTTGAATTAGGTTTAGATACTTAAAATTTTTAAATTCGAAATAAATATTTTATTATCAATTTTCCTAGGAATAAATCATAAAGGATTATGTGAATTACTAAAAGTAAATTAGCAGTTGCAGATCATGAATTATTTATTAATCAATTTTTTATAAACCTCTACTATCCAATATTCTAATTTGATCAAACCTTGTACCGATTGTATAATATACACGTGAAGAATATCTTAGCATTTATACTTTTTCACAATTAATAAAAAAGAGCTTTTTAAAAAGTTAGAAAATAACTATTGAATTATTCGAAGGTTTTTATTTATTTCATTAGGCTATTAAAATCGTTGTTGTATAGCCTTTTCTATTCACATTGGCTGCACCAATCAAACATATTTGAACGTCATGAATTTATGAATCAAAATTCATACAATTTTTTTTCTTCAATCTCCTATATTGGTCGTCAAATCGATTTGGATCTAAGATATGTTATTCTACTCATCGATGTATTGATCTATCGTCGAATTGTTACTTGGAACTAACTAGTCGAATTTAAAAAAAACGATACAATCCTAATAACTTAAATAAAAACTTTTGAATAGTTCATTGACTTAAATGAAAACTTTCGAATAGTTTAGTAACCATGTTGTAACTTTTTTAAAATTAAACCATCAAAACGTTAACTTATTAATAATATAATGTCATTGGGTATAGTTTACCCAAAGATTAAAGAAATGCAAAAATCATCTAATGATATAAATCATTACATGGAAAGCTGTTTTCATGGTCTGCATGTGAAAACGTGATCACTCCATTTCTTGTTGTTTGTTGTTGTAGTTCTGTTCCTTTACATATATATAAATGAAATAGAATCTCAGGCGTCACTGTCAGTTCGGCATTCAAATATCCATACAAAAAACAGCAAATTGTCTTGAAAACCGCCGACCTTTCACTTTGTTTATGTCAACCAAACTACATAGACTCGACCGCTCCTTAATTCCCAATCTTGTCTTTAAGCTCCTTTTTTTTTCCCAATGAAAGCTTCTAGGTTATCTGTAACTTAGCCACTGTTATCTGTTAATGGATTCTCCATTGAGACATGGAACCTACTGTTATCCCTTCAAGGTTTGTTTTTCCAAACACAGATACTTTAACCTGTTATTTCTTCTTCTTTTTTGCTTCCTGCATGTTTTGTTTCTGTTTTTGCTTTGTTTTTATCATATCCAAATGCAGTTTCTAGTGTTAATCAATAACCCATTTTAGTATTATTTTATTTGATTCCATATTTGATTCATTAGAGTGATGGGATCTTATAAAGAATCTGATATATGATGTATTAGTTTCAGTTGAATCATCTGCAGTACCTTAGTAGAATAAGTGCTTGATTATCTCTTGAGGAAATTCAGTGAGTGGATCAAGTTAAAATTTTTTAAAAAATATTGGGATCTAGTTAAAAATTTCAATTTTTTTGTGAGATTGAGAAATTTTGAAATTACAAGGCAGAATGAGATTTTCCAAAAATTAGGGGGCCAAACTGGGGGGATATTCGAATTGTGTGTGAATTTGTGATGTTAAGAAGTGTCTTCGATTTTTGTTGTTGTTATTTTGTTCTTACTGAACTTGGTTGCTTTTTATGAAAAATTGTTTGGATAGTATTGGAACCCACCCATTGTTTGAAAAGTCAAAAAGGGTGGGCACAGAAAGTAGAAAGTAAAATTGGTTGGCAAGTTGGGTTAAAAGTTGGCATGGGATAATTGCAATTTTGGTCCCTAATTGTATAGGGACATTGCAAGTTGATCCTTGAACCTCAACTATAAATAGGCCTAACCATTTCTTACTTTCTTCATCCCACACTTGCCATTCTCTACTTAAGGCAATTGTTCTCTCTCCCTATTTGTAAACTTTCACTTGTATTTTTGGAGTGAAATATATTTGGTAGTGCCCGAGGACGTAGGCAAAATTTGCTGAACCTCGTTAAAATTCTAGTGTTCTTTATTTTTTGTTCTGCATATTTTGCAAGTGTCATTGTAGTGATTTATTGTGCTATTAAATTACGATAGAGGGATATTCTGGCTAGGAAAGATCTGGTATGTAAGCGATCCTCGTGATCCACATCTCTTTCCTGGGAATTGAACTTAGTGTGATTTTTCAGTACAATAATTTTACTCTTTCACACGCTTCCTCGCAACAATTGGTACCAGAGCCAGGTTCGTACTTGGGGAATACGACCGTTTACGGTACTATTCACGTATACGGCACTATTCACGTATACAGTACTATTCACGTATACGGCACTATTCACGTATACGGGACTGTTCACGTATACAGTAGTTGGGACTGAGGAGAAAAATGGCAGCAGCATCGTCATCAGCAAGGACTACTGTGACAAATGCAAAATTTGAAGTAGAGAAATTTGACGGTACCAATAATTTTGGTATGTGGCAGTGTGAGATCCTGGATGTCTTATGTCAGCAAGAGCTGGATATAGCCCTTGAAGAAAAACCTGACAAGATGGATGACAAGGAGTGGGCCAAGATCAATAGACAGGCGTGTGGTACAATCCGCCTATGTTTGGCCAAAGAGCAGAAGTACTCCGTCATGAGGGAGACATCAGCGAAGAAGCTGTGGGATACATTGGAAGAAAAGTTTCTAACGAAAAGTCTTGAAAATAGGCTTTATATGAAAAAGAAACTTTTTCGGTTCACGTATGCACCCGGTATGTCGATGAATGACCATGTGAACTCATTCAATAAAATTTTAGCAGACTTGCTAAATTTGGATGAGAAATTTGAAGATGAAGACAAGGCATTATTGTTGTTGAATTCCCTTCCTGATGAATATGATCATCTTACCACCACATTGCTTCATGGGAAAGATTCAATCACATTTGATGCAGTCTGTAGTGCGTTGTATAGATCTGAGACTCGAAAGAAAGATAAAAGAGATCACAGAGATACAACTGCAGAAGTCTTAACAGTAAGAGTTCGTTCACACAGCAGCAAACCTGGTAGAAGGGGTAAGTCCAAAGGGAGACCCGCCAAAGATGAATGTGCCTTTTGTCGTGAGAAAGGGCATTGGAAAAAGAATTGTCCTAAGTTACAAAAGGGCAAGTCTATTTCTAATGCATGTGTAGCGGAACATGATGAGGAGTCAGACTTTAGCTTGGTTGGCATGGCAATGACATGTCAAACGGATGAGTGGATATTGGATTCGGGATGTACTTACCATATGTGTCCTAATAAGGACTGGTTTTCTAGTCTTGAAGAACTAGAAGGTGGAGTTGTTTTTATGGGCAATGATAGTGCCTGTAAGACAATGGGTGTAGGTACAATCAAATTGAAGAACCATGACGGCTCAATCCAAGTTCTGACAGATGTTCGCTATGTACCCAGCTTGAAGAAAAATCTCATCTCATTAGGGGCCCTAGAATCTAAAGGGCTCACAATCACTTTGAGAGATGGATTACTAAAGGTAGTAGCTGGGGTATTGACGGTGATGAAAGGCACTAGAAGAAATAACTTGTACTATTTAAATGGAAGTACAGTTATTGGATCAACATCAACAGCTTCTGCGGAAGATGCAGATTCAGAGGCTACCAGGTTATGGCATAGGCGATTGGGACATGCTGGTGAAAAAGCTTTGCAGGCTTTGGCGAAGCAAGGCTTGTTGAAAGGTGCAAATTCTTGCAAATTGGAATTTTGTGAACATTGTGTTCTGGGCAAGCAGACGAGGGTAAAATTTGGTTCAGCAATTCACAATACGAAAGGAATTCTGGACTATGTTCACAGTGATGTGTGGGGACCTACCAAAGTGGCTTCTTTGGGAGGTATGCACTATTTTGTTACTTTTCTTGATGATTATTCAAGAAAAGTATGGGTGTATCTAATGAAAAGAAAAAATGAAGTTTTGGATGCATTTCTGAAGTGGAAGAAGATGGTGGAGACTCAGACAGGTCGAAAGGTCAAACGACTTCGATCAGATAATGGTACTGAGTACAAAAATGATCCATTTCTACAAGTATGTCAAGATGAGGGCATTGTGCGACACTTCACTGTTCGAGATACACCACAGCAGAATGGGGTGGCAGAACGCATGAATCGGACTATACTGGAGAAAGTTCGATGTATGTTGTCCAATGCTGGATTGGGTAAGGAATTTTGGGCTGAGGCAGTTACATATGCGTGCCATCTAATTAACCGATTGCCATCAGCTGCAATAAATGGAAAAACTCCTATGAAGATGTGGACTGGTAAACCTGCTACTGATTATGATTCTTTACATGTTTTTGGTTCCACTGCATATTATCATGTAAAAGAATCTAAGTTAGACCCAAGAGCAAAGAAAGCATTATTCATGGGTATAACTGGTGGTGTAAAAGGATACCGTCTCTGGTGTCCTAATACAAGGAAGATTGTTTTCAGTAGAGATATAACTTTTGATGAATCAACCATGATGAAGAACGAGGATTCACAAAAGGATGACAAAACCAGTAGTACTTTGCAGCAGGTGGAGTTTGAAAAGGTTAATGATGATCCAGCTAATATTGAAAGAACAAATGATGAAGAAGTTTCGACCCAAGAACTTCTACAGCAACAAGATTCAATTGCATATAGGAGGCCAAGAAGAGAGATTCGTAAGCCTGCTAGCTTTGACGATATGGTGGCCTATGCACTTCCAATTGCAGATGATGATGTTCCTTCCACTTACACAGAAGCAATAAGTAACTCTGATGGTGTAAAGTGGAAGCAAGCTATGAATGAAGAAATGCAGTCTCTTCATAAAAATAGGACTTGGGAGTTGGTGAGACTGCCCAAGGGAAAGAAGGCAATTGGATGCAAATGGGTATATGCAAAGAAGGAAGGATTTCCTGGTAAAAATGAAATTCGATACAAGGCTAGATTGGTAGCAAAGGGTTACGCTCAGAAAGAAGGAATAGACTACAATGAAGTGTTTTCTCCAGTTGTGAAGCATTCGTCTATTCGGATTTTGCTAGCCTTGGTTGCGCAATACGATCTTGAACTAGTTCAGCTTGATGTGAAGACCGCGTTTTTACACGGTGATTTGGAAGAGGAAATCTATATGACTCAGCCAGATGGATTCAAGGTTGCTGGAAAAGAAAATTGGGTTTGCAAACTGACAAAGTCGCTTTATGGATTGAAGCAATCTCCGAGGCAGTGGTACAAGCGATTTGATCAGTTCATGAAAGGGCAAAGCATCTAAGAGCAAAGTTGAGATTGAGAGATTGAAGACTCAACTCAATCTCGAGTTTGAGATGAAAGATCTAGGTGAAGCTAAGAAGATTCTTGGCATGGAAATATGTAGAGATAGAGCTCATGGCAGAGTTAGCTTGTCTCAGAAGCAGTATTTGAAGAAAGTACTACAGCAGTTTGGCATGAACGAGCAGACCAAACCTGTAAGTACCCCGTTGGCTTCTCATTTCAAGCTTTCTGCACAACTATCTCCTTCGACGAATACGGAACGAGAATACATGTTGCAAGTTCCGTATTCTAATGCAGTGGGTAGCTTGATGTATGCAATGGTGTGTACAAGACCCGACATTTCACAGGCAGTTAGTATAGTGAGCAGGTATATGCATAATCCTGGAAAAGGACATTGGCAAGCTGTGAAATGGATTCTACGGTATATTCAGAAGACCGTGGATGTTGGATTACTGTTCAAGCAGGATAATACACTTGGTAAAGGTGTTATTGGGTACGTTGATTCTGACTATGCCGGTGATTTGGACAAGCGAAGATCAACCACCGGTTATGTGTTTACACTTGCTGGAGGACGAATAAGTTGGAAGTCTACACTACAGTCTACAGTTGCATTGTCAACCACAGAAGCCGAGTACATGGCTGTAACAGAGGCTGTAAAGGAGGCTATTTGGTTACAAGGTATAGCTAAAACCTTGGGGTTGGTTCAGGAGCATATTAACGTGTATTGTGATAGTCAAAGTGCTATTCATTTAGCAAAGAATCAAGTCTATCATGCACGTACAAAACATATCGACGTACGATTCCATTTTGTGCGGGAAATTATTGAAGAGGGGAAATTTTGTCTTCAGAAGATCAAGACTGCAAATAATCCCGCAGATATGATGACCAATGTGGTAACAGCAACCAAGTTCGAACATTGTTTGAACTTGATTAATATCCTGCAAGTTTAACAGTTGAAGAAGGCACTATCAAGTATTGTTATCAAAGGCAGAAAGAATTGTGTGAAGATAAGATTATCCTAATCAAATCTTCAAGGTGGAGATTATTGGAACCCACCCATTGTTTGAAAAGTCAAAAAGGGTGGGCACCGAAAGTAGAAAGTAAAATTGGTTGGCAAGTTGGGTTAAAAGTTGGCATGGGATAATTGCAAATTTGGTCCCTAATTGTATAGGGACATTGCAAGTTGATCCTTGAACCTCAACTATAAATAGGCCTAACCATTTCTTACTTTCTTCATCCCACACTTGCCATTCTCTACTTAAGGCAATTGTTCTCTCTCCCTATTTGTAAACTTTCACTTGTATTTTTGGAGTGAAATATATTTGGTAGTGCCCGAGGACGTAGGCAAAATTTGTTGAACCTCGTTAAAATTCTAGTGTTCTTTATTTTTTTGTTCTGCATATTTTGCAAGTGTCATTGTAGTGATTTATTGTGCTATTAAATTACGATAGAGGGATATTCTGGCTAGGAAAGATCTGGTATGTAAGCGATCCTCGTGATCCACCTCTCTTTCCTGGGAATTGAACTTAGTGTGATTTTTTAGTACAATAATTTTACTCCTTCACACGCTTCCGCGCAACAGATAGTTTGTTGTCTGTCAGAGGTGCTTGTTGCAGTGTCTTTACCGATTTGATTATGTGTTTAATTCGTTTAATGATGTATAGAAAGAAACCTGGATGCATACAATCCTTCTGTCATTCCAAAGCATCGGAGTAGTTTACGGTCGATTGAGTACTGCTCCTTTATACGTCTTCGGTTCGATCCCTCAAAACGACTTCAAATCTGATGAGAGTGCGTACGAATACTTCTCGTTTATCTTCTGGACGTTAACGGTCCTATCGTTAGTGAAGTATACCTTCATAGTACTCAAAGCCGACAATGACGGAGAAGGTACGTACCGATGATCTTTCGGCAACTTATAAGCCAATCACAAAACCGAATTTCACCTTCGAATGATATCTTTGCAGGTGGTACTTTTGCTTTGTACTCACTATTGTGTAAGCATGCAAAAGTCGGTCTACTCCCTAACGATAAAACTTCCGATGATGTTACAAATAACGAGACCGGAAGTCCTTCCCGCACCAAAGCCGAATCGAGAGCACGAAGGGCTATCGCAAAACATAAGAGTAGTCATTACTTGATGTTGTTCTTAGCATTGTTCGGTTCTTGCTTGATAATATGTGATGCAGTCCTTACTCCGGCTATTTCGGGTTTGATCGACTCCTTTCGATGTCACATTGTAGTTTAATACCTTCTTGTGTTTATGTTTCGTTTTTTTGTTTTCTTTTGGCAGTTTTATCGGCTGCATCGGGTCTTCGACGATCGTTAACGGATATCAAATGTAAGAACTAAGTAATTGGAACATACAAGTTTATGTTTTTCAACCATTGATAATAAACTTTTTATGTTGTTTCTGCAGATTCGTCATCCCGTAAAACTGAGGATTCGGTATTGAAAGATCTAAGGAAATGTAAGTTTTTACGAAACTCGATGTTTTTGATATCAATATATCGTGACTCGGCCTCTTATTTATTTCAGATGTACCTGTGCCTACTTCATGTGCCATATTGGTTTGCCTTTTCACTCTACAACAATACGGTAGCCATAGAATCGGGTCGATATTCGCTCCGGTAGTCATATTATGGCTTTTATTTATTACCGGAGTCAGTATATATAACATTTTTCACTACGATCCACATATCGTATTTGCAATCTCCCCGAAGTACATGTACAAGTTTTTCCAAAGTATAAGCTGGCGTAGTTGGAGATCATTGGGCAGTATTACTCTTTGTGTCGCAGGATCGGAAGCAATGTTTGCCGATATCGGTCATTTCTCGACGAAATCGATCAAGGTACTCAATCTTAGTTCACATTCTAAGCCACTTCAATAAAAATGCAAGCTTTATATTAACTTTTCTTGGTTCCGGCAGATGACGTTCGTATGCTTGATTTACCCGATTCTTATTTTAAGTTATGCCGGTCAAGCCGCATTCATCTCCCACGCACTCTCCATAAAGGATTCATCCTTCGCTATAGAAGATTATAACCATTTTTATAGATCCGTACCCGGTAAATTCACTCATTTACTTTCTATTCTACACTTCACATTAGCATTTTTATCACTAAACCGAAGATTGATTCGGCAATTTCAGATCATATTCACTACGTATTCACGATATTATCTCTACTTGCATCGGCAATCGGAAGCCAAGCAACGATAACTGCATGTTTTTCGATCGTAAACCAATGCCTAGCGCTTGGTTGCTTTCCGAGAGTAAAAGTGGTTCATACATCAGATAAGATACACGGCCAGGTCTATATCCCGGATCTTAACTGGATGATAATGATTCTTAGCCTCGGTATTACAATCGGTTTCCATGATATAGTGCGAATCGGAAATGCATCAGGCATGGCTATAATCTCTGGCATGTTGGTAACAACTTGTTTAACGTCACTTGTGATTGCTCTATACTGGGAAAAGAGTCTGCTGCTGTCCGCTTGCTTTTTGGTGTTTTTTGGGTCGATTGAAGCCGTTTATTTGTCATCGAACTTGTTGAATTTTCACAAAGGAGCATGGTATATTGCTGTTCTTTTGGCACTAAGCTTGACTACCATGGTTGCATGGCATTATGGGACATTGAAGAAATATCAGTTTGATATAGAAAACAAGGTGTCTATGGAATGGCTTACGGATCCCACCTCAGGTCTCAGAGTTTCCAGGGTGCCCGGAATAGGCTTTGTTTACACCAACGTAGTAACCGGAATCCCAGCTTTCTTCTCCCATTTCATCGCGAACGTACCAGCTTTTCATCAAGTGCTGATTTTTGTGTCATTCAAGTCATTGCCGAAACCTTTTGTTTCACCAACTAAGCGTTACCTTATAGGCAGAGTTGGTAATAGAGATAATAAAATTTATCGATGCATCGTACGATACGGATACCACGATCACATTAGAGACTCAGATGATTTCGAGGAACAAATCATCCGCTCGATCGGAGAGTTCATTTCCTTGGAAGAACACGACGCCGAGTCTTTAATATCAACCGAAGGAAAAATGATTATCGTAGGTAAACAACTCCCCGAAGGGGATGCTCTGATACCATTACACGATACAGGAGCCACAAGCTCGCCCCGTGCATCAACTCAAACGAACATAAACACAACCGAGGATACTAACCCGAAAAGAAAGAGGAAAAAGGTACGATTCATGTTGCCGACTAATAGCCCAAAAATGTGTCCGTCAGTACGAGAGGAACTAAACGAACTGGTTGATGCGAGGGAAAGTGGGACAGCATATTTCTTGGGTCAATCGCATATAGCAGTACGTAACGGCTCAAACTTTATCAAGCGATTCCTCATAATGGTGTATGTTTTCTTCGATAAAAATTGCAGAGAGCCTCATGTGGCATTGAACATCCCTCATGCAGCATTGGTGGAAGTTGGTATGGTCTATACTATATAATTTGTAAAGTTACTGAGTAGAAAAATATATACAATGTCGTCTCCAAAGTTTAAACTTACGTTTTCCCGTTAGAGATCAGTACAATGTGTTTTACCATTATACCCAACCACTTGTTGGTAGTTTGGTTGTTTTTTTTTTTGTGAATACCAAGATAAATTGTAAGTTTCAATAAATTTGGCTTAAGGATATGCATAGTTCAATTAAAATTGAATTAATAAACTGAATCAAATTAGTTCAATTAATCAATTTGTTATTGAAATTAATTTGATTCAAAGTTAAAGTTTAAAAAATCAATTATTGATCAATTCGATTAAAAAGCAGTTAATTAGTCGAATTAATTGATTAATCAAAATTATATATATACATACTCATTATATATTAATGGAAAGGACTCAATAAATTTTGATATAATTTCCCATGGTAGACTCTATATTATGAATTGAAATAAAATAAATATAACAATTAACAAAAACACTTTGAACAACATAGAGAATGTGTGTTCTTATGTTTTTTTAGTGTTTTCATTGTCATGTTGTTAACTTGTTGAACTAAAATGAGACAAATTTCAGTTAACTCCAAAATCAACCGATTTAGCTTGATTTGGTTAATTATTTTTAAAAAATAAATTATAAGAAAAAGGTAAAATATTAACAATAATGTAGAATTAGCGTAATTTAAACTCAAAGTATACTTAAAAAGGGAGAACACTTTAACCCTCTATTAAGAGTTTTAAGATTCAATTAATAGCGAAATTCGTGGATACGGGAATTGTAGCTGAATTTTTTGAAAATTGAGTCATTTTGGTTGGATGATAATACGGAACCCTTGGCCCGAAAAAGGTGAAATTATGTTTGTGTCCCTTTAAGATTTATAAAAATGGTAAATTTTCAGTTTGGGTCCCAATAAATTTAGAAACCCATTCTGTCTGCATTCTCCCTTGTCCTACTTTTACTTGAATTTTTTTATGCCTATGAATATGATGACATCAATTATTGAGGCTTCCACAAGAAAAAACACTTGATTCATAAAAAAACGAATACGAAGATTAATTTAGATATATGCAAAGATTCAAAGTTATTTAAACTCCATTTTATATCCAGGCATATATATATACACAAAGATACGCAAAGAAAATAAAAAATAAAAGAGCTATGAAAATTGTATTATGAAAGAAAAAAAAACAGGGGATTAAGTCGTCTTCCCTATATTGTTTAAACACAGTTTTATTAGCTTTAGATCCAACAAACCTAGTGACCAACAGAGATTGTTGTGTCGCTTAACCCCAAAGGAGACCGAGAAATCTGTTGTCGGGAAATATATCTAAGAACAGGTCTCTTCATCATCTCAGGCTGTCCAGGCGACCGGTCAATGATATGCTCCGATTCTTGCTTTATTTTTCGAACTTGGCTATGAATTGGAACACTACCCATGTCTTCTTTTCCTCTGAAATTATTACTCTTGTTGTTGTTGTTGTTTAGCTCCATCTCTGTTTCTTCAAATCTCTGTCTCTGTTTCTTCAAAACTATGTCGATGGTTATAAATATATTAATTATTTATATAGAGAGAAGAAAAGGATAGGGATGGGGAGACGTAGGTGGGCAGTACAGGGAAAGATCGAAGTGGTCTGGTGGGGGAATATATATCTTCCTTTTTTGCCTGCGGATCAAATACCATTGACTATGTTGAAAAGCATTCAGAAAGAAACGTAAATGAAATATCTGTATTTGTAAATTATTGGTAATTATGGAGTTGTGTTTAACTTTGAGTAGTTTGAGGTATTGTTCGAGTTGAATTTGAGTTTAGTAACAGAGTTCATACTAAGGGACGAGCTTTAAAATGGAAAATCTCATTAACCTTTTAACACTTACGAAATTTTAAATTAGTACATGGTAAAAGTGCATTTAATCCTTCAAAAATAATAAAATTTCAATTTAGTTCTTTGAAAAATTAAAAGATATAAGCCATTAAAATGATAAAATTACATTTTAATTCTCATAAAAATATATAATTTAATTCTGACTCTTCATAAAAATTTCCCGACTTCGCTCATTCTTAGTAATACTTCGTTTGAATTGCTTTAGAGTCTTGTTGATTTTTTTAATATATATTTTAATTCTTAAATTATATTGTTGCACTTAATATATATTATTGGGTTAATCTTAATTATGAAGTCGAGCTCGAGCTTGAATACAAAAATCGATAAACGAGCTTAATCAATTTCGAGTAGTTCGATTATATTTTGAGCCAAACTAGAACTTAAAAAATAGATATTTGATTGATCTTGAGCCAAGTATCGAGCTCAGCTTTTGCTCGATTACACTTATAACTAGGGTGCTGGCAGTGGCCTTGCCCCTCTAAAAATAAAAATTTCCAATTTAGTCCCTTTAGAAATAATAAAAGTACAAATTAATTTATTATAGATTTGTATTTTGGCCTCAAAATATTTAAAAATTATGTTTAACCCCTTCAAAAATAATGGAATTATAAATTAATACATGTCAAAATTACATTTTGATCTCTCAAAAATTTTATAATTTAGTTTCGCCCCTAAAAGAAATTGGTTTCCCCCTGATTATTAGCAGTATATCAAAGGCTTAATTCACGATTTGGCCCTTGAAGTATATCCATATTCTCATTTTGGTACCTAAACTTTTTTGTCCCAATTTGGTACCTAAAGTATGCTTTCGTATATTTTTTAGTCCATTTTTTAACTGACATTAAAAATATATATATGATAGTCAATCTCAAAATGCCATGTGGGAGTTTTATGTAAAAATATAAATATTTTCTTTTATTAAATGTATGTACACATTAAAAATATGAAAAATGAAAATAAATATATAAAAATTCATAAATATATATAAGATCTAGAAAAATATATAAATTATAAAAACAAAATTTACAAGAAAATACGATAATTGAAAAGAAATTAATTGAAATTAATAATATTATTACAAAAAATTGTAAAAAGAATGTAGAAATTATAAAAAATTGTAAAAAAAATTTTTTTTAAAGAGTTTAAAAATAAATTTATTTTGTAAAATTCTAAAAAGGTATTTAAATTTTAAGGTTTCTTTTGCAACTACTTGAAATCTAAATACTTTTTAAATTTTTACCGCAACTTTCAATTTTTATATATTATTTTGACTTTTTAAATTTTATAATTTAATGAAAAACTAAACTTTATAATTTTTTATATAATATATATGATTTTTTTACATTTTTAATCAATATAATATATATAATAATTAAAAAAAGACACATGGTGTATTCTAATAGTGTCACATGGAAAGTTAATGATCGGTCAAAGTCAACAATATCATTTAATATTATAAATTTCTATTTTTTAATTTAAATTTAATATTTTTATTTTAAAAAAATCTAAATACCACATAATATTTTTTCATTGGCACTTTTTGATTAGCGATGGCTTAACAGAATTTTTTTAATGGCCCTTACAAAATGGAGGAAATTAAATACCAAAATAAAAAAAAATGAATGTATTTCAAAAGCTAAATCGAGAATTAAATCATATATCAAATAATATTTTTTTATATTGAAAGTATAATAATGTAGAATGGTTGAATTCAAATATAAAAATAAGCGGAGGAGATGTTCACCCAAAATGTGCCAAACTAAAGCATTAATTTCATTTGACTGCCCATCGAATGTTGTTTGAGTAAATGGATAGATACTAAAGACCCATTCCCATTACCATTTTCTTACATGACGTATTTAGTCAACTTCACCATTTTTGTAAAGTGTTTACATCTATAAAATATACAACTTACATTATTAAAAAATTGACCCTAATTTTTTTTTGGTACTTATCAAATCATATAAAAAGTAAAAAGCATAATGTCAAATCTCGTCTTCTCACATCTTTTGTCAATTTGATCATTATTATTATTTAGTTAAATTTGACCTTCAACATTTAGAATTGACAAAAAAACGTATTAACTAAACAAGACATCAATATGAGTCACTTTCTGTTTTCTGTCATTCACTTACTCCAAGTCGTGCTTGGATCTTCCCCTCGTTTTAACAATTGTAAAAATTACCATGGAGGCCTCTATATTAAGAGTCAAATTGTAAATTAATCATTATATGTTAAATCAAAAAATAAATTGATTTACTTTTTAATACAGAAATTAATTTACTTAATTCTTAAATAGGATAAACAAATCTGTCAATAATAACCACGAGTATTCTTAAATTTAAATTTAGCGACTTAATAAAATTATAATATTAATATAAGGTGTTGAATCGAATGAAATGAAACCATGTTGGATTAACAATAAATCTAAGCTAAATTTAGTTCACCGAATTTTCCAAATAATAAGTAAGATTCTGTTGAACCGAAGAAAGTTGAACGGTCAAAATTTCAAAGGGGGATGGGCTGCTCTCTAGATTGAAAATAGAAAGGCGCTTTCTATATCTGGAAATTTCAAATGCCGTTTACACGGTCGGTTTTAGGCGGTTAGACTTAAGTTGCGCCCTTTTTTTGCCACGTGCCAAAATCCATTTTTTTATTCCTGCGCCCTTTTTAAAACAGTTAGATAAATTGTACAAGGAAAAATAATAAAATAAATAATACATTAAATTAGAAAAATAACTCTCAATTTAAAGAGAATAAATGTAATTATCTAAAAAAAATATCTCATTAAATAAACATAGAAAGGATTAAAATTTTTTGAAAAAATAAGGTTGAAACCGTAAATCATTTTTTTTAATTAAGATTTTTTTTTAATTTCATGTATTATTTATTTATTTTATTATTCCCCACATATAATTATTTTATTGAATTATCTAAGTAATAAAATACATCTCACTAAATATTTCGCATATGAAATTCCACATAATTCTCATTAACCTTTTCAGCGGTGTTTTTATCAAATCTGTTAGAAAATATAGTATGAAAAAAAAAACAAAAGTTGATGGCAGAAAAAACTCAAAAATATAATTAAGACTATTTTAACAAAACATGCAAACATTAATGACCAAAATTGTCATTAAACTTATAGTTAATGAAATTAAGTAGCCATCATGTGTTTCCTAACGAGAATAAAATCCACAACCAATTAAGCTTAATTTGTTAGGCAATGGTAATAAATTTATTTGGTCACAGCCACCACCTCATTGTATACACATAATTCCAACTTATGAATAACTATTGCAATTTTTGTTTCGTTAAACCGAATAATTAATTTAATGATAAAAGTATTACGATGTATTTTATATTAAAAGTTAGATTACATTTTACCCATTTTATTAAAAATGAGTAATGCTAACCAAACATTCTGTTAAAAGTTTCATTCATTTTTATTGTTAAAAATTAGTCTGAGTACATCAAAATGAGGTACACATGGTACACAACGTGTAACTTTCTGGTTATTCTATCAGTCGCGCCAGTTTTTAACAGTATAAATTGATGAAATTATTAACAGAAAAGATCAATTTGATATTGGATCTAATGTATATAGACTAATTTGTCCAATTTAGAAGTAACATGGACAAAAATGCAATCTGAATCTTAATGCAATAACCTCCATTATACTTTTACTGTAACTCAACAACAACTTAACTATAATCAGAATAAATATGGAGGAAAGCCTGCCCACGCATTTATATACGACTCAAATAGATTAAATTATGCTGTTAGTCTTTATACTTTACAAAAGTTGCGAATTTAATTCTTATATTTTAATTTGATCAATTTTAACACTTAATACTTTTTTATTTGATCAATTTTAGTCCATATACTTTTCGAATTGTGAAATTTTAGTATTGACCCAAACAGTAACAATTAAATATATTTGGTTAAATTAAATTACTTATCACGTACTATGTGTGTGATTGAATGTTTAGTTCATGTTCTCTAATGGGATCGTACTAAGTCTGTAGACCCTTTTCAAAATTTGAAATTTCAATCTTAACCTAAATGACAATCGTTAACTAGATTTTTAATAACTAATATGCGGAAACAACAAGCTGACATAACATTAGACTGCCACGTCAAATTTTGAAAATACCAAAATTTAACTTAACAAATTTAATAGTTATCATTTGATAAAAATTAAAATTTTAAATTTAAAAAAAAGTATGTAAACTAAAAACGATCAATTTGAAGCATAGTGACTAAATCCATAATTTTCGCAAAATATAAAGATTAATAACATAATTTAATCATTAAAATATTTGATCTCAAAGTTCAAATTTACCATTGAACCAAACCTCACCAACGAAACTTTTATGCAAAATTATAACTAACATTTCAAAACATATTTATATTTTTGAACATGAAAAAACATGTTCGATAGTTTTAGGTTCAGACTCACTTTGGTATAGTCGATTTTATGTCTGCTCGTTTATTTTTGTTAGACTTTTCTTTCTCTATTGTTTCTGTGGTGTTCTTCTCCACTGATACGGTGATGTTTTGTGTTTTTCCAATCATTCTATGAATATGTTTTGCTGGCAAAAAAAAGAGAGGTTAAATTATGTAGTTTAAATAGAAACACCAAATTTGGTCCTCATTTGTTATCCACATTTTCCCCAATAATTTGAGAATTGTTACAAATGGTTACAAATAATTTACAAATTCAAACTAGTTGAAGGGTGTGATGTATATAAATCAGCACAATCCCAAAGCATTTGAAAAAAAATATTTCCCCAAAATTTTTTCAATTATTTTATCACTAAAATCCTAACAAAATGGGGGGAATCTCTGGATTTCTCACAAATTTTTCCCCATTTACCAATCTTTTCGAATCAATCCTTGAAAAAATCCCTATCAAATTACCAATCCCCCTTGAGAAAATGGTTTCTTATGTTTCTTATCCTCGTACTGGTAGGCATTTGCAACGCTATGATAACAGAGGCTTTCGTTTAGTTGTTGGGTAAAATCTTTTTTTCCCTTTTTCTTCTTTTTGTTGTTTTTGTTGTTGGAATTCATGGTTGTTTGATCAATACCAAACTGGTTGGTCGGACCGATTGGATTAAGAACTGATTGAAGTATCTATTTGGAGAAAGATATTGAATCGATTGATTTAAAAACCGGTAGAAACCAGTTGAACCAGGCAAAAAAAAGGAGTTGAACCAGACTTTTAATATATATATTTTAATTTTTATGATTTTTTAATGGTTTATTCAATCGAACCGAATGAACGAGTAGGATTGAAGAATTGGAGGCCTAACCAATTCGACCATTGATCCAAGTTTTGAACACCTTGAATTTATATGGAATTTATAACTTTATAATTAGGTAGTTTTTTTTCCCTAAAATGAAATTTCTAATCATGGAAACTCTTATACCAAGAGTCGAATTGTATTTTACCCCCACTACTAAAAAAAGGGCAAATTAATCATTGTACGTTAGATCAAAAAGTAAATTGGTCATTTCTATTAAAATTACAGAGACTAATTTGCCCTTTTTTTTAGTCGAGATAAAATGCAATTTGACTCCTAATATAAGAGCCTTAGTGGTACTTTTATCTTGTGGGGTCTAATACAAAAAGGGTTCATTGCACTAGAGTCCTCAAACTATTATTCATATTTTAAATCGATGCCACACACTTCAAAATGTTTTAATCGAGATCTTTAAAGTAATCAACATTAATCTAACCAAGTTTTTCCATCAACATAGCGTTAAATATGTTAATTCAAATCTAACCTGATATATGTTTTTAAAGGCATAAATCAAATTACAAAGACTTAAATTTTGATTTAAAAAAAAACATTGTAACTTGATATTATAATCTGGATCAGGTGTATACCATACAGATACAAGAAACTTGACTATCAGGCAAGTTCAAATGAAGAAGAGATTGAAGTGCTTGTGATCAGTGCACAAAATGGTAAAGGCATGTTGTTCCCCAAAGGTGGATGGGAAAATGATGAATCCATGGAAGATGCTGCCATTCGTGAGACACTAGAAGAAGCTGGTGTCCTTGGCATTATTGAAGTTAGTATTTCATACCAAACCAAGCCCTTTTTTTTATATACGGATAAAGGTAAGGGTGAAATTAGGAATTTAAGGAATTGAAATAAAATAATAAAAATTTGAGGGATTAAATTTTAAAAAAATGTTTTAAAAGAACTTCATTTGTCTTAAGAGGGACCAAATCATTATTATTTCAATTAATTAAGGGACAATGACTCTACCTTGCCCTTTACCTATGCCCCTAGTAAAAAGTAAAGGTTGTCAAGCAGTCAAATTTTAGGCGGATGTTAATTGAAGACTTAAATATAAGTCTTTACCTTTTGACAGGTGATTAGAAGTGTTTATTGGTTGGGCTAAATCTATGAGTATCTCTACTTATAATTCATCGATTACTTTTTACCATTTCTTGATTTTAACCTTACCATTTCAATGCATGTATATTATAGTGCAAATTAGGGAAATGGTCATACAAAAGCAAGAGGCAAAGTATCTTCCATGAAGGCCATATGTTTCCTTTGCTTGTGAAGAAAGAATTAGATCTATGGCCTGAGAAAAACATCAGAGAGAGGAAATGGGTAAGTAAGAAACCATCAAATATATATGCATGTGTGTATATATATATATAAATATCAATATCATATAAATCAAGTCAATTCTCTTAAAATAATTGTTAGTTTGGACATTAAATATTAAATCGAGTTTGACGTGGATCAATTTTAAAATACTTGATCAAATTTTAAATATGATTGTACTGATTTCATGAATAACTTGAATTTGACGTGTTAAGAAAGTAACGTTCTTCTTGAATTTTAATGAATTATTTGTTTTTAACACATCAAATCTAAACTATTCATATAATAAATACTTTTGTAAGCTCAAAGGTAATGTCATAAATTTTATATTAGGGGCCAAAAGACAAAATTTACGTTTATTAGCTACAACTTTATAAATAAAGGCACAATTTTACCAAAGCAATGGGGGATGCCCCCTTTGGTAAAATTGCTTTTATGTTCTGTTGAAAATCATGAAAATATAAATTAGTATGATGGTAAAAAAAAAATAGTCCTTTAAAACTTATAAATCTATTTAGGCCCCTAAAACCTTTTCTTTTTTTGCCCTCTCCCCTATTGCCACTCGTGTATTTAACACACAATTTGAGGATTAGGTTAACGAAAGAACCTAATTAATACAATACTGATACTTTTAAGATAGGATTTGGAATTTGGGACTAATGTTATTTTGTTTATGTAGGTAACCATCTCCAAAGCTAGAGAAGAATGCCCACATTTGTGGATGAAAGAAGCTTTAGAAGAGTTAGTCCGCCGCCATGTGCAGCCGGCAACGGATGAGAAAGTAAATTGAAACAACTTGCAAAGTGAAAGGGAAAAAAACAATTTATAGCAATCATGGGATTCGTTTAGTGTAAATTCTAAGTACTTGGTCCACCATTTTTTGGGTTCTTTCTATTGGTGGCACAAGTAAGAAGAAAAATAAAGTTGAAGAAAGATGCATAAATGCATTTGAAGATTGTAGGCAAAAGAATCTCGTATGTACAAATATCTTTTGATTTTTCAAAATATTCTTTTGTGTATGTAAAAATATATATTCATTCTTTGTACAAAATTAATCCCAATAATGATTTTTCATTTATTTATTGTATAATTATAAAATTATTGGACTAAATCCTTGTACGGTTGATTTTATTGTAATTTAAAGGATATCAATTTAAACATGCTGAAACGTATGATATCATTTATTTTTAAAGATTGTGAGTTAGAAGTAGTTTAAGTATTGTATAAAAAAAATGAAATAAAACAATATTTAGTCTCTGAACTTAACAACTTTTACTTACTTGGACAACGGATATTTTTTTGGTCCATGTAAATCTCAAAACTTGGCACAATCTCAAAATACTACATCATCATACGCTAGTAAAATCAAAGTTTAAGGATGAATTTAATTGAAATTTATTAAATTTTGAGATTAATATAAACAAAAAAAATTAGTAACTAATTTTTAAAAAAATACTAAATTCGAGTAATACATATTACTTTATCCTAAAAAATGATAAAATTAACCCTCAAACTCAGATTACAAAGTTTGAAAATACTATCTTTTTGGAAGGGCCATCATATTTATAATAATTATCCGCTTTAAATAAATTAACTAAATTTCAAACTCATATAAATATAACAAACATTTTTGCCTCCTTTGATTTCGGCTCTTAAGAAAAAAAAACACCTCAAACTCGAAATTCGAAATTTAATAGGAGATTTGATTTTGACCTGATCTAAATTTAATTTAATTATCTTATTTTTATTTTTTAAGTAAATAAAATTTGTTTTAGTTTAAACTTAAAACTTAAAATATTTATTTATTGAAAACAATAACTTAACATATACATATTTTAGGGGCATTTTTATAAATATTTTAAGGGGTGGATTCACCTCAAACTTGTGCCCGGCCTAAACCTAATTTCAACCCAAATTTTTTTTAAGCAATCAATGAAGCCCCTTAATTGATTATTAAATTTAATTCTTAATTGTTTTCGCTAATAAATAAAAATAAAAATTTTAGCAATCTAATTTTTTTTTTGAATATTTACGATTCTTAAAAAACATACTAGAAATGATTAGATTTCACTGCATGGTATAACTTTGGCATGCCACGTGGCGAAGGTAAAATTAACAAAAAAGCATGCCACTTGGCGAATGTGAAGTTAACAAAAAGGTTAATGGTGTAAAAAGATGAAGGCTTAATAGATTGAGGGTTCAATGAATTTTGTTTTCGGTTGAGTGTTTAATTGATTATTAAATTATTTTTAAAGGACTTTTTTATATAATAAGCTTAAAGTATTAAATATTATATTTTTAATTATATTATATATTTAATTAAATTTAAATTTAACAAATATTTATATTATTTAACTTAAATTCAAATTAAGTCTCGAAGTACAAAAATCTTTATCCAAACTCGGTCCTAATTAGATTAGGCCTGTCGGCCCCACGGGCTACCCATCATTTGGAGAGGCATCGTTTAATTCAAATTTAATAGTATAAGGACTAATTTGATAAGATGTCTATAATAGAGTACCTATCAGGTAAATTCACCCAATAGGAATATAGTTTCGATAGCTAAAACCCTTTTCGTGACTGTGTTTGCTTTGAGAAACAAACACAACTGCCGCCATGCCTACCGTCAGCGTTGGGAGGGATCGTCTTTTCACAGCTCTTGGCAGATCTTACAGTGAGTCTCTAATTAACTAAAGCCTCGTTTTCCTCATTTTTTAATCGAATTTTCTCTTTAGCATCTAACGGAAGTGAAAAAATAAAAATAAAAAATTCTCAGCTCAAGAAGAGTTTGAAGATCTGTGTTTCAGTTTCGGGATTGAACTTGATGATGTGGTCAGTGTTTTTGTGTTCTTACGATTTGTATTTATGAAAACCGTTTGTGTACTGAAATTTTGAAGAGTGAATTTGACATTGTGAATCAGACAACGGAGAAAGCAATAATTTCGAAAGAAAAACATTTGGAAGAGGAAAAACCTAGTGCTGATGATGAAATCATTTACAAGATTGAAGTGCCTGCTAACAGGTTTTATCACTGCTTATCTTTATGAAATTTTATGTTACTTCGATTTCGTTCTAATGATTTTGAAAGAATAGAACAATGTAAGTAGCTTCTCGAATGTTGTTTATGTGTTTATTTTAATCTTATTAAGACCATTAGTCTAGTAACTGTTGGATTCGTTTGCAAAAATAGCTCCAACTTGAAATTAATCTAGGTGAAAATTGGGGAGAATTACTTGGAACTTGATAATTCGTGCAAATTAAAAAGAAAAAAATTCAATGAAGGTTTTCTTTGATTCCCGGACAGGTACGATTTACTTTGTTTGGAAGGTCTTGCACAAGCCCTTCTAGTTTTCAATGGAAAGGAGAAGATACCTAAATACACAGTTGCCAACATTAGTAAGGCATCGATGCTTAAAATGCACGTGAAAAAAGAGGTAGTTTTGAAGGTTAAAAAATTGGTTTTGGGTATTGACATACTTTTGGAAGTTACTGATAGCTTAGTCATTTCCCTTGGCTTGCAGACATCTCTAATCCGGCCTTTTCTTGTCTGTGCGGTTTTGAGGGGCATAACTTTTGATGAAGCAAGCTATAACAGCTTCATTGATCTTCAGGATAAGCTGCACCAAAACATTTGCAGGTATCCTCATCTAACTAGTAAATCTGCTTACCATTTTCCATATAGCCTCTGTTTGTTTAGCTTGAACCGGCAAAATAAATTAGCATGACCTTTGTTGGGATGACAGGGTGGGGTGAAAAGTAATAAAAAGGGGGAAATTTGTGCACAAAATTTGGTATAAAGCAACATGTATAAGTTTCATCTTCACGATACTGAAATTTAATTTAGCCCCTATGCAAAGCAATTCATTTCTCTATTGCATGGGAAGTTATTTTAGGAGTGGTAGCTGCATTCAGCTGTTGAAATGAGTGTCTTTTGAAATTGCATCCATTTAGAATTTTTCCAGCACTAAAACTGATATTCGCTTCCAATTGGAGCAGGATTCTTGCGCCTGGATTTTAATTTAAAGTAATTTTGACAGTCACTTCACTCTTGAAATGTTTTTGATGAAGACAAAGATGACTTCTTTGTTTTGTCACAATAATCTGAAATGATAAGTTTAGAAAGAAATTACATTGTTGAAAGCTGAAAGTGCCGACAATGAAGAAATGAAGGCTAAATCTGAATTTTTATCATCGAACTTGTTTACAGGGACCTTAAATTTATGTACTTTTCAGACTTTCTTTCTTTCATTTTCAACTCCTTGAGTGCTAATGCTTCAAAACTTTCTAAACTAAAGCATCCAATTATTTTTGTACAAAGGTTTCACATTTTTTTTTAAAGTTATACTGCTTACATTTACTTTATCCGTACAGGAAACGGACACTAGTTGCTATTGGGACACATGACTTGGATACATTACAAGGGCCTTTTACGTATGAGGTGTGTTTCCTAATAGTCTAATACTTTCTATTAATATAATTGTTTTGGTAATTTTTTATGGCACGTTGAAATGTTGGGCATTCAAATAGTTGAACATGCTTTGGATCCTTGTTGAAGGTCAATCCTTGAGGGGTAAAGGGCAGCTGCTCCTTCCCTAGGCTGAAATCTGGTGCCTGTTGTTAATTTGGTCAAGCAGCCTATGCAGTAGACGAGATATCTTTTCATTGTAGTATTTTCGTTGGCTAGCAGAGGTTTATTTGTTATTTTTTATTTAGTTTGCATCGACTGAGCTGTCGATTGTCTATTGTCAAGTTGGCAATGTTAGTAATTTTTTTTCTCTCTATTTTGTCAACTGCTAGTGTAATTGTTACAATTCATATAGTTTGCTCTAACTCCTTGAGTTCTTTTTTTCTCTACCCTTTCAAAGTATCAACGGAGAATATACTGTTTGATAAGGAATTGTTGAACGAATGTAAAGTTTGCTGTGATCTTTGATCTTCTAATTTGTAAGCAACTACTTAAATTTGTATGTTTATTCCAGGCGTTGCCACCTCCAGAGATAAATTTTGTTCCACTGAAACAGGTATTACCATTTTCTGAGTGATACTATTTACAATGTTCTTATTGACTAAAATATCTATTTGTACCTGGTCACTTTGATTTTCATTTGTTCGAGTATTAGGAACTTTGCTTATACTAGATGGAAAATGATTATTATTAGTTTTTTAGGTATTGTTTGAATTGAAGAACTGTTTCTGGAAATTGTTACCTTGCTTTATAATCTTGGCCACGTAATGCTTTGATGTTTTAGGAACAAAGCTTCTTAAGGGTGCCTTTTTCTGTTTAAACTACCTTCATTTTCAGGGATAGCAGTTAGTCTTTACTTTAGCATTCTTTGTTGATCATGAACTCCTTTATTCCTCTTGTTAATCTTCTGCACACTTCTATTCATTTGAAGAACTTTCCTCAGTCCTCTGAGCAAACTGATTTCCCTGGAATTGATCTTTTTAATTTAGGTGAAGAACTTCAGAGCTGATGAGCTGATGGAATTTTACAAGGTAAATTTTCATAAAAGCTTATTTGTTGTGCTTACCTGTGAAGTTCCTTTATTAAGCTATCAGTATCTTGGTATTTCTGTCTGTACCTTTTGCGCTTGTTTCTCCTAGTTTTAGATGAAATTTGACTACTTTTATTTCACTGAAGGGTTATACTAAATATGTAGTACTAATATAACAGTCAGATTTGAAGTTGAAGAAGTTCTTGCACATTATTGAGAATTCAAGTGTGTACCCCGTCATTTATGACCGCAATAGGTATGGGCGATTTTGGTAATGTGCATCTGATTACTAATTTTAGCTTTTGTGACAGCAATCGATTTCACATTAAACTATAGCTACTTAACCTTCTACCAACGTTTACTCCTTTTGAATCGTGTACCAAAATACAGCTGGATGACCTTTCTGTTTTTCTTGTCTTTACTCAGAACTGTTTTGTCTTTACCACCAATTATCAATGGTGCACACTCAGCAATCACTTTGAAGACAAAAAATGTCTTCATTGAATGCACTGCAACTGATTTAACAAAAGCCAAAATTGTTTTAAATACAATGGTAAGGAATTGAGTGCTGTTAGCTTCTGTCCTCACCTTTGTACAAGTAGTGGTAAGAATGAAATTTCTTTCTTTCCACAGGTAACAACATTTTCAACATACTGCAAAAGGAAATTTGAGGTGGAACCTGTTGAAGTGATATCATTTGATGGAAAGTCAAGTGTTTATCCAGATTTATCAGAATATAATATGGAAGTTCCACTATCATATATTACCGGTTCCATTGGAGTTCCTCTGGAGGTAGATGAGGTATTGCTTCCATTTTCATTTGCCTCATATTTCTTTGTTATCTTTTATGTCGTCATATAGTGAAAATAATTGTTAATGGAGTTCCACTCATGTTGATTTGATTGTTTTTGTTTTGATCTTTTTATGTGTTGTAAACTCGTATATTTTGTCTGAGTTTGTTCACCAAACTGCTCATTTTAATGTTGCAGTTCCTCTAGTGATGATGATCTAGTAAAGGTGGGTGAATAGGTTTTATAGCATGTTCCTAATTTCTCGAGGAAAATAGGGAAAACTGAACAGAGAGAAAATTGAGTTAGAGAAGAAGCCCCTAAGCTTCACACCCAAGGTCTTACGGGGTTGCACTTAAAGTTGATTGGATCAGAAATTCAGAATCACAAAGCAACAGTGTTGGAAATTCTTTGATATATAAAACCATATTTCAACAGGATAACAAACTGGAATTTTTAACTGGGACATTTAGCGAATACGTAGGCCCCAACTAGAAAGGCTAACAAACTTAACTTCAAACAAAATCCAATAGGATAAGGAAAATCAAACTGCTAGCCTAAAATGAAATTTCCGTTAAACCTGAAATTTATGAAAATAACTTGAACACTTAAAGTTAAAACGGTAGAATAGATAAATAAAATAAGGACGGACTGCTTTAATCTAAAGAAACCTAAATGTTAGACCCAAAAGGCAATTAACAAAGTTTACTCAAAACTCCCATCTAGGCTTCACATCATTAGGCATGTGGTCAATCAAAGGCTTTGGCATTTGAACCAGCCTTAAGATGCCTCCTAGGCACCTCTGGGGGCTATTCTTCCAGTCTGCTCATCATCTAGAAACCTGCTTATTGGATGTAATTTGATAACCATACCTTTGTAGCTAGCTATTGCTAATATGATTTTCCATTGTCTTCACTAAACAGGTCACAAGCCTATTAAAACGAATGCAATTGCATGCTGAAAAAGCTGGATCGGGTGAAGCTAAGATCAGTGTGTCTGTACCTCCAACCAGAAGTGACATTCTTCATCCATGTGATGTCATGGAGGTAATGAACAAATGAATCGTAGTTGGCTGACACATTTTTGGGGGAAATGTTGTTGGGCTCATCCCTTGTGGGTTTCTTTTAATGAGGCTCTTGATACTTTTCAGGATGTTGCAATTGCTTATGGCTATAATAATATTCCAAAGAGAACGCTTTCTTCTTTGAAGCCCCTTCCCTTGAACCAGCTCAGTGATCTTATTAGATATGAGGTGCCTAAACACACAGTTGCCTAAGCTTAATTATTCAGCATGCTACTGCTTGTTTACTTTTATCTGTAGAATTTTCTTTTTATTGCACATTTTTTTCTAATGCCCTAATTTTCTTTTTAGATTGCGATGAATGGTTTTACTGAGGTGTTGACATGGATTTTATGTTCTAAGAAAGAGAATTTTGAGATGTTAAACCGGAAGGATGATAAATCCACTGCAGTGATCATTGGAAACCCGCGCTCTTCTGATTTTGAGGTTTGCATTTTAGACTGCTTGAGATGAGTGGTAGCTTTCACTATTCCGTGTCAACCTAAAAATATTTTCTCAAGACTTCTTGAAACATCATGCATGCCAATGTTTGTGACAAATTTATTTTTGACATGACTTCTAAATTGAACAGTCAATTGAGGAGTGATAAATATTTGGTCCATTTGAAGGATGAAAGGAGAAAAGGGAAGGAAAAAAAGGAATTAGCTGTTCTGTGTTTTTCCTAGAAGCCTTTATTGGAACTCTTTCTAAGAGAATATTGAAGATTGCTTATTCGTTTGCATAGGTGGTCCGCACTAGTCTCATGCCTGGCATGCTGAAGACTGTTGGACATAACAAAGACCATCCGAAGCCCATCAAGGTACAGTTTTGGTTTTAAATAATTCAGGCTGAAACACTCGCAGAATAGTGTTAGAATTTTACTTTTTTGAACTATGGCACCTTCTGTAATAGGTGTTATAACTATTTCTTTTACACATCTTTCATTGGAAGATGGTCCCTTATAATTAAAAGTTCTTGGATTATTGTTTTACTGTTATGCTTCTCAAGTTTGACTTCATTCTTAATTTATGCTCACCACTTGTATTTTCTTTTCTATATTTTTGAAATTTCCACATGTCCAGATTTATGAAGTGGGTGATGTAGTACTTTTGGATGAGAAGAAAGATGTTGGTGCATCAAACCGCCGCCTACTTGGTGCATTATATTGTGGTGCTAACTCCGGTTTTGAGGTAAACCTCTTGTTTTTGTAATTAGATAACTCCATGTGAACCATTGTAATCTTTAATTGTCAGTTCTTGTTAAGTTGGTGAACTCTAATTCCATCTTGTCCATGCATCTCTCTGAATGGTCTTTGGTTGAGAACTAGCCATCATACCCACCGATAGAAATTAGAGGGGGAAAGAAACTGAGCTAGGAGCTTTAAGAATGAAGCCATTAGTGAACTTCGTCTGGGCATATATATGGACATTGTGATGGTGTGGAGCTCAGAGAGGTACAACAGGGGATAAGTTATGCCTTCAAAACCCTCTACCCTGTCCTTAAGAGTTTCGAAATTTGAGAGATGGTACTCGAGTCTGAAGGGGGGAAAAACAAAAATCAATGACAGCTTGGAGAAATACAAAGGGCGAAAAGTTATGCCCTCTAGACCCTCTACCCTCTCCTTTAAGAGTTTCCAGTTTGGAGTGGTGGTACTCTAGTCTTTCCTTCTCAAGGGGCCTTTTGTTTTTTTTCTCTTCACCTTTACTCTTGAAAACCAAACCAGATAAAGTTCCATGTAAATGATTATTTTCTTCATGCGCTAATAAGTTTTCATCACTTTATTAATAGTATTATGTGCACTTAATTCTATCTGTTTTTAAGCTTGGATTTAAATTAAACATGTTTAAGAGGTGTGACCTGGTCCAAATGGTTCAACTGGTCTAATTGGACAATTCAACTGGTCTAATTGGACAAGACAACTATGTAAATGCCAACCATTACATTGTTGTTTATCAGCCAATTAAAATTATTATTACATGATGTCATAGACCTCTCCTAACCCTTAAAATTATTGTAACTCATAGTGGTTACAACTATCTGCTACAATTTAGCTATTCTGTGCAGTTTAAGCGTTATGTAATGTCAAAACATTCAAAGCACAACAATTATTTGTTTGTTCCCTAAGCTCTGATGGAACCTAATGAAGTAAGTACCTCTTGTCTACAGTTGATTCATAGCCTGGTGGACAGAATCATGGAAGTTATGGGGACTCCTTTTGTTCCAGTTGGTGATAAATCAGGATATTTTATAGAGCTTTCTAATGTAAGTGTCTAGTTTTCTGTTCTCTATTTTCTTTAGTGCAAGAGGGAGAGGGAAACGGCATGAACGAAAAGACATGTTCTTTACCACCTACTTTTAATCATGGTGTACTTACGGTATTTATGTTTACTGCAGGAGCCTGAATTTCTGTCAGGTAGGCAAGCGAAAATCATTTACAAAGGAGGGCGCATTGGCATCTTTGGTATCGTGCACCCTGAGGTATTGTTCTCAATTTAAGAACTATTGTGATTGGAGCTTACGTATGTTCCCTTGATTCTTTTCTCAACCCGTTGTTAATTTATTTTGCCAATGGAGAGATCCTATCGGAGTTTATTTTTTATTTTTCTTAGATTTTGGCTTAAAATGGCCTTCCCTTGGTTTTTCAGGAAATTTGTAGAACATCTTTCTTAAAAAAAATTTTGGCTCATTTTCAGTCTTTTGAAAATCTCTAATTTATAGTTCTTGCTCTAACCATATTGCACGTATAGATGATTTTTGCTCCAAATTGGTCCCCTCCCTTTCATTTTCTTGTTACATATTAAAATGAATACTCTGAAACTGGATCAGCATCAACATTATATGACTTCAAATTAAAGTGCCTTGATGACTAATATATATAGATATATATTCTTTTTTGTTGTGTGGCGTGCAGGTGTTGAATAATTTTGACATTCCGGACCCATGCTCCTTCTTGGAACTTGATATAGAGAGCTTCTTATAGGACATGTTCCATTGACAGCTGAAAGTATGTTACATCTATATCCCTTTTGTCCTCCTTTACATGCCTATTATGATTAAAAAATTTCTAGTTTATTATTTTCTGTCTGAATGAATTCTTTCTTTTATCATTTTATTTACGGGTAATTATTTTATACACGGCCTATGAACTTCACAAATAGGATTGAAATGATGACATGTCCTGTTCTTTTATATATTTAATCTTTTTTACTATGCTCTACATTCACATGTCACGTTTTCAATCTTGCTTGTGTAGTCTAAAATATAGGGTGTAAATGAGATATTGGTATTCATAAGCTGCTTGAGTTCGACTCGAAAAAAATTGAACTCGATTCGGTAAGAATTTGAGCTTAGTAATACTCGACTCGAATGGCTCGCAAGCCTTGTCGAGCTTTTCATATTTTTACATTATTGGATTACATTATTACCCTCAACATATATTATTAACCCTAAGTTCAATTATGGAGCCAAACTAGAGCTTGAGTTCAAAAATTTGTAAACAAGTTAATCGAGCTCGAGCACGAGCACGAGTAGCTTGATTATATCTCGAGTCGAGTTCAAGTTGAATATCAAACTTTGAATTTTGAGACAAGCTCGAGGTTGACAGTATCTGAGCTTGGCTTGGCTTGATTACACCCCTAGTGGCAGTGTATGAAATGATTCTCCTTTATTTAATTGTTTTAAGGATTCAAATAATACCGTATAGTGCTTACACCCAGCTTTTTCTATGCTTATTTGAACAAACAGGTAGATCAGCAGTTGTACTTTGCCAACTTGATACTGTTTTATTTTTGGACTTGCAATGTTTGCTTAAGATTTAAAGACTTGCCCATGAAAATGTTAGCAATTTGTAGCTGTAATTTAATTTTAGACTATTTAAACAAATATATATTTTTTCCATGTTTGTATGTTTGCACTTATTTTATTACTTTTAAGGCAGTTTTATTTTCGTGATATGCATTTTTTTTTAATTTAAAATCAAGCATTAAATCCCCTTCGAGGAAGGTTTGTAAATTATTATGACCAAGTTTTGGTCCTTAAACTTTGGTTACTAGGTTTATATTATTTTTACTTTTTATCTACCTGAATTTGGTAATTAGTTTTATTTTGATTTCTCAACTTTGAAAATTTTAAACTTTGATGTGATATTTTGAGATTATATTATTATCACTTGATCTTTTAAAAGTAATGATATTGTATAATCGTGTCTTCAAATCTTAATTAGATTCAAGTTTAGGGATTAAAATGGACTTGGTTGTCAAAATTAAATATCAAAGAGGACAAAAAAAATAAAGTATCAAAGTGAATTTAATTGTCAAGTTCAAATATAAAAGATGACAAAAAAAAAGTACAGGTATAAAAATGGATTTAATTATCAAATTTTTTAAAAAAGAAAATAAGAAAAGAGAAATGAAAATGATATGGATGGCAATTTGACTTTTATGTAAGAACAGCTGAGAAACCGAAATAGAATATAAATAATAATGAGTTCTTTTTTGTATTTGTAAAATTAATTTTTTAGTAATGTTTATAAATTTTTTTTAAAACTTTATCAAATAAAATAAACTTCATTCTATTAAAAAAAGTAAGAACTCAAAATTAATATAAAAATAAAAGATTGAGCCAAACTAAATTATCATGAACTATTTAAAAATTCAAAAAAGTTGTTTGTATTAAATTGAATTTATCCCTAAGTTTCTTTTACCTATGTAGGTTGAATTACTTTTTGAGGTTACTTTTACATTGAAATTTGAATTTTTTTTATCCTAATTAATTCTTGAACTTGACAAATATTTTCACACTAGGTTTTAAAGGTTTTTTTTGTCTAAATTAGTATGCGAACTTAGTAATTGTTCTCACATTGAAGCTTGAACTTTTTTTATCTAAGTTTATTTCCTTAAAACTCTAAAGTTCAGGTTCTAATGTGAAAACAATTGTAAAATTTAGGGACTAACTTGGACAAGTGAAAGTTGTTGCCAAGTACAAGTTCCAAATAGTTGTTTAACCTATTTATTTTCTACATAGCTTTACGTATAATATCCAAAGGAAAGAAACTTCCGTAAGTTGCGCGGCTTCAGTGATATTTATACAACATGTAACACAAAGATATGCAAGAAGTGAGCACCCATATTCTCAACTGGAATATCAAAATCCGACAACATATTATTAGCACAGATGAATACAAAATTATGCTTTCTACAATCAACGTGTAGAACATACAACAATATGAGTTACATGATGTTCTAAAAAGTCATCCCAAAAGAAAACTGATACAAAAAAACTCCGAATCGAAGCATTTTAGAACAAGAAAACCAAAAACATATGACCACCATATATATATATATGTATGTATATAACTCGACCTAAAATTTGACATCAAAATAATCGAGTTCATTTGATTACCAACAAAAACAAATGTCTGCAATGAGCTCTTACATTATCTATTAGACCCACGGTCCGAAAAAGTCTCGAGGCTCGATCCTTAATTGATGGCTTGTAAAGGACTAGATCCAGCAGAAGTCACAGGAAAACTTATGCCATCAGATGCAAGAGGGCCAGATTCAGGAGATCTTTTGCAGATGTTGTACGGTGAGGTGTTTGATACCCTGAAACGTAAACCAGAATCGTGTAAAGTCTTGGAAACTCAGATTTGCAATGCAGCATAAATGTTCAATTCTCATTTTCTAACTGTATATGTAGATGTGTGTGAGTGTGTGTATTCTCGGTACCACCAAAATCCGTACTGCAAGGGTGGTCGTAAAAATAATGGATCAAGGTGATGGAAACTGGAAATAATGCTCGAGGCATATAGAACACCACATTTCAAAAGGAACAGGAAGAACAAAAGCAAAAGCAAGGCTTCGCCATATTCTTGTACATCGGGCTTAGTTCTCGTGCACATGAGGCATTTCTTTCTATTAGTTCTTACTCACCTAATAAGTCATTATGGGGTAAAAGTACCATGGAGGTCCTTGTACTAAGAGTCAGATTGCACTTTGTCCCCTCTATTAAAAAATGAGCAAATTATTTTATTTATATTTGATCAAAGAGCAAATTGGTCCTATTAAAATTTTTATTCATTTTTACGGTTAAAAATTAGTCTCTGTACGTTGTCATGAGGTACACATGGCACGTCATGTGTAACTATCTGATTATTCCATCAACCATGCCAGTTTTTAACAGTAAAAAATAAATGAAAATTTTAACAGAAAGGACAGTTTTCCTCTTTAATTTAATATATGAGGATTAATTTATTCATTTTTTGAGTAAAAGGGGCAAAATGCAATCTAACTCCTAGTACAACAGTCTCCATAATACTTTTACCCTCATTGTGGCTGTCAAGAGGCATATCTAAGTGACGTAAGATAAGTTCTTTTGAAATACATTATGGTAACATATTTTCACAGGCATCTAATATGTACCATTTCAATGAACATTCAAATGATTGTCATCAAATTGATAAAACAAGCAAATACCTTTCTTTACGCTTCTCTAAAAACCGAGCCAAGGATGCTTTACGAGCCTGAGGCACAGCAACTGCAAGAAAAGATAACATGAGAATCTCAGAAAACAAAAGCAGAGTAGCGGAGAATCCTACCTGAAAAGAAAGAGGTTAGTACCTGCAGGATTAACCAATTTGGGAGGATCTGGTTGGTTATTAGCGGATGCTAAAGCTCCTATCCTTGTTGCAGCTGTTAGTTCATTGGTGCCACTAGATCCTGCAACAGGCTGTAAACTGACATGGGAGGTTGCAGAAAGGTGATTTGGAAGACCCGAGAAAGGGGACAAGGTACAAGGTCGTGGAATATGTGTCTGCCTTTGAGTCACAGGTGCCGTTTTACTTTGAGTTGCAGAAGAACCGTTTCCAGCAAGTAACATAATAGCTTGGGCCTAGAAATGGAAGCAAAGAACTAAATATTAACTGTGTCCAACAGTTCAACAAAATACGAAGAAGCAATATGGTTACCTTGTCGGGAGATACATCATCGTACACACATACAGATCCAGCATAGAAGATAGTCAACTGAGCTGGTGCCTTAGAAGATTTGGCAGCATTCCTACAAAAGGTTGCAAGTTTAAGCTAAATATTTATCATACTGTTATTCAGATTCAATAAACAACTTGCAATGGAAGTTTAGATACCTAAGATCGGTGGTACCGATGATAGGACTTGATGGAGGAACAACAGATACAGGTGCAGCCATGATTGGAACTCCGGTAAAAGGTTGCGGGTTTATAGTATGACCGATTATGTTCTGTCCGGGGGAAGCAAGATGGGGTTGGAGAAGAGGAGTGTTCATAGAAACCGTAATCGTGTGATTCAGCTGACTTGAACTTGGAAATATCCTTGCTTCGTGGGAAAGGCGGGATTGGTGTACATCGAGTTGTTGGAGACCATAGGTGGTAGCCGCATAGTGGTTTCCCCCTTGTTTCTGCCAGTCATAGGACGAAAAATCAGTAAACTGGCAATGAAAATAAAAGCCAACCGGGTATATGCATAAAGAAATCGTTGAACCAAGAAGTTCATGATGTGAATCGACAAACCTGAGTCAAGCCAGGATGCGGTTTCTTGTTAGAATCAGTAGTTGGAATAGTCATAAAACCGGATGACAACAGCGTGTCATGCGTGGCTTTTCTTGGTTTATCGTCTCGAGCACCATCGAACGACAAGAACTGAGGAACTGTAGATACCTTGTTTGTGAAAGACAACTGCATCCCTGAACCCCTCAACCAAACTGCAGAAACCAAAATATGATTTTTCTATTACATAAACACAGCTAATCTTATTTGGTTCAAGAAGATGAAAAATATATAAATGCTTATGTTCTTGATTGGGGACCTTATAGAACTTAATAGAATAAGGTCAAAAGAGCTTGCTTCTTACAATTATTAGAATTGTAAATAAAGAATTTATTGACATTTTTAAAAAATAAGACTAAATTAAAAATATGAAAAATATATATATGAAGCCAAAACTACCATACATCATATCATGAAGAATCCAATTCATGTTGTTTATTTAATAGATGGATAGAAAAAAAAGAAAGTACAACACCTTGCCAAGTACTGGAAAAGAAATAAATAAAAAAAAAAAGAACCCATTGGTCAGATCATCTATGGCATTGGAATAAAATATATTATTCATCACATTGTAAATAAAATAATTTATTTAATGAGTATTTCCATAAAAAAATATGTTCATATCACATGCCATTACCTCTCTAAATGCCACATTTATGAAAGAAAAAAAAGCTTAATAATTTAAGTCATTGATAAGAGCATTATTTAATCATGTTGTACCCCACCCATGTTATTTTTATTAACACGCAACCATGTTATCCGTTATATTTTATAATAAAATTGTCTTTTTTATAGCCTTATATTTTATTTTATCTCAAATGATCTTGTACCAATCCAAGCACAATTAATGATAACATAATTTAATAATTTAATATATTTAATATTCACAACTCAGAGGAAATTTGTACAAAACTATAATACCAGCATTTGAGATCATTATAATAACATTTAAATTTTAAATCATATCGATTTTTTTTAAAAATTTAAGTTAAAAATTATAATATATTAATAACACTATTAAATATAAAATTTAAATATTTTATTAAAATAAAATCTTAACTAAAATTTGTTTTTTTTCACATATAAATAAAATAAAATAAAATAATTTAATAAAAAATTTGTACATCATAATTCGAATATTGGCTTTAGATTAAATAGTATCAAATATGTCAATTACGTTATTTGAATTCCCTTATTAATGGATTCAGATATTTTAAGAAACAATAAATATGCCACTACAATCCCTAGTCTCGACAACTCAATATGCCACATTCTAATATGTACTCAACAACTAAATTTAAAAATTAATTTAAAATATTTTTCGCATCTTTCTTTTTATTCGTTTTTAAATCGAGTAAAAAGAAAAGGGACAAGCCTTTGCTTACAGAGACAAAAATGATCCCGGCTTATTGTTTACCATCCACCGACTGCTCACATTAGCATTTGTCGCAAATAAAATATTAATTTATAATTATATTTTCAATTATCAATCATCACTTGAATAATATTTTTATTATTTTATTAAACATACATAGCATTATTTTCGACAAAAATAAATTAAGATATTATTACATATATTATGCAAAAACTTCAAAAGAATTTTAGATTTTTCTAGATACGATTTTTATTTTTTTCTAATAGTTTAAAAACTCCGACAATTACTTTTACATTATTCTCAAATTTTTTAAGGATAAATTTTAAAATTATATATAAATTTTTATTTAATTTGTAATTTGATACATAAATTTTGATTAGTATAATTATATATATTTAAAAAATAAATACATCAAGTTATTTTTATATTAGATAAATATAATTACTTGTGCACGTAATATATAAACATAAAAAATGATGTTAGATTAATAATTGTGTTAATAATTTATAAAAATTGAATCAAATTAAAATTTTATTCATAAAATTACATAAAATAAAACAGTTTTGATATTTATCTTATTTTTTAAAAATAATTATTTGATACATATATCCTTAAATATTTTAGCAGGTAAACAAAATAATTAATGTTTAAAAATTAAAAATGATAAATAAAACACATAACCATTTTTAATTTTCATTTTTAGAATTAATAAATTTTACCTTTAATCTATTAAATAATATGGACAGCGGATATAAAAAAAATACCATATATTAAATAATATATTTTTTAAAAATATTTAATGGTAGGGTATACCGAGTAACACCTAACCAAAACTAAGAATCTAACGCTCAAAGCAACATACAGCCACTGACATATTGTCAAGCTTTATTAAAAGTACCTAGGACTGCATTAAAGTAATTGTACCTTGTGTAAATGCAAGGGTTGTACCCCAACGCGCTTTTTTAAAAAAAAATGTTTATTATATTGTTATTATTTATTTTCATTTAAACGAAAAGGACATTTGACTCGTGGGTTTTCTTGTTGGCGCAAAACTTTTCCTACCCTACCTTACCACTTGTTTGGTTCCCGAGAAAATGCATTAAATTACACGAAGAAGAAAAACGAATACAAAAACTAAATATAAGTAGCCTAATTCAACACCGTCATTATTTCAACAGCAAAAAATATTTAAAAAATTCCGAAATAAAATCCATTACCTGAATCATTAGGCTGAGCATCGGAGGGCTCTACTTTGATTGTAATTGCAGCATTTTTGGACCTCAAACCGAGAAAATCTCTCTCCATAATCTCCAAAAGAAAAGGGCTTAAAATATTTAAAATCTACCAAAAATAAAAACAAAAATCGAATGGAAAATTTTCTCTTAAAAAAGACAATGCTTAGCTTCTTGGAGCAGGAAAAAAAAAGGAATGGAAGAGAAGGGAAGCAAAGGAACAAAAGAGAAGAGGAAGCACTATATAAATATATTATATATGTTTTTGTATTATAATTAAATTAAATTAAAGGGCTTGGAAGGAGAAAGAGAGAGAGAGTCTGACTTTTTAACTTTAATGAAAATCACATGGTAAAGATCATGATTTTTTTTTTCTTTCCTTGAATTTTGTAATTCTTTTCAAATTAGTATTTAACTTTTTTTAATCTGTCAGTAACTTTTTAAATTTAGTTTCTGATTTATATATTTTAAAATTTTTATAAAAAATCTAAAAAAATTTGAAACTTTGAAGTGATCATTCTCATTTTATCAAACCTCGAAAAAAATTTAAAAAGAAAAAATAAAATTTTATCTAATTGAGAGAATAAATATTACTTTATTTCATAAAAATAATTAAAATGTAATATAATATGAGAAAAATATCAACATAAATATATAAATGATTAAATTTTCAAAAAAAATTAATATGTGTAAAATTGAATATTCAAATTAAACTTAAATATAAAATAATATAATAATCATAAATTTTAAACAATCATGAAGTAAAAAAGAAAAGAAAAACACTAACAGATTACACGTAGAAGCCATGTGAGTTTTAAAAAATAATAATAATTAAATATATAAGGTATAAACTTTGTTTTCAACTCCTTTAATTAATTAAAAAAATCCATTATTGTTAATTAAAAAGCCACGATGTCTTACTCTATATTATCTCGTAAAATGAGATTTGTTGAGTGAGTAAACAACGATTCACGAGCGAAAATTTCGAACAAACAAAAAATTATATGTTCATATATTCACGAGCGAAAATAAGGTTTTAATATTAAGATTCGCGGGCTTCAGGTAAAGTGACGATAAATGATTAGTTAAATCCTAAAGGCCCAATAAGGTTTCGCCACGCTCAAATTTATATATTCCCTTCAACTCATTAGGGGATATGTAGATTCGGTAAAAGTAAGTAGATGTTTTGGATTTATTATTATTTTTTCAGATAATTGTTCAATTTTTAATAGTAATAATTAGTTTATTTTTAATTTATCGATTAATTTACATATTTTTAAATAAATTGAATAAAATGTAATTTGATTTCTAGTATAATTAAGTACCTCCACTACTATATGCAATGCAACGGGATTAGTTTTCTTAGAGGTGATGACTTCAGTTAAGATAATGATGAGATTAGGTATCGTAAAATAATAATAATAATAATAATAATAATAATAATAATAATAATGCAAATTAACATTGCATACCATTTTTTTGTTACGGAAAGAAGACTTCCTTGTCATAAAGACAATGACACAAACATATGATTCAATTAATTATTGTATAATTAATTTCTCTAATCATAGTAACCCAACTAAATGGTATCTCAAAAAAGTATACTTTAATTCAATGACAATGATATGTTCATGCATTAGCAATGAACTTGAAGCCTTCATAGTTACAAACATGAGATAAAAATCCCAGAAAGATAAAACACGCTTTTACACTGTTTTTTATTTTCTCTCGTTCTTAGAATAAAATCTAAGAACCACGTAGAAAAACAGGCGATAAAGTACACCCCAAGCTAGCAATATAAGGATATCATACCAAAGATTCTCCAATTTAATCCCCATGGATGATATCACGTCTTCTCCGATCATGGTGCAATCAACAAGTGCTTTATTTTTAAGGTGCAAATCACTAGGTTTCAACTCTCCTAAAGGTCCCGGCGAAAGATCCGATGGGTTACCGAAAATACAAATTTCTTTATCTTTAAACTCATTCACCAACAAAGCTTCAAAAGGGTATTTAATGGCGGAAATGTAATGTAACCATCTCCAATAAATGGGTATTTTGTCACCTTTAAGAAAGAACCCACAGGTGAGGAAGAAAAGAGTTGTGGTAGCGATTACGATGGCGTAACCAGTGATGTAACTCGGGACGAGTGCACTCACCAGCATGACGTAAGCATTGATGGTGATTAGAGAAGCGTACAGTGTAACACCCATTACCCGTATCCAACACCGGAATAGGGTACGAGGCATTACCAAAACACATACACTTGTAAACGTATTAAACCGAGTTATAAAATTTCATCTAAATTAAAACTTTCAAAATAATTAACATGCTTCTATAACTTTTCACAATATATCCTCAAAATATTATAATTATAATAATTAGGGCCTACGAGACCCGATACATACTCATGCAATTCAATGCTTCATTTCCATTTCATTCAATTCGCAATTTCTCATGCTCACAATTTAAATCATATCACTAGCAATTTCCATTTAATTCACGTACAATTCAATGACATTAAGTTCAACACTAATACATATTTACCATTTATCTCAATGTTTATCAATTATACCATTCAATAACACATTTATGAAATTATCAATTTTGCAATGAAAATATCACTTTAGCTTAAATAACAACATCATCATGTTATAAATACACAACCACTTATCCATTTGCTTTAATTCTTTTGGGCCCATTTGTCACTTACCATCCTTAATCAAATTAGGGAACAGTTACGGAAAATTGAGTACTTCACTTCCTCTTGGCCATAGTATAACTATGGTCTTACGTATGATCACTTACCACTTGTCCCTGATCAGATAAGTGTAGCTAGGCTACCACTTATCACTTTGTCACTTGATCAGATAAATGTAGCTAAAGCTACCACTTATCACTTTGTCACTTGATCAGATAAGTGTAGCTAGACTACCACTTATCACTTTGTCACTTGATCAGATAAGTGTAGCTAAGCTACCACTTATCACTTTGTCACTTGATCAGAAGTACTCAAATCCGGCGATCCGCTCAATTTGATCATTTATTCAATTTTCGCATTTTTATTTTATTCTCATTTCAACAATAAATATATATTTCATCATACATTATATAATTCATGAAATTAACATTTAATCATTAAATTTCAGTCATATGAACTTACTATTTCATTATCTTTCCACACTTGTTCCTATGCACATCACACAAGATATAAACATATCATTCAACCATAGTTGCAAGCTAGTGTATTTAAACATAACTCTTTTTGGAACTAACCACATGATAAACCATTCATGACATTATTTCATGCCAAATCATATACCGAATATACCATACACACATACTATGAAACTTCATTTTCACACATGAGCTTAAACCATGACCAATAATACACAAATATAAGCATCATTCATATTTCATCGTTTATCAGTTATAATCAAACATACACAAATCATTCATATATTTCCCAATTTTCCTCCACCTCCTCTCCATTCATCATCCTTAATGTGTATAACACATTTAAATAACATTATTCGTACTTTTACTATTTTCTTGTATGTAAAATTCAAGCTGTCCGTCTGAGTTAGAGTCACAAAATTATTTTTCCCTGGAGCTACAGAACTCCAAATTAAGATCCGTAAATTTTCCCCAAAACTAGATTCACATATATTCTTACCATAAAAATTTCAGAATTTTTGGTTTAGCCAAATAGTACATTTTATTCTTTAAAGTTTCCCCTATTTCGCTGTCTAACAGTTCTGACCTCTCTTCACTAAAAATTAATTATCTCATTGTACAGAATTCGGATGATGTTTCCATTTATTTATTTTGAAAATGGACTCATTAAGGATTCTAAGCATATAAACTATAACTCATAATTAATTTTTTACAATTTTAAAAAATTTTCCAAAGTCAGAACAGGGGATTCCGAACTCATTCTGACTTGGTCTAACTAAACTTCAAATATCTCAAAATTTAAAATTTCATTACTTACACTGTTTCTTCTATGAGAAATTAGACTCAACAAGCTTTAATTTCATATTTTATTCATCCTCTAATTCAAATCCCACAATTTTTGGTGATTTTTCAAAGTTAGACTACTGCTGCTGTCCAAAACTGCTTTAGTGCAAAATGTTGGTTTCCATTTTGCCCCAAATTTCACAGTTTATACAATTCGGTCCTTTCTCAATTAACCCCTCAATTAATCTAATTTTCTCAATTAATACTTTACCTAGACATTATAAGTTGTTACACAACTATTGAAATTCAGAATTTCCACATATAACTCTATCTTCAAACTCTTTTACTATTAGGTCCCAAACATTCACTTTCTATTCAATTCTTTCAATAAAATCAGCATATGAACAATTTAAAGCTCTAATTCCATGCTAAATCATCATATACTTCCAGCACATATTCATAGCAACTTTCAACTTCTTTCATAGAATCAAAAACTAATGAATTCAACAAGTGAGCCTAGTTGTAAAAGTCACAAAAACATAAAATTTTCAAGAAATAATCAAGAATTGAACTTACCTGCAGTAAAAATGGGAAGAACCAGCTTAAGGAAACCCTTCTATGGTGCTTTTTCTGATGAGAATGCAGAAAAATAAAGAGAAATCTAGATAATTCCACATTGGTCCTTACTTTATTAAGTAAATTTTGCAATATTCTAATTTTGCCCTTAATTATCCTTACTTTGTTGCTGATTTCATGTCTTTGCCGCCCAGCCCAAATAGACCTTGGGTCTATTTGCCTTTTAAGCCCTCTTCCTTTTATCATTTAAGCTATTTAATCATTTCCCATAATTTTGAATTTGTTACAATTTAGTCCTTTTTGCTTAATTAATTATCGGAACTTTAAAATTTCTTAACGAAACTTTAATACTAACTTTTTAACACTACATAAATATTTATAAAAATGTTTATGGCTCGGTTTAAAATCCCCAAGGTCTCGATACCTCATTTTCGATTCTAATTATTTTAATATTTATTTCTAGTGTACTATTCACTATTTCAAAAATTTTCCTAACTTCACATTTAACTTATACTCACTAAATTAATAATATTTTCTACCCATTTGTCGAATTTAGTGATCTTGAATCACCGTTCCGACACGTCTGAAAATTCAGGCCATTACATTTTTTTCCTCGTCGGATTTGTGGTCCCAAAACCACTGTTCCGACTAGACCCAAAATCGGGCTGTTACACACAGGATTAACCAAAAGTTTAAGACGCTGCTTTATAGGCGAAGCCAATATTTGGTAATGACGGAGAAGGTAAAGCTTTGGATAGCAAAAAACGAGAGGTAGACGATGAGGGAAGAGATGACGTAAGATGACGCACGATAAGCGTTATGAGAGGTCTCTCTGATGAAGATGAACCGTTCTTGGATGAAAGTCAATACGGCATCGTTGGAAGAGAAAAAGACTAAACAAATGGCGAATATGTAGAAATTTAATAGCCGGTTGATCGTCTGAAAATCGTGATGGCTTAAGTTTCGGAATAGGAACGATAAAATCACCACCATGACCGTCAATACGATTTATCGGGAAAGGAAGAGCTCCGGTGTACGAACCACATTAAGCGTCGTCCTCCACAACAGCACTGCAACTTCTCTCAGCCATGGGTTAGCGAACTTGGGGCCGTGTTCCAGCTCGTCCAACACTTATTCTATGTCGAATTCTTTGTACGACGAACTGTAAGCAACCGGGGTCTTCTAGCAGTGTGAAGGTGTTTGAGGCTGAGCCATTGCATGTTATCGACCGGAAACATAGCTTCTTACACTAAGAGTTGTAGCCGGTGTTACACTAGGAGTTGTCGCTGGTGTCCACGACGGTGCACGACGAGGAGCTCCGGTGACTCTACGGTAAACCCAAATGAAGAAATCTTTATAGAATTGAGAAGCCAAACATGGGTAAGCACCACTGTGTGAAGTACTCATTGGAGTCTGAGGTTGCCACCGGGATGATTTCCGTTCCAAAGAGTAATCAAAGTCTTCTTCTTCATCTTCATTGTAATCAAATCGGCCGGACAGTGATTGATTTGTAACGGAGAAAGTATTGCTGCGTAGGCTAATAGCTTGTTTGGAACCAGGTGTTTTCATGTTCTTTGGTGTTTTAGGTGTTTTAGGTGTTTTTGGAACCGGTGTTCGTGCAACTTGGTCTGGTTTGATACTATCAAGTTGGTACACTACGAGAGTGTCCAGTCCAGCGGTTGATTCATCGTATTCTTTGATTACGTCGAGGAGATATTCAAGGTTGTTCTCACCGTCGGGAACTGGTCTTCCGAAACCGGAAAGGTGAGCCGGGAGAGAGGCTGGGCTTCCCATATACATTAGTCTACCCCTGTAACATTTTGCAAATATATACAGATAGCTTAGTTCATCAGTAACAATGTGTATATGTACATAATAAGGTACTACCATCCATTATATTGTTAACAGTTTCATGGGTTCTAATCTTGTTTCAAACCTAATGTCAATGATAGTACCTTTATATATGTTTTAATTTTAGGTTAATCTCATAAGATGCCCTTAAACTATGGTCGAAATTTTAAATTGGTCTTAAACCTCAAAATGTTTCATAAGTGCTTTCATTAGCCTAGCCATTAGAGCTCAAATAGTATAAAACATGTTGATGAACTTTTAAATACGTGCATCTATATGACAATTTTAAATACACATGGAGGGTTCAATTAAAATTTTAAAAGATTTCAGAAAAAAATTCAAAATTTTGAAATCGTATCTCCTGTTCACATCATTCTTGCAGGGAATCTCTCCTGTTCACATCATTTCTTGCAGGGAATATTTCCTGTTCACATCATTTCTTGCAGGGAATCTCTCCTGTTCACGCATTATTTTGTTGCAGGGAATCTCTCCTGTTCACACATTATTTTGTTGCAGGGAATCTTTCCTGTTCACATCATTTCTTGCAGGGAATCTCTCCTGTTCACGGATTATTTTGTTACAGGGAATCTCTCCTGTTCACATCATTTCTTGCAGGGAATCTCTCCTGTTCACATCATTTCTTGCAGGGAATCTCTCCTGTTCATGTATTATTTCTTTTTGGACCTGGTGATGGTTACCGAAGTGGTATCATCTGCAAGATCCACCGTTTTGATTGAGGATGCCGGAGATTCATCTTCAGATTCGGAGTCCAATGAGCTGAGCATTTCAGCCATGAGTTTTTTGTATTCTTTTTTTGTCTTGGCTTGAGCTAACATTGCACTGGCTGTTGACTTTGCTTGAAGAAATTTTGCTGTGGTTTGATCCGGGGCTGCAGACTTACATAATCTTTGATTCTTGTTGAAAAAATTATCCAAATATTTTGAATCATATTTCTCATCATTAAATTTGTCCCACCATTTAGTCCTGTAATTGCGAACTAATAATGGAATTCCAGTGTGTTGGTCTTGCTCATAAGAATAATTCCATGAGACAATCCAGGAAATGCATAGTTTTGAGAAAAAATGGATTGTCCTGTAAATGTGTTTTTGATCTGGTTCAGGATGAAATTTGTCAAAGAATTTGGGCCATAAGTTTTGAATTTTTTCTGGTAGTATCTCAAAGGATGATGGTCCATACCAATTCCACCACTCTTGGAACCAGTTTGGGAATTTGAATTGGGTGCCATATTTGAAATATATGAGCCACGAATGTCTCATGTGTTGGTTGTTCATTAAAAAGGCATTGTACCATGCCATTTGGTAATCCCAATATGTAAAATATGGGTAATGGTCTATTTTGGTGGTAAATTTGGCTGGGAATTTCTTTGAAGCATTTGGGTTTTCACTCCAATCTCTTGGTCGGAGAATTTTTAATATTTGGGCTGTTGAATGGGTAATAAAATTTGGATCTTTTGGATCTGTGTAATGTTTGAACAAAACAGATCTAGTTTGGACCAGTATATTTTCATAATACTGTTGGGGTTTTTGAGAATCCAATGGTTTGAAATGCAATCCATTGAAAAGTTCTTTTGCCAGTATATGTGGAGGTTTTTCTGAAAATTCTTCCTCCATAACAAGAATTTTTTCAAAATATTTGTTTGGAAAATATTGTGAAGATTTTTGTGTAGCAGTTTGTGAAGATACCGCTATCTCTTTTGGAAAAACCTCTTGGAGAGAAGTCTCTTTTAAAACATTTTTAAGAGATTTTGGTTTGTGTAAAACAATCTCTTTATTTTTTGAAACCTTTGCTGCTTCAGCAGCAATTTGTTTGAGAGGAGTTTCCTTTTTCATTTGCGAAAAGGCCAATGCTACTTCTGGAGATTGAAATAGGGACTCAATCCATTTTTTGATTTGAGAACCAATCTCATTTGGATCTTGTGCATCTTGAATTATTGTATTTTTGGAGGATTTTGACGATGATGATGATTTCTCATCTTCTTCTTGGCAAATTTCATACCATGTTTTAATTGGTTTTGATGTGATTTGGGTTTTGGATGATTCTTCTATTTTCCCTTTTCCTTTGTCTCGGAGTTTGGGGGGCATTTTTGAAGAATCTCTCTGGTGAGAAAATCAGGCAAAGAATTAGTTTCTCCTTTGATGTATTCAATATCAAAATCAAATATGCTCAAAATTGCCTGCCATCTTGCAAAAATCTGTTTTGAGGCAATGTTTTGAACATCTTTTTGTAAAACTTCTTTTGCTGATTTGCAATCGATTCGCAAAAGGAATTTTTGATTTAATAAATCACTTTGGAATTTTGTAATGCATAAAACAATTGATAAAATTTCTTTTTTAATAGTACTATAATTTTGCTGAGTAGGATTCCAGTGTCTGGAAGTAAACTGGACTACTTGCTCTTTTCCTCATTTAACTTGTTTTAGGATCCCACCATACCCTATTTCAGAAGCATCTGTTTCAACTATCTTGGGGGCATTTGGATCAGCTAAATATAAACAAGGAAGCTTAGTGATTTGTTTTTTGATTTGGGTGATAATATTGGTATGGTTTTTTGTCCAAGGTTGTGGATTCTTTTTGAGTCTATCATATAATGGTTTACATAATTTGCTAAGACCTGGATAAAAGTCTATAACATAATTGAGGCTTCCTAAGAACCTTTGTAATTGGACTTTATCAAGAATTTGGTCTGGGAATTTGCTAGCAAATTCTATAGATCGTTCTATTGGGGTAATGGTTCCTTGGGTAATGTAATGACCTAAAAACCTTACTTTGGTTTGGAATAAACTTATTTTGGATTTAGAAACTACTAAACCATTATTTCTTATGACTTTTATAAAGATTGATATATGTTTAAAGTGTTTTTCTAAATTTTCTGAAAATACTAATACATCATCGATGTATACTATTGTGAATTGAGAATATTGGTAAAAAATATCATTCATTATTCTTTGGAACTCAGATGGAGCATTTTTTAACCCAAAAGGCATTACATTCCATTCATATTGTCCAAATGGTACAGTAAATGTTGTTTTATATCTTTCTTCTTCTTTTATTTGGATTTGCCAAAATCCGGATTTCATATCAAATTTTGAGAAAATATTTGCATTACAAAGTTTTTGTAGCAAATCTTTCTTATTTGGTATTGGGTATCTAATCCATTTTAAGGCTTGATTGAGAGGATTGTAATTAATTACTAATCTTGGCGTTCCTCTTTCAAGTTCTGCATTTTTTATTACATAAAATGCTGAACAACTCCAAGGGGAACTGCTCTTTCTAATTAATTTTTTATTAAGGTCTTGTATTTCTTTTCTACAAAATTCTTCCATTTCTTTGTTCATTTGTTTTGGTCTTGCTTTTGTGGGTATTTGTCTTTCATCAAAATCGTTTTCGTATGGTAATGTTACTTCATGTTTCTTTCTATTTCAAAAGGCATTAGGAATGTCAGAGCAAATTGTTGATTCTATTTCCTTTTTGATTTGATCTATTCTTTTTTGTATTTCTCTTTTTCTTAATTGTTCATTTAATTTTTTAAAACATATTTCTTCTTTTAGGAAAGAGATTTGCTTCTGTTTGTAATTAATTAAATTATTAATTTGTCCATTATGAATGGATAAAGATTTTAATAGGTTGAGGTTTCTTATTTTCGGTTTTTCTACAAAAGGAAATTCTACCTTAGTGTTTAAAACTTTAGTGGAGATAGAATTATTTGTTACTTTATAAGGTTTGAGTAAGGATATGAATGGGGTTCCTAATATGACATCTTGGGTAATATCTTTTACCATTAAAAAACATGTTTGATATTTTATACCTTTGTTGGATATTTCTGCATTGGGAATTTTGTAAGTAATTTTTAATTTTTTACCATTTGCAGCCTTAAGAGATTCTGATGTTTTATTATAATATTTTGTTGGAATTATTCCTTCTCTAATGCAGTTTTGGTCTGCTCCTGTATCAAAAAGGGCTATTGTTTCTAATTGAAATTCATTATTTATGACAATATTTATTTTTATTAAATATCTTTGAATAGATACTTCAGTTAGAACCATCATATATTCTTGTGTATTTTCTTCAGGTTCAGGTTCAGTTTTTGATGAACTTTTTTCTGAGGTTTCGTCTTTTAAGGATCTAATTTGTTCCTTCATTTCTTGTTGTTCTATTTTAAGCTGAGAAAGTTCTGATTTAATCTGTTTTATTTCCAACTGTAATTCAGAGTTTGTAATTTGTCTTGGTTTTATTTTTTCATATTTATTAAATATTATATCTTGTATATTATACATTTGTGATTGACTAGAAATGATTTCTTTTTCTTTTTCTGGTTTATCTTTTAATGAGGATTTTAATTTCAAAAGGTATTCTCTTTTAAGCTCTAGGTCTTGAATTTTATCAATAACTTCTATCATAAATTCTTGATCTTTAGTTAGTATATTAATTGAAGGTTCATTCTCATCTCCAGAAGACTGGGATGTTGTATGTAATTCGTCTATTTGTAATTCATCTGTTTCAGTAGATGTATCATTTTCAGAAGAAGTTGTTTCTAATAGGATTTCATTTAATTTTTGTTCTATCTCATAAGGTGTGAATATTGGTTCTTTGGAACTTTTTTCGGTTATCTCTTTTACTGTTTCTCTCTTGATTGGTTGACTTTCTACCAAATTTTCAATATAATCTAATTGTTTTCCTATTGTATGAAGACTAATATTTGTATAATTGTTTTGTTCTACTATCATTTTGATATCCTTTGATGAGATTTGTTCTCCTGCATCGGGAGCTCTCATTCTTAAAGGGTTTGCTTTTATTCCAGTATTCTTATGAAGATATTGAACTTTTCAATGGATGGCATTTCAAAAGTTTATAAAACCCAAAATCAAAATGGATTAATCAATGACCATGCTATAGCTAATCTTTTAGTTGCTGGATTTACTGGTCAATTAAAAGGATGGTGGGATCATGCACTGACTAAAACCCAACAGGAAGAAATTTTAAAAGCAATAAAAAAAGTATTGTACCATTTGTTATCCAAAATGCCATGGGTTAGGAAGATTTGCAACAAGAAAATATTTTGAAAACATTAAATTTGGATAACAATATACCTTTGTAATTTTCTCTTATTTGATTCCTAACTTTTTCTCCTAATAATGTGGGAAGTCCTGCTAGAAATTTTTCTTTCCAAAATGGTTGCTGGTTATCAGATCTTTGCATGACTCTAGTCATAAAGACATCTTTATACCATTTAAAATCGGTTAATTTTTTACATTTTAAATTTGATAATAATTCTGAATTTCTATCTTTAAGATGAGAAGGATCTCCAATGAAGTGTTTAGAGATTGAGAAAATTAAAGTTGCTACTGCATCTTGGATTTCTCTTCCTTGTTCGTCTAAAATAATTCTATCTTGGTCATCTTTTTTTATTGCTTTTAAAATTTCTTCCTGTTGGGTTTTAGTCAGTGCATGATCCCACCATCCTTTTAATTGACCAGTAAATCCAGCAACTAAAAGATTAGCTATAGCATGGTCATTGATTAATCCATTTTGATTTTGGGTTTTATAAAAATTTGAAACCATTGTCATTTGTTGTAATAAACTAAGAATATTATATTCGGACATTCCATCTATATTCCTCATAGATTGTATTAGCATTGTATTTATTTTGGAAAACAGATTTTTCTTCTATGTTAAGATCAGGTGCAGTGATTTTTGTATAATATAATATTTTTGGTTCTTTTCAAGCCATCTTGTTAATTTGTTGTTCATCTGACTGATCCGAGTCAGGTTGGGAGGATTGGTGTAATGTATTTACTGAATATTGGATTTGTATTGGGGTATCAGGGGCGATTAATTCAGACTTATGGTTTTCTAAAGCATTAAGTCTATTTTGGATTTCTGTTAGGAAATCATTTTGGGATTTTTGGAAAGCTTTTGGAATCTCATAAGGTGTGAATATTGGTTCTTTGGAACTTTTTTCGGTTATCTCTTTTACTGGTTCTCTCTTGATTGGTTGACTTTCTACCAAATTTTCAATATAATCTAATTGTTTTCCTATTGTATGAAGATTAATATTTGTATAATTGTTTTGTTCTACTATCATTTTGATATCCTTTGATGAGATTTGTTCTCCTGCATCGGGAGCTCTCATTCTTAAAGGGTTTGCTTTTATTCCAGTATTCTTATGAAGATATTGAACCTCCATTAAAGGGGGATGTCGAGATTCAACTTCTCCTTTATTAGTTTGCCATCTAGTATTATATCTTATTGTATTAACAGATCCTAAATAATATTCTTCAAACCATTCAAAGAATTTTATATGGACTTTATGAGTATTCATAAATCTATAATATTCTTGAAGAATATTTTCTTTTTTATCATTATAATTTTTAAAGTAATCTTCTCTTTTTTGCTTATTTTTGTTGGAATAGAAGTGCTTTCTACACCATTCTTTATTTATTTCAAACAATTTTTCTAAAACAAATATTTCTGAATTTTCTCTTTGTCTTGCATTATTAGTCATTAATGAATAAGTTGGTGACATGTTAGGTGAATTTTGGGGACTCTCTTCTTGTCTGGCATAGATAGGTTGAGCTATATTTGAGGAATTATCTATTCCTTGTAAATTGGTCCTAAATGTCATTGGGATAGAAGAGACAGAGGCTCTGGCTGTCCTAAAATCTACTGTTTGTGTTTCTGGATTTGACTCTTCTTCTATATTTAACCTCCTAAAAGCTGTGCTGGTACTTCCTATTTCGAAGGAGTGTCTTGGAGGCATTCTTTGTGGCCTATTGAATTTTAATTCAACTGTGCCATCTTGGTGCTGAGAAATTTCACTTAATGAAGTGTTTCTTATGGGGGTTGGTGCTACAGGGTCTGTAGCACCTTCAAGTTTCCACTTATCAGGAAGGTTTATCTCATGCCATTGTATTGTTCTGGGGATTGTAGTATGAGATCTTGTGGTGTCTGTCTCTATTAAGAGGGTTTCTCCTTTTGGGCTTTGGAGTAAAGCCTTGGTATTAACTACAGAATACATGGCTTTGAAATGGAGTCTATAAACCAAAGTTAACACTTCTGTACCTGGAAGCATTTTGTAGTTATGGGTATGTATTTGAAGTGTTAAAGATTGTAAAATGTTTTTATCAGTCAAAGAAACCATAAAATTTGGATAACAATTAAAATGTATACGATAATAAAGATAGTTAAACCAGAACAACAAGAAATGAAGGAACAAATTAGATCCTTAAAAGACGAAACCTCAGAAAAAAGTTCATCAGAAATTGAACCTGAACCTGAAGAAAATACACAAGAATATATGATGGTTCTAACTGAAGTATCTATTCAAAGATATTTAATAAAAATAAATATTGTCATAAATAATGAATTTCAATTAGAAACAATAGCCCTTTTTGATACAGGAGCAGACCAAAACTGCATTAGAGAAGGAATAATTCCAACAAAATATTATAATAAAACATCAGAATCTCTTAAGGCTGCAAATGGTAAAAAATTAAAAATTACTTACAAAATTCTCAATGCAGAAATATCCAACAAAGGTATAAAATATCAAACATGTTTTTTAATGGTAAAAGATATTACCCAAGATGTCATATTAGGAACCCCATTCATATCCTTACTCAAACCTTATAAAGTAAGGAGAATATTTTCTTTTTTATCATTATAATTTTTAAAGTAATCTTCTCTTTTTTGCTTATTTTTGTTGGAATAGAAGTGCTTTCTACACCATTCTTTATTTATTTCAAACAATTTTTCTAAAACAAATATTTCTGAATTTTCTCTTTGTCTTGTGTTGACACCATTTTTTGGATGAAAACGGGGTCGACTTGGATTTTGAAAAAAAGAATGAAAACGGGAGTCGCCACCAATCTTTTTTTGATGAGGTGTGATCGGGTCACCTCGAAAAGTGGTTGTTTTTAATAAACAATTTAATTTTTATTAAAACAACGATTTTGGTCTGCGAAATTCAGAAAAACGGGTTCGGGAGTCGGTTACGCACGAGGAAGGGTTAGCACCCTCGATACGCCCAAAATTGGTACCTGGTTGATTACTTAATGTCTTGGTGTCGAAAATTAAAAACTCGAAAAGAATTTAAAAATACGATCCTTGTATTAAAACGTTGAAAATTTTCAGGAAAAAGGGAATATTTCACATTATTCGAGAAAGAGAATCATATCCAGTAAGTTAGGACACAATGTCTCAAATTCCCGATACGCGGATGAAAAATGCTTATTTAAAAGATATTTTATTATCTTGGTTTTAGAAATAAATCAGGCCCAGTAAGTTAGGGCAGGATCTTTTCTTAATTCCCGAGATCGTTTAAAAACTTGAGTTTGAAAAGATTCGTGTTTTTAGATTTATTATGAAAATCGAAACCCATTAAGTTAGAGTACGATCCTTTTGAATCTAAACACGGAATATTTTTAAAACAAATTTTGTCATACCGAGTAAAATAAAACACGAAAATCGTAGTAAAAAAAATGTGAAAACAAATTACATTGTTGTTATATGTGGTAAAATCATAATACATATAAAAAATAAAAAATAATACGAGCAATAGCAACGATATAAAATAAATAAAAGTCATACCTACAATCATATAAAATAACAATATATATAATCAAATAAATTAAAACATTCATTCAAAATAATAATGAAAATGAAATAAATAAGTAACAAATACAATTAAATATAAAAGGATATATATAGACATAAACTAAAATATGTATATATATAAATTAGCAAAATGTATAAAGTATATTTTAATATATAAAAGAAGCGATGAATATGTATATATAAAAATATGTACATATATATGGGTGTATAAAACTATGGAATATGAAAATAATAAAATACATATAAAAGTAAGTACATATATGTGTTGAAAAATAAAAGAAAGTATGTATGTACAAATTAAAGTTTAAAAATAATGAAAATATACGTATGTATACGAATAAATACGTTAATTTTGATACATGTTTAAAAATATATTGAAAATGTATATATGTATTTATGTAAATTAAGATATACAAAAATATGTATGTACGTACATATAAAAATATATATATACTTATAAAATAAAAGGATATGTATGTATATAAATTAATAGTAACATGTGTGTATATACGGATTTATAAAAAAAGGTATATTTTAAACTATAAAGATTATGTATAAATATGTATATATTTAGGAAAATGAAAATATATAAATGTATAGATATATACATAAGTTGAAAAATATATAAACTATATAAGTATATATGTTATAAAAACAATGTATGTATATCACAAAAATATATGCATGTATATGTATATGTGCCGAAAATCTAAATAAAATAAACATAAACAAATAAGTAATAATAATAATAATAATAATAAAATAAACAAAATAATAAAGTGGCTAAAAAAAGGGGCTAAATCGAAATAAAAAAGAAAATACTGGGCGAATTTGGAATGACAAAGGACGAAAAGGACCAAAATGTGACTCGCGCGAAAGGATGGAGGGTCAAAACAGAAAATATTCCCACGTGGTCCAAACGACGTCGTTCTAACAAAGCCTGAGCAGACGGTCGATGGACCAAATCGTAAGAAAGATGGAAATTTAGGGCAAAATTAAAACAAATAATAAAAGGGAATAGGACCCAATTGTACGGCCTCAAAAAGCGGAAGGACTGAGGGTGCAAATAACCCCTCTGGTCCAAAAACACGCGGATCCCAGGCGGTACGGGTCGGGTCTCGGGTCAGGAGCCCAAAACGACGCCGTTTTGGGGCTGTCCTGACCCTATCAAAACGGTGCCGTTTTGCATTTACTATAAATATTAAAAAAAACTTAAAACCCATCAGTTTTAACCATTTTAAAACAGAGAGAGAGCCTTCTCCTCTCACTTTCTTGGTCCCTTTTCGACCGGTCATCGGGCCACCGTCCAACGGCCACCGCGCACGGTGGTCGGAGGCCCAAAATCAGACCTTTTCGGTCCCTTTTTGAAGCCAATCGCCTCTAGACCATAGATCCATGGCGGCATGTCGAGAAAGATGAGCCCAGAATCGGAAAACGAGGAGAGACCGCTCGTCTCCTCCTCCACCGACGACGACGAAGACGGGCTCCGACGCCGGCCTTCGAAACGAAATGGTCCTTTTCTTTTCCTTTATTTCTTTTGTTTATAAGAGTAGTCAAACAAAAATGAATAAATAAAAAAATGTAGAATGCCCGAATAGGAAAGAAGAAAATGCTATCAACCTTCAATTTTCTTCTCTTTATTGAGTTGTTTTTTTTTTACCAAAAACCGGAGACTCTTTACATTCTCATTCCTTTCCTTATATAACCGATTATACTGCCTATTTTTCTATTTCTATTATTTTTTGTTTTTGCCTCTGCCTTGCGTGTTTGTTTCTCTCCTTGCAGGTGGAGCAGGTAGACGTTAATGGAGCAAGTGGGCGAGGGGACGTGCGGCGCGGCAGTGGCAGAGGGCAGGTGGCTGAGACGGTGCAGAGGAGTTGGTGAGAAGGCCCTAGGTGCGGCGCACCTAGGGTTGCTGCTGTTTTTTTTTCTTTTTCTTTTCTGAACATGAGTTAGGGTAGTTGGGTGTATTGGGTTTGGGCTGATTGGGTTAGGCTAGTTGGGCTGTCTTGTAATGGGTCTTGGGTTTGGGCTGATGAGTTCAGATTGGGCTTGTACATCTTGCATTATTAGTCATTGATGAATAAGTTGGTGATATGTTAGGTGAATTTTGGGGACTCTCTTCTTGTCTGGCATAGATAGGTTGAGCTATATTTGAGGAATTATCTATTCCTTGTAAATTGGTCCTAAATGTCGTTGGGATAGAAGAGACAGAGGCTCTGGCTGTCCTAAAATCTACTGTTTGTGTTTCTGGATTTGACTCTTCTTCTATATTTAACCTCCTAAAAGCTGTGCTGGTACTTCCTATTTCGAAGGAGTGTCTTGGAGGCATTCTTTGTGGCCTATTGAATTTTAATTCAACTGTGCCATCTTGGTGCTGAGAAATTTCACTTAATGAAGTGTTTCTTATGGGGGTTGGTGCCACAGGGTCTGTAGCACCTTCAAGTTTCCACTTATCAGGAAGGTTTATCTCATGCCATTGTATTGTTCTGGGGATTGTAGTATGAGATCTTGTGGTGTCTGTCTCTATTAAGAGGGTTTCTCCTTTTGGGCTTTGGAGTAAAGCCTTGGTATTAACTACAGAATACATAGCTTTGAAATGGAGTCTATAAACCAAAGTTAACACTTCTGTACCTGGAAGCATTTTGTAGTTATGGGTATGTATTTGAAGTGTTAAAGATTGTAAAATGTTTTTATCAGTCAAAGAAACCATAAAATTTAGATAACAATTAAAATATACAATATGTATTTTGGATAACAAATGGTACAATACTTTAATGATAATTTTTCAAAATTTTGGAGGTCTAAAGTCCTAACTCTTATAAAGATCCACACCTCTTGATACAAACATGTTTACAATAAAAGTACCATATGGAAGTCTCTATACTAGGAGTTGGATTGCATTTTGCTCACTCTACTAAAAAAATGGCAAATCGGTCCATGTACATTAAATTAAAGAGCAAATTAATCATTCTATTAAAACTTCCATCCATTTCTACTGTTTAAAACATGTCCATGTACATTAGCCTGAGGTACATGTGCCGTGTTTGGTTATTCAATCAACCATGCCCAATTTTTAACAGTACAAATTGATGAAATTTTTAAAAGAAATGACCAATTTGCTCTTTTATTTAACATATAAGGTCTAATTTGTCAATTTTTTTAGTAGAAGGGACAAAATGCAATCAGACTCCTAATATAAGGACCTCTATGTTACTTTTACCGACATGTTTACGTATTTAAAATATATTTGAAGTCAATTTTATATATTTATAAGTCACTGTCACTTGGTAAAATCTAATAGATTCATCACCAATCATATTCTAAAACTTTCTAGCATGAAGAAAGATTGATGATTTAAAGCATTGTACCTTGCTAGGACGGTGATACGGTCCAATAGCAATGGAATCCTAAAAGAAGGTTGATGTATGGTCATGAGAACGATGCTACCACCTCGAGCTATGCCCTTCATCTTTTCCACCACACTATAAGCACTCATAGAGTCGAGACCAGATGTCGGTTCGTCGAGGAATAACAATGGTGGTTTATGAATGATGTCGATGCCAATCGAGACCCTTCGCCTCTCTCCTCCTGATACTCCTCTTCTTCCTTCATCCTCGATATATGTATGTGCTGCAGTCTACATAATATGGTAAATATTATTTATCCTATTGTGTGTAGTAAAAGGCTGAGTGGGGGACTTTACCTCTAAGCCTAATTGACTGAGTAGCTCATTGACTCGTTTTTTCTTCTTCGCCCTAGAAATAGAAGGTGGCAACCACACCTCAGCCGCAAACATGAAGGTTTCTTGAACCTTCAACATTGGAAAAAGTTGGTCCTCTTGCATTACGTAGGATAAAATCATCTTCATGTATCTTGTAGTTACCTGAACCAAAAGCAATATAAGAAATATATCCCATAATAAATTGTGTATTGTTGATGTGTTGGTCGAACTATGCAAAGATGGTGGCGAGGATCGATAGTTCGTCTCGCTTAGTGCAAGGTGGTTGAGATAAGGAAAAGCAATAAAAGTTGAGAAAGGACATACGAGGAGAGTGAGAGAGAGAGAGACACTGGGTTTTGAGCAGTTTTAAATTTTATTTACTCTTAGCCTGATTTTGAGATGCCACGTGTCGAGATCCTATAGAAGGGTCAGAGGTAAGTACTCAAATGGTTGGCCACTATAAGCTTAGGTAGGGTAGTAATTTGACATTTTTTCAATCATATCGAATGAGATGTAATGATTATCTCAAATGACGGTTAATAAGTGAGGTCTTTATGAGTGTTGAGGCAAGGGGGCTCCTTAGGGATACCTTTGAGGGGCTCCTTAGGGATACCTTTAAGGAGTGTGCAAAACTAGAAAATTATCTTAAGGGAAAAATGGAATAATTTTTTTTGAAAAAAATGTAAATTTATCATTATATAAACTTACTAAACATATTATAGCAATTTTTCATTTTTGAAGGGAGAAAACTACTGCCTGCTCCTCCCTCCACCCCTATCCAAGACGTTCATTGCTCGGTCCTAAAAGGACAATTACTGAAAAGGAGGTTATACAGTAACGTGCTTTGAAAAATGGTATATAATTATATCATCTATATATATATGTATGTATGTATGTGCTAACCGGTTTGCCATCGATTCTGATAGAACCTTGGAGACTCTCTCTAGCAATCCGACCAGCCAAAGCATCAAGGAACGTGGACTTCCCAGCACCACTAGGTCCCATAATAGCCATCACTTCACCTCTCATGGCTTGACCTGATATATCATTAAGAATATAAGCTTCTTTCTTGATCCACTCACCATCTTTCTTTTGTTTCTTGATAACACTGTAAGAGAGGTTACTGAACTCGAACCCATGACCCGGCTTTTCTACTTTTTATTATATTCTTATTATTTATTTTCATCTAATTGAAAACGACAATTTACACCTGACTTTTCTTATTGGAGCAAAATTTTTGTCACTATCGTCTAACTGATATCTTTCAGTTTTGACACCATACTTACAACTATTTAATACTCTTTTTTAATCCATAAATATAAATATAATGTGTTTCAATACACTCAAATTTAATTATCCATACATTTATTTTGTTATTCTCAAATTTCTATAACACGAATATTCTTTCAATCCCTCGATGCTATAAGTACAAAAGATTATTTTACTAAAATAATATATTTTAAACTAGTTATATAATAAAAAATTATGAACACATGTATTCCTATAACCACATTTAAAGTATTATAAATACAAACTTTGGCACCTAAATAACATTTATTATATAAAATCAGATACATTTTAGTTTTATTTTTTTATATTTATATTTTTTATGCTATTTAGGTAATACTTAAATTTGGTGTCATCTCACATGTGCCGATTAATTACTTTTAAATGATTATATTAAATGATTATTTTTTATTTTTATATTATTTAATAAACTAAAATAATCAATAGTAATATAATTTCTTTTAATTTTATGGTTTATATGTATGTATATATATTGTATATTTTTCTTTTGTTGTTGTGTTATATATAATCTTGTACGCACATTAAATATCATTTTATGTTAAAATCACATTACGTGCACGTCAATGCTTTAATAGTAATTGAAAGAAAAAAAATACTTATATAATGGGGTAAATTACACCCAAGGTCACTAGTATTAGTAAGTTTACTTTTGGTCACTCACTTTTAAAAAGTTACAAAATGGTCTCTGAACCATTCGAAAGTTTTTATTTAAATTACTAATCTGTTAAAACCGTTGTTGTATGGTCTTCTCTATTCGCACCATCTACACCAATCGAAAACTCTCATTCTTTTTTTCTTCTATAGTTCATTTTTTTTCATAGAACAACTTTGAATGTCTTAAATTTGCGAACCAAAATCCAAACAACTTTCTTCTTTGATCTTTGACATTGGCTATCGGACCGACTTTGATCTAAGGTATATGTTCTTCTGCTTGTCAATAAGTATTGATCCACCATACTATTCATCGAATTATTACTTGGAGCTTACTAACAGGACTTTTTTTAGATAAAAAAAACTTAACATTCCAGTGATTTAAATAAAAACTTTTGAATAATGTAATGATTTAAATGAATTTTTTAAAATAATTTAGTGATCATTTTACAATATTTTGAAGTTGAATGATCCACATGTGAAATTATTAATAGTTTAATGACCTTTATGGTGAGTCAACTTTCTGTAATATTGAGATTTAGGCCTTATCTTTTTTTATTTTTTTAAAAAAATAATATTTTAATTTTTATTGATCAATATTTTTAATTTTGACCTATTGTTTTCATGATTATTTTTAATGAAATATTGGAAAAATATATATAAATGTCAAGAAATCGAAAAAATATCGACAATTTAATTAAAATATGATTAGTAGATATCATTACAAACAAAAAGGAAATCAGTTTCTCGTACTTCTTCAAAATTTTAAACTTGATTCCTTTTAACATTTAGTAGTTGAAAACCACCAATGAGTGCATTGACTTAATGCTAGAGAAAATCTTAAGAATTTTAAGCATACAATGTGTAATTTGTGTCAAGCTAATTATTTTGTTTATAGTGATTTCTTGTGATTGTAACATCAAATATTAAATTGAGATATATTTGGGTAATAGATTGGTAAAAGATATCTCAAAATTTTTTAAATATATTGCTAAATTTATTAAGATGTAAAATCACTTTTTAGGTTTAATTTTGGTAATTATTGGGGTTGAATTGTTTTTTTTCAAGTTAATCTCTAAATTTCGTAATTATTTCCGTATTGGAGCTTGAATTTTTTCTTTTGTATAAGCCAGACCCTAAACTTCAATTATTTTCATATTGGGACTTAAACTTTTTTTTGTCCAAATTTATCCATGATATTTCCTTTAAAACCCTAAAGTTAAGAGCTCAACGTGGGAACAAATATCAAGTTCAAACTTCAATATATGGGAAATTACCAAGTTCAATGATTAATTTGAATAAAAAAAGTTCAAGTCACAATGTATGAATAATTACCTAGTTTAGGTCTAAATGTGAGAACAATTGTCAAATTTACTACTTAACTTGGACAAAAAAATTATAAAAATAATTACCAAATTCCAACACAAAATGAATTTATTAGGAACAAAGTTTATAGAATGTTTACAAAAGGATAGTCATAATGCACCAAAAGTTTTTTTCTTTAAAAAAAAACCCTCCTCTTTGAAGGAAGGTGACATTTTCTATAGGGTTAAATTATTTTTGGGTTTGAATTTGGTAAATTTTTTTTATATTGGGGTATAAAATTTTTTTATTCAAGTTAAGCCTTAAAGTTGACAATTGTTTCCACATTGAGACTTGAATTATAAGGTTTTCAATAACTAATTTAGACAAAGAAAAAGAAAATAAGCCTCAATATGAGAACAAGTGCTTAGCAAGTTCAGAATATAACTTTAGTTGATTAAGTGGGATCCCCCCTCTCCTCATAACACTACAAAGGTGTGGATTGTGTTTTTATCAAGAATGAGATAGGTTCGAATTAAGTCCTCATAAATGGTACATATTATTTATATTTTTTAGTAAAATGTTGGATTGAGAGTAAGTTGTTTGCGCTAAGATCATTGGAGGCTTTGTAAAAAAAAGTTACGAGACATTAGAATTTCTATTATATGATGTTTTAATGAAGAGTTTAAGAAAAATGAAGTGAACGCTGACTAGAGATATTTCAACAGAGTAGCGATAAAAAATGCAATTGAGTTTAGTTAACTTTAACTTAAATTTTGGGGCTCGAACCTCAATTCAAGCTTGATTGAGTTTTATTTTAAAAATTCGATTAGATTTTAATTCAATATAAATATAAAACTATATAGGCTTATCTTGTTAATAAAAACAAATTTAGAATTTTTATATTTAATTTTAATTTCAATATCATATCATACTTTTAATGAAATCCAAATTTATGAATTAAGATACAAAAATTTATTGTGTTCAAGGATTAATATATTCAAAAATTAAAATGAAAAAAATTATTAAATTCGGTATAATCTTATACTGTTATATCATTAAGGTTATGAATCAAGTTAGAAAAACTCGTTGTGTTCATAGATAAAAAAATTAAAGGACTAAAATGAATTTAAAAATAAAAAATAAAAAATAAAAAATAAAAAAATTCGAAACTTTTAGGTGATGGCAGCAGAATATTATAATGTCACAAAAACATGTGGTATTTAAAGATTAATACGAATAAAAAAGTTTAAAGACTAAAATAGAAAATTACTAAATTCAAATTAATTTTATAATGTCACACGTAGTATGGAATTCAAGTTTACGAATCAAGGACTAATATGAATAAAAAAGTTCAAAGACTAAAGTGAAAAAGGTTACTAAATTGAAGGACTAATTGTTAGTTTATCCCTTTACATTTAACTTAACATTGAAGCATTCAAAATTATTTCCAATAATGTACAAACATAAAATATCTTATTTACACAGCAAAGAAACTTCCTTTCAATCCCTTTGGAAATTCGAAGGAAAAAAAATCCAGTTCTTCACAAATGCCAAAGTCTTTTAAAGTTTAACTCAATCATTTGACCCAATTAATCATCATCGTCATCCTCAAAATCCCCTTTGAAAATAGAGAAAACCCCAAAAAAGAAAATCTCTGTCCATCTCAAGGCCGTGTGTCTATCTCCCCAGTCCCAAATATTCCTTTGAACCGCTTTTCCTATAATTATGTTATGATTTTAATAACAAAAGCAAAAACCTCATCCCTCTTTTGAATCCATTTCTCTTTCCCTTTGATCTCTTATTTTGAATTCGTTTAAGAGTTCTGATATATATACATGTATATGTATACATGTTTGTGTAGTGTGGGAGTTGAATGTGTGAGCTTTGATGCGAGCCAACGGATGATTTCCTTCTGTTTCTAAACCCTAATTCTACTACTTTACCCAATGGCGACCGTCACAGGGGATCGCTACCTTGAGAAGCTGGTTAAATTTGTCGATGACCAGGCTGGGGCTTTGATCGAAGGGACCAAGGTATTGAAGCTTAACCCGGCAGGGCTTCACTACGTACAGTCACGGCTCGAGGCGCTGCAGGAACTCGAGAGGCTTTTAGCCGGAGCTCCAGTTGACTATCTACGGGCTTACGTGTCGGACCTTGGGGACCACCGGGCGCTTGAACAACTTCGTCGGATTCTGCGGCTGTTGACGACTCTTAAGGTGGTGTCTGCTTTGCCACCGCCTGCGCGTGATCCCACTCCTCTCTCTTTGTTGCCGTTTGGGAGATTGAAGGTTTTGGAACTTAGAGGCTGTGATTTGTCTACTTCAGCAGCTAAAGGGTTGCTTGAATTGAGGCATACTTTGGAAAAGATTGTTTGTCATAATTCAACTGTGAGTTTATTTGGGATGTTTTGCATTTATTAAACCAACGAACTAAGAATCAATTACCCTTATTTTAGTTTATAGTATTATGAACTGTAATATACTATTCCTTCTTTTGGTCTCTTAATGACAATTTAGTAATATTAATAGTAGGTGAATTACTGCTAGAATTTCAGAACAATTCATGGGTTGTGTTTGTTTTTCAAAATTATGTAGGATGCTCTGCGACATGTGTTTGCTAGTAGAATTGCTGAGATAAAGGGCTCTCCACAGTGGAACCGGTTGTCCTTTGTTTCTTGTGCATGCAATGGCTTGTTACTAATGGATGAGTCTTTGAACCTTCTTCCTGCTGTTGAAACGCTTGATTTAAGTCGAAACAAGTTTGCAAAGGTGGATAATCTTCGGAAATGTGTGAAGTTGAAGCACTTGGACCTTGGATTCAATCAACTGCGATCCATCTCATCATTTAGTGAGGTAAGTTACTTGGATTATTTACTAATGAAATTGTGACTTTGGTTTTGACTTGATGCTCAAAAATTGATAAATGGATGTATGTATTTGGTAAGGCATTATCAACTGCCTTGACTCTAGGTTTCTTTCACATAGTACTTTTGTTAAATAGACTGCTTTTTGCTGTGTTTTTACTTGTGCAATTGCCCATATGGCATCCATTTTGTCAGAGTTTCATTTTAGTACTTCCTGTTTTGGTTTAATCATTTTTGAAAGATTGTGGAGCTATTGACGAAAGAAGCTTGTTAGGTATTATTCATAAAAGAACTCATTAAGGAAATTATGAGTTCTACTTTAACACCAATTTTAGATTATTGGGAGGGTAGGGAAAGGAAAGGAAAGAAGGGGTTACAAGGTCTATGCCTTGATGTTTTGACCAAATATTGTGTATGGAAACCTTGTAATTAAACATACACAATTTTAGATTATATGTCTGTTTAAAGATTCAGTGGTCTGACATTCATTTAATTGTGTATGGAAAACTTTCTTAAACTTTTTTTATTATTACAAGGTTATGCCTTGATGTTTTGACCAAATATTTTGATATAGGAATTCTATTTGGATCTACACATCATTGTTGATGAAAAATGCAGGTCTCCTGTCATGTTGTTAAACTTGTTTTGAGGAACAATTCTCTAACGGCGTTGCGTGGGATTGAAAATTTGAAGTCTCTTGAAGGGCTTGATGTTTCCTACAATATTATTTCCAATTTTTTAGAGTTGGAGTTCCTTGGAGGGCTCCCATCTCTTCGAAGCTTATGGCTTGAAGGGAATCCACTATGTTGTGCCCGATGGTATCGCGCACAAGTATTCAGCTACTTCAGTTGTCCTGAAAATGTAAGTTTTACAGGTATCTATTTGGAGATGGATGTTTTGGTTGTTGAACTTCTGTGCTTCTTTGGTAAAACATTTTATATTTTTATTTTCTATCTTGTTTTCCTGCTAATCATACCGTTATTCATTGTTCTATTATACGGTTGACTAGTTGAAATTAGATGACAAAGCAATCAGCACCAGAGAGTATTGGAAGAGGAAGATTATTGTTGCCAGCAGACAGAAGCGACCTTCCAGCTTTGGATTCTACTCTCCTGCAAAAGGTGCAGAAGGAGAGGAGGGTATCAACAAAAAGAGGGTGCGTAAAGCTTTACTAATTCTCATATTTGTATGTTTTTTTAACTTTGCAGTCATCCATCCTCCCTCTCCTTGTGGTGAAATTTTGGCACCCTGATTAGTCTTTTGGATGCATTTGATGCAATATTGGTTGTTCACGTACTTCATAATTTATTATACCTTGTTTATGATTGTTAATAGGTGATAATCTTTTTAATTTCTTGCAGAGAAAGGCGTCTCGACTTGCTTTGATTGAGAATGAACAAGATAGTTCATACATTTGTTCTGATCAAGATTCTTTGTCATGCGGTAATGAAATGCGAAGCGGAGAAGAGAACATCATATCTGAGGATGAGGCTGAAATAGTTGATTTGATGCAAAGAGTAGAACAATTGAAGAAAGAGCGTTCTATTCTTTGGTTGCGAGAGTTCAAGGACTGGATGGATCATGCTTCTGAGGATTTTGCTGATGATGGTAATTTTAATGCAGCTATGTTACATCCTGGGAAAGAAAATTATAAGAAAGGTGGGAAAAGCGAGAGGCATCTTAGTGAAAGTTCTAGATATGTTTCAGATTCTGTTCAAGCTTCAGGAGATGAAAGTAGCATGAACATTTTGGAATCTGATAATTCTTTTGCAGATACGTCTGGCAGTGTGAATGCCAACAGATATTTTGACCATATTTTTTCGTCAGGTATTACTGGTGGGTTCACTTTACCAGGCTTGAGAACAATGGATGTAAAACACGAGTATCAGAAATCTTACTTGCACGATGAGGGTAGTAGCGGATCCGTTTTAGCTGAGAGTTCTCAATGTAATATTTTTGCCCTTGACGAAAGTAATAGAATGGTTCAAAATGCCGTAGTATCACATTTGAATACTATTGGTATTATGACCGAGTCTAATTCATCATCTGCTAACCCTGGATCGCCACCTCATTATCAGAAGGACCTTCTGCATCGTCGCCATAATTTGGTGGAAGAAATTCTGCAGTTATCAGCAGAGTCCTATTCAGCAGCATCATCTGACAGTGATACAAGCTGCAGTGAAGATGATTACTCTGAAGCTGGGATACCTGTCCAGGAATATCCCAATGGGAGCACTAAAGGGCATTCTCCATTGCATTCTTTTGCACATACTTATTATGAAAAAGGAAATAACACTTCACATGGGAGTCAAAATGGCATCGGCATAATTGATTCATGCACTGAACAAACCCTCAGGATCAACAAAATTGTAAGTATGAACCAATCCCTGCAACCATACGGTAAGTTAGATACAGGTTCTAATTATCCAGAGATATCTTCTTTTGTGAACCAAGAGGCTGATTGGTTTGAAAAGGGAAAAAGCGGAAGGAAACCAAAAAGAAGAGTGATTTCACTGTTGGAAGAGAATAGCTGTCAACAGGTACCACAAGAATCAAATGGCACCTTGGAGGTTAGTAGGGTTGATATTGAAGAAATGAAAGGGAAGCGCTCTTTAAATGGTAGTGATCATAAAAAAGGTTTTGATAAAAACCAGATTAAAAAAGCTATTTCAAGACCACAAGTTGATAATGCTGTGAGATATTCTGGTGCTGAGTGCTCTTCTCAGGGGAAGAACGATTTTATTGAGGACTATTTCAATAAAAATGTTGCTGATTTGACGGTTCATGAGGCTTGTAGGTCATACATGCGTTGCAATTGCATGGTTGACCAACCTTTTTGTGGGGAAAGGTAAGTGCTGCCAAAGAAAGGAAAAAGGGTTTTAATTTGTTGTGATGAGGCCTTTCCAGTCTCCTGCTAGGGAATTCAAAATCATATTAGTGGCGATAGATTGACACTACTTTGATAATGAGTTTCAATGCACAATAGCATCTAATATTATTGTCTTACGAAGGAATTTTTTGTGAAGTTGTGTCAATCAATTACCATTTTATATTCTTTTTGCATTTGTATTTGCCCTTCATGTATTTTAGTGAACCTATTTGTCTGAGGAAATTTTCTCTCTTTTTGGTGCTAATCTTCGTGGTTTTCTAATGTGTTTTAGGCTAGATTTTTCTAGGTCATTTCTTGGATGCCTGTAGTAAAATAGAAATGTTTACATTGGGTACTTGTGCAAATCATTGATCTTATTTGCTTGTTATGGTTTTGGAGTGTTTCTATAGTAGCTATGATTTGTCATAAACCCACACCAACCAGGTCTTTCTTGTAAATTGAGGTCTTGGAATTCTAAATAATTCATTGCTTTCCTTGTTTCTGCAGAGAAGTAGCTCTAGTATTGAGCAGTGAGGAGAAGTTATATGTGCTGCTTGTTGGCGTCACATTTGATGGATCAGGTTGGATTATGAAGTAGTCATTTGTTGATAGTCTTTTCAGTGTTTGTTGACAAAATTTCTTGTGCGGATTGCCAAATTTCATTATGGTGTGCACTTTGATCTCTTTGCAGAGAGTATCTTGGATTTATTAGGTTCCCATAGGGTTGAAGATATAAGAGAGGCTTTAGTTGGTCTGAGTCTTCAGGTTGTGAGGTTAGTGATTTATAACTTCAATGGAAGTTAAGAAACTAATCATTCCTCTATAACTGTATATTTTCTATTGTTGAATAGGGTGTATGCCAAAGGGAGTGTAGCATACTTGTTCGTAACAAGGAGCATCGAGAAATCAAGTCAATTACTTTACATGTTGAAAGCTTCTGATTCATCCACACCAAATGATAAATGTTCTTTAAGAAGGTGATTTCAATACTCTTTTACTTAACCATGAAACTTAATGCTTAAAATACCAGCTGTATGTGTCTCTGTGTGTTTATGTGACATAAATACTTTTCTGGACATCCATCCTAAAATGAATTTCATACTATGAAGCAGCGACACTTCTGGTAGGAGTATTCAAGTGTAAGATTTCATATTAGTGTTGGTTTATTTATCTCTGCGTTCAAATATTTTTCCTTACCTATGTCTCAATGGATGTGGATAAGTTGCATGCACTGCTCCAAAAACCACTCTAGATCAACAATCTTACAACAAATGGGACATGGATTATAATAATGATTAGTTTTGACTTCAATAACTGCCATACAACATACATTTTCTTTGTCATGATAGATTGAGGTTTGGAAATTTAAATGGCAGTTTGGAGCAGGTTCAGGCTGAGTTGTTTGAGAAACAAATATGTGGAGGTTTAAAATTAAGCATTTTCCAATATTCCATGGTGCTTTTCCGGCAAGGTGGCCATGAAGGTATGTTCAATGAATTTTATCCTGTTATGATTTGTTTTATTTAATTTACTTGTCATCTCTAGAATGTTACCAATAATTTTGTGTGGAACGGGAAGGATTGAAAAGTTCTGTTCTTTCAAATCCTGATGAATTGCTCTTTAGATGAAACTTTAGATGAATGGGATTGGTTGACTTGACTTGGTGTTTGTTTGAAAATGTCAATAGGAAGATGTCAACAGGTTGTATTTGCCGATAAGGTTATATTGCAGAGTCTGTGTTTGTGTGTTTGTTTGTCCAGAACCCTTGACTAATTTGTAGGATGTCTCATATGTTTCCTTCTCTGAGGGCTAAAAGTAAAATGCTTTCAGTTTGTGAGAAAGTATGTTCATAGTTTACGATGTTGGGATATCTTTTTGTTATTTCTGCATGAATATCATTGTCTTGCTTGCGTAGTACCTTGGTTGTGAATGCTGATACCTTTGTTCTTGTGTATACATACATGCATTCAGACAAAAAGGTGGTTCTATGAGGTAAAAGTACCATGGAGGCCCCTGTATTAGGAGTCATATTGCATTTTCCCTCCTTTAATGGCAAATTATTCCTTGTACATTAGATCAAAAAGCGAATTGGTCATTTCTGTTAAAAATTTCATCCATTTCTACTATTAAAAATTGGCATTGCTATTAGAATAACTTGACAATTATATGTGGTGTGCTATGTACCTCATTTTGACATACTAGAACCAATTTTTTACGGTAGAAATGATGGAATTTTTAACATAATGACCAATTTACTCTTTGATCTAATGTAGAGGGACTAATTTACCCATTTTTTTAGTAGAGGAGGCAAAATGCAATCCGACTCCTAGTACAAGGGCCTCCATGGTACTTCTACCAGTTGTATGGTTATATTTAGCAGTTTATATTCTTCGGATTATATGACAACACTTGATTATCAACTATTCATCTAGCATTCTTAAGCTCCCACTTGCATGCGAATGCAAAGGCATATACACATAAACCTTGGACTTGATAATGCTTAATCTTATTTTATGTGAAAACTGGACAGAGGAACCGTGGTTTTCAAGATCATTGTTTGTTATCGGAGGACATGTGCTTGTTTGCGTTGAAGACATCTTTCAGTTTAGTTCTCTCCTAAACAATGCATGTTCCAGTCCATATTTCTCCCTTGATTCAAGCTGCGACATCTCAGACATATCAGAGATGGTAACCTTTCTAGTATTTTTGTCTTGCATTCTGCAACCAATGGTTAAAATTGCATGTAGAAGATGACCATATTTTTTGGTTTATACTTGATACATTCCGTCAGAATAATTATTTTCCCTATTAGATGTTCATTAAGACGTTTATAAGCCATTCAAAATAGACAGCAACATCTCTGGTAAAAGTACCAATAGAGGCTCTTATATTAGGAGTCGGATTGTATTTTTTCCCCTCTACTAAAAAAATAGCAATTTAGTCCGTATACATTAGATGAAAGAGCAAACTATCCTTCTATTAAAAATTCCATCTATTTCTACTATTAATAATTGGTCCCGCTGACGTACACGTGACACTACAAGTCACTGTTTGGTTCTTCTGTTAGCCATTCTAGTATTTAATAATAGAAATGGATGGAACTTTTAACAGAAAGGATCAGCTTGCTCATTGATTTAATGTACAGAGACTAATTTGCCTATTTTTTTAGTAGAGGGGGCAAAATGCAATCTGATACGTAGTACAAGGGCTTCCATGGTATTTTTACCCAAAATCTCCTTTTCTGTTGTTTCTAAAATCCATGTAGAAAGTGGGATTATATCTACCATGACATACACAATTTCCCTTTACTTACCATTGATGTCGAGTCTAGGGAAGGTAATTGTTAATCCGGTTTGTACTTTTTAGGTCATCGAGCAAGGAGAGACGTGTTGTATAACATTACCCATTAAGTCCAGCACATCGAAAGCCGGTTCCTCGACCAAAACGCAAAAAAGGGCTGGTATGAGTAGTAAGAAGTGGAAACTGAAGTGGTTCTCTCAAGAAAGTCTATCCCAATTTGTGGCATTGGTGAAGGCAATCCATCTAGGGATGACATTATCTCCATTGCTTGTAAGATATAAATCATGAGTGTCTTTTTAGTGTTTGTTTTTTTTTCTTTCATGTTCCATATTCATTTCATTCTTTTGATTGGGTGCTTTCATTTGTGTGGGATTTTTGTTTGTGGTTGGTCATGGTGTGTTTGTGTGCGCCAAAGTTCATGACTTTGTGTTAGTATTCTTTGATTTGTATTCTTTTTAGAAGTGAAAAAAATTTCAAATGTACAGGTATAGTACAGTGTGTAGATTTAGCGAATCAAATTTATGGATGTTGAGACTTTTTTAGTGGCATCATATTTAGTTTAGCCAAATTTCTGCATATTTTGATTAAGAGTATGTTCTCTTGGATGTTTGCCCAAGATGTACAAGTATTTGCTTGGAAGGTTCTTTCTAATGGTATTGTAAAGATTAAATATATCATTTGGTACCTGAATTTGACATTTCTTCTTCTAATTTGGTTTCCTTTATAATTTGGTACCCGAGTGTTTATTGGTCCAATATGATACCTGTATTTGGTAGAGATCAATACATTTTGATACCTAAAGATAACAGTGATATTTAGTGGGATTTAGAGCGTTTTTAATAGAATTTGACAGTTTTTTTGGGTACTCCAGTGTGATATTTGTATTTGGAAGAAGTTGATACTTTTTTTATATCCAAAGATATGGTGTTATATATTGAGATTTAGATCGTGTTTTCGGTAGAATTTAGATCATATCAAGTTAAATAAGTATAATATATTACCAGATAGTGTATTTTATAGTTTACAATAAAACATAACTATTATAGTGTAAGGTGGTTGTTGAGTTTTTCTTTTCTTAAATTTATAATACTTATAATAGCATCCTTCCTTACAAGCACTGAATCAATGCTTCAGCTTTTTCACTTTAGAGTGTGGTATGGATAGAGAAAAGTACAACTATGAGTGGACATTTTTATTATATTCATATTATGAATTATTTATATATATATAAAGGATAATTATTTGATATAATCAGTGGAGTCTTTTTTAGACTGGTTGAGAGTATAGCAAGTGTTACATTTATTTATATAATTAATTTTTTAATTTTTTATTTCATTTTATAATATATTTGTTAAATCCTTAACTCGTTCACTTGTGAAGTTTAAAAGCATTCGCTAACTGTGTATGGAATAAATTTTTATATGTAAATATACAGAAAGGGAATTGAAGTTTTCCTTCAATCTTTTCCCTAAATGAAGTCTTAGATTAAAGATAAAATCATGAAAACAAACAACAAAATTCGAGATTTAAGTTCACATAAATTAAATATCATTTTCTTAAAATTGATTATATGAACAAATTGAAGTATGTATTAGATTTATATAATGATTGAATAGTAAATGACTTGTACATATTTAATTAATATTGTCAATTGAGTCTGTTGTGTAATGATAAAATATAATCATTAAAATGAAATCTTAGTTTAGGGTTTAGATTTCATCCCTAAAAATTATCTATCCCTCGTATCAAAATAATATTAATAAATATATTTTCAAATTCGATCTAGCTTGTAAATCTTGTTTATTTTATTTCATTTTAAATTTTATCCTTTATCAAATAATTTAACTTTATTATCTAAAATTTTGTAATATAACATAATATCATTTTTATGATTATCACGTAATAATATTAATAAATTATTATACAAATATCAATTTAGTAATATAATTAATAATAAAGGGTACTCTCATTAATTCAAAAGTCTTTTTGAAATTATGTTTCTATATAAATTATAGTGCAAATTAATATTTTTATAACTGGAATGATGTTTGAACCGGTTAAATTATCAATTTCCAATCCGACCACATGTTTGATATTAAAAATAAAAAAATGAAAAATATAATATAATATAATATAATTTGAAAAATAAAAATTATAAGGCCATTTCTAACCATTTGAACCTGATGATGCTTTTTAACCTAATATAATATGGCCCAATATAGATTGATCAATTTTATTCTCTACTTCTTGTTCTATTCTCTCCCTTTTCACTTTGATTTGTCGTTCTCCCATCTTGCACTTTTATCCGGTGGCGATACCAACTTGAGACGGCGGCCGACAGAAACAAAGGGTCACCTTCAGTTGAGAGAAGTGAAGAACAGAACATTGGTTGAAACTTCCCAAAAACAGAGGAATCGAGAAAAAAACACAAGTTCTTAGGTTTTCCGACTGTGGTAAAAAAAATGGAGTTTTGCCCAAGTTGTGGGAACATGTTACAGTATGAGTTGCCGCATATGGGTCGGCCTTCGAGGTTCTTTTGCCCGACTTGTCCTTACGTTTGTCACCTTGAGAACAAGGTTTTATTTATTTATTTTGAATTAATGCGAGTTTATTTTCGCGAATGTTGTCAAATTTTTTATTTTGTGGATTGATTTTGATTTTTGTAATAGGTTAAAATAAAGAGAAGGCAGCATCTTGTTAAGAAAGAAATAGAACCCGTTTTCAACAAAGAAGATATGAAAATGGGCGGGTCTGAGACTGATGGTAATATAATATTTTTATTCCTGAATGTTGCTTCTTATTCTTCATTGCCTTTTGTGGTTACAAATTGTGAAGTGTGAAATTTTCGGTGTTTGTTTGGTTCTATGAGATACATGATTATGCTGAATTGAAGTCAAAACCATGTTGTTGATGTATTGAACGTTTGGTTGTAGTAGTTATGATTCTTACGATGATCTTTTCTCATGGGGGATTCTCGAGATAGTTTGAATTTTCTATGTGTTTGGAGGATATCCCTATATCACTGTGCTGGACACGAGGATTGATCTCGTCTACTTCTTCAACTTCTTTTCGACTGTCGTATAATTATCCATTCTTGTTGGGAGAGAAATCTTATGTAAAAATTGGCAGTTGAGAGTTGCAAGGCTGAGCTACAATCATCTTTTATGTGTTCTTACTCTCGTCGTTGATTGCTGTTTGAGAAAGTCAACTTTAAGTGCCGTCCCTTGCTATTGCTGCCTCGTAAACATTCTTTCTTTATTGTCTTGCAGCAACATGCCCTTCTTGTAGCCATGGGAGGGCGCTTTTCTCACAGGTGCAGATCCGGTCAGCTGATGAGCCGGCAACAACATTCTATCAGTGCTTGAAATGCGAAAAGATGTGGCGTGAGGATTGACTACGTATTATTTCCCTCTCTTATTAGGCCCTGGCTTTGTGGACATGATTTTTGAGTTGCAAATTTTCAGTTTCTTGAGTTAATCCTTTTTTTTTTGGCAAAATAGGCAAACTCTTCAGCTTTGCTCATCTCATTGCATGTGGTTGGGTGGTCGGAAGTTTAATTCTTGCTCATGAGAATGGAACGCATTTCATGATTGACGGTTTACCTTTTCGAACTCGTGGGTTGTAGTGATTATTGCAAAAGAAAAATAAAGAATATGTTTTGTAGTTTATGGATGGTAAAAGTAAAATATAAGATAATTTATAAAAAAAGAAAAGAAAAAGAAACTTAGTGAAATGTTATAGAGCAGGAAAGCTATAGACATTTCTTTTTAATTATAATTTAAAGTATGGTATAAATAAAGGAAAGATAAATTATAATATAAATACATGCATGGAAATCATTATATCTAAAAGGATGTAAATATTTTTGGATATCTATTGTTTAGATTCATATTATGAAATATATGTTTAAATATAAACTTATAAAGAATTATACTATGAAATATATATATCTATATATGACATAGAAAGAACTGAAGTTTTCCTCTTCATCTTTTCCCAAATGAAGTCACAGATTAAAATAAACACACAAAATAGTAATGAGTTTTGAGACCAAATGAGTTAATCACTAAAAATAGTTATATGAGTTTTGATATCTGTTCCTCAAGGTGAACACAGACGGTGCTAGACAGCCAAAGATGAAAATGGTGCTAGGTAGTCATGGCTTTTAATATAGAACTGGGTCTTATTGTCTTCCTACAGCCACCTGATCAATGGTGGGGTTGGCAGAGCCTGTACTCTTAAAATTGAAATTTTTTTATTTAAGCTCTTTATAATTTATAAAATTTTAAATTAGTAATGATAAAATTGTATTTTAACCCTTCAAAAATAATAAAATTTTGATTTAATCCTTTAAAAATTATAAAGATAGTGAAATTGAATTTTTACTATCGAAAAAAATATACAATTTAATTTCGACCCCCAAAAGAAATTTTCTGACTCCACCACTGCACCTGATGCAATTCTTCAAATTCTACGTGATGATTTAGATGGTTTTATAGTGCTTAGAATAGTTATAGTTTAAATACTGGTGGTTTCTACATTTACCAAGAAAAAATAATTATATGAATGAATTGAACTTAAGTATTAGATTTATATAATGTTGGAATGGCGCATCCAAAATTTTATGTACCATTGTCAATTGAGCTCATGGTGTAATGACAAAAGACTTTCATTTACTTAAGACAAATTTCAACTTTGTCAATTGAGTCCCAAACATTGTCAATTAAACCCGTGATGTAATGACTAAAAGACTTTGATTGACATTAAGTGTTAGAGCCAATCCCTAAACATTATCCATCCCCCAAATCTGATGTTAAACAGCGCCCATCACTACCTCATCTCAAATAAATATATATATATATATAAAAGGGATTTTGCAAGCTAGCAAAAAGAATAGAAAAGATTTGACATGAAAATCAATTTGCTGTCTAAAATATTCTTAAACTTTTGTCATCTTATAAACCCCCCCCCAACAAATTAGTTTCTAATGATTAATGATTTAAAAGTAAATTATAGGTGATGAGCCGCAGAGTATGCAATCCAAAAAAATTGCTTCTTACCATATCTAATCATAAGGGTTGTTAGTGTCGTTTTCCCAAATACCCATTACATTTGGGTATTTAGCATTTTGCTCCATCCCTCTACATGTGCTTCATTTTATTTATACTATTTTATTTGTCATATTTAATCCCCCGAAAATGGGTAAATTACACCCAACATCATTGAACTATTAGTAACTTTTTGTTCTGGTCACTCAACTTTAAAATGTTACAAAATGATCACTTAACTATTCGAAAGTTTTCATTTAAGTCATTGGGTTGTTAAATTTACTATTGTGTGGCCTTCTCCATTCGCACCGCCTACACCAATTTTCTTCTCCAATTTTCAATGTTGATTGTCAGATCAACTTAAATTTAAGATATGTTCTTCTACCCGTTGATGAATATTGATCCATCGGAAAAATAGCCGCTTGGATCTTACCAGTCGGGCTTTAAAAATTAACTTAACAGTTCAGTGACTTAAATAAAAATATTCAATTAGTTTAGTGACTTAAATGAAAACTTTTGAATAGTTCAATGACTATTTTGTAACTTTTTGAAGTTGATTGACCAAAAGTAAACTTACTAATAGTTTAGTGAACTTGGGTGTGATTTACCCTAAAAATTCCTCTAATGAAATTAATTATCATATCATTGTAAGTTGTATGGTTAATGGATAATTCTAATATATTTGTGGCAGTTAAATCATTATACTTAACTTTGATTTCTTTAATAATAATAGTAATAATAACAAAAGAAAAGTCAAATTTTTGTTTTGGTCCTTCTACTATTGCTTAAACTTAAATTTTAGTTTCTTATACTTCAATTTAGCATAATTTGATCCATTTACTTTTATAATGTCATTAGTTATTCTAAATGGTTAAAGTATTGATGTAAATTTCTTTTCTTAACACTCGTTCTAACTCATTATATTTTGTTGGAAGGAGTGTTTTTACGAAAAATCTATGTCGAGATTTCAACATAATTAGTTAATAGTGTTAATTATTTGGACTAGTTAATAATAGTATACAAGATTAAATTTCAAACTTGAGTATAATATAGGGACCAAATTTATAATTTGACCTGAAAGAAAAGAAATATACCAAAAAGCAGTAAACTGTGTTGATGACAAGTGTCCCATCAGGTCCTCAATTCATGAAAATCTGCCTACATCTTGGTTGTCTGATAGCGATATGTGAAGCTCTAAAAGTATACCAAATAAAGGTTTAAATACAAAGTTGGTCCTTAAACCGTACTATTTTTTATTTAGGTTCCTAAAGTTTTTTAGTCAAAAGTGATATTTAAGCTATTAATTTTATCTCATTTTACCTTAGAAAATTGTATGAGCCAATAATACCATGAGACATGACATGTTCTTACGAGATATCGTACACTTTTTGGATAAAATGAGATAGAATTAATAGCTTAATTAGCTATCATTTTTGACCAAAAATAAAACTTTAGGTAGCTAAGTCAAAGTTTTTAGAACCAGATTGGTGGCCAAATTGATCAAACTACTAGTTTGACTAATCTGTCTAATTCGAATGGTTCTCGATCTAATTGATTCGATTCAATTAAAACAATCTTGGTTTAAGCATTTTTTTTTAATGTTGGACGGTTTAGAGTCTTTTAATCGAATTGGAGGTGAAGCTCCAATAGACAAATTGTTCTTGTTAGAGAATTTTTTTTCAATTTTGAACCCTTTTTTTATGCGTTTTCTTGTATATTTTTATTTAGAAAAAAAAACCCAAAATTTTACATTTGCAAGTTAAAAAAATACAGATACCAAAATAGACTTAATTACAAAGTTGAAGGACTAAAAACAATATTAACCCATAATTCAATAAATAAATAAGTACCCTTCCCTTTATCGCTCAACCACCATCTTTGCATGCACATATATCATCCATCTCTTTATCATTAATTTCATAAGGGTCTCTCATTTTCCTAGCAACTTCCTCTATTCCTATAATTCTCTTTTATATATTATTGATAAATGGGGAATGCAGTTTCTTGTGCGCCGTCGATCATCTCCGGCGGTGGAGCAGTGAAAGTGGTGTTTCCAAATGGGAACATTCAGATGTATACGAAATCAGTCAAAGCGGCGGATCTAATGGTGGAGAATCCGGGTCAGTTCGTGTGCGATTCCGGCGGTTTAAAAGTGGGTTTTCGGGTTCATTGGTTGACGGCAGATGAAGAGTTGGAACGGCGGCGACTTTATTTCCTTCTTCCCATGGAATTGCTTTACTCGGTGCTGACGGAAGAGGAAATGAGTTGCCTCAGTTGTAAGGCAGATAAGGCGTTGAAACATGCGAGCTTTAATATTGGGAAGATTTTACCTGTTTTTAATGAGTTTTGCATTTTCCCATTTGAAGCTAAGTCCCCGCCGCAAAACGCCGTGAACGACGGTGCGAAAGATTCCGTCGTGGTGAGATTTTTGAAGCAGAGATCGTGGAAACCGGCGTTGGAGACCATTGTTGAAAGTTGAAACCCCCTTGTAGGCAATGTTAGACCAACTAATTTTGTACATCCATACATCCAACGGTGGAGTTTTTTTTTCTTTTTCGAATTAATAAGTTAATATGCGTCTTTATTTGATATTCGAAAATATAAAAAATAAATACGATTTTAATCTATTTTACTGATACTGTATCAAATAACAATATCTATCTTTGTAATCAACTAAGCTAAACTCCAATTTAAAATTGCTATTTTTTTACTTAGATGTACTAATCTACAATTTCTAAACCCTTAAATGTTGATTAAAATGTTAATCAAATATTTACCCTTTAAATTAAGCTCTACTCTATTAAGTTCACCGCCTCTACAGGTAGCTTAAAGCATTTAGGCTCTCATCGCAAAGCAAATTTTGGTAAAAACCGACTAAACCGATTGAATTGATTTAGTCAGTTTGGGTGGTTTTTTTTTTATAAGTTCGGGGTAAGAGGTTATTTTGGTCGGTTATCGGTTTTCAAACCAACCCGACTAAAAGATTGACTTAATTTAATATTTTTTTAATTATTTATAATTTACAATCTATAAAATAAATAAATATATTATTCAAACTCAAAAATTAAAGTCAATTAACCGACTGGACCGACCAACCTAAAGTTAGTTCGTTTATATATCTCTTGAGCTTTAATTCAACTAGACCAATATTTGTAGATTATGATCGATTAAGTCAGATTTAAAAAAAAAACCGGTCGAATCTACCTAAAAATAACAAGTACTCTCTCCTAGTCAAAAGATAAAATTTGAACAAGAAACAATAAGAATCACTTAAAAAAATTATTGATTCCACTTCTCACCAAAAAAATCGTTTACGTTTATATTAGCTTAAAATTAGTCCTCGAAAAGTAATGGAATGGACAAAAAAGTAGAAGAAATGACAGACTGTATGATAGCCCCCCGCCTCACTGGTTCCATGATTAACATATTATTATATACAAATAAAGAGCAGCTTTCACGGTTTCACCTACTCTAACCGTGCACTTAACCTGTTTGATAATTTGCCACTTCCAGCTATGGTTCAAGGATTTTATCATTTGACAACTTGTGTTTCTTAGGACAAAACTAGTCTTGGTCTTAAAAAACATATTCCAACTAATTGTCTACTATGTATAAAAAAAGCATTAATACAGTAGCTTTTTTAATACTATCCTTGCACACTCGACACGAATAGAAGTACCCAACCAGCCTTCACCTATGGCCATGGCACTGCGACTTTAGCCCTCCACCTTGCCATTAAGATCCTACCTTTGTTGACGATGATTCCAATTACGATGATGTTGACGATGGGTTCCCTCAGATAAATTTTTAAGACGCGATGAATCTATATATTAAATTTTATATTTTTATGAGAGTTAAAATTTAATTTTATTATTTTAATAATGTATATTTTTATAATTTTTAAAGATTAAACTAAAATTTTATTATTTTTAAAAGGTCAAGGTGTAATTTTATTATATACTAACTTAAAATTATATAAATTGTAAAAGCAAAAAGTTAATTTTTTTATTTTAAAGGGACCCGACCTGCCATCTCTAACACTGCCCTTGGGGTAAACATTATGTCTTGTATTTTAAAAAACTTGCAAAACCAATGGACAAACATCTCTCTTAAGTCGTATAACCAATTTCATAGGATGTTTCGAATTGGTAATGAAGGCTGTGAACCTGAATCGTATATCCATCTTCTTCTCTTGTTCCTAGAGGTGGCGGTAGAGGTGCTAATGAGTCGGGTTCGGGTTGGGCTTAAGCATGATATTATTGTATTTTATGCTTGTCTAAACTTAGTCAAGCTCGGCACAAAATTTGGGCCTAAAATTTTATCCAAATCCACCTAGATTTACAAAAGACAAACCCAAGTCCATTTTAGGCTCATCCATATTATTTTTAAATTTTAAAATATATATTTATATTATATTATATTAATATTTAATAATTTTATACATTTTTTATATTGTCATCTTAACATTATTTTAATGTTTACATTAGAGTAGTATTATATATTTAGTATATATTTATGTTTTTAATGTGTTCTAAATTACATAATATATAAAAATAACATAATACAAATTATTATAAACTTAAAACGGGTCGAGCAGGGCTTGGACCTTGAATGCTCAAGTCCAAGCCCGATCTATATTTTAAATGAGCCTATTTTTTACCCAAGTTCATTTTTCGGGCCTAATATTTTTGTCCAACCTCTCTCAAATTTTAAGCAAGCCTTTAGGTTTAAACGGTTAGCTCAACCCATGGACAGGTCTAAGTGGGAGAGGCGAAATTGGCAATCCATTTAGGGGTAGAATGAAATTTTAAATTTTGGGAGGTCAAGTGTAAAATTTTTATGTATTAACTTATAATTTTATCATTTTTAAAGAGATTAAACAATTTTTTTAAAAAATTTTGAGAGGGGTAAATTATAATTTTGGGTAAGTACATTTTTATTTTTGGAGGGCTACTCCTAACTTTTCTTTGACTAGCACCATTTGTTTATGTCCCATATATAGTAGTTTAATGTTCAATTTGAAAATTAAGGATTTTTTAATTCAAAATAAGTACCTATAATTTCTTTTACTGAAGCACCAAATCGAGACAAAAAATTCAGATATTAAATTGAATATTGAAACAAACCCCAAATACCAAATGTAACAAGGGGAATAGTGAGAAATATAAAGAAGAAATATTTTGAACCCTAGTAGTAAAAGTTACATACTGAAAGATTAATGCAACTCACAAACGATACCCATATATGTTAACTTTTTTTTCACACAATCACACACATAAAATTTTCAAAACAAGTATATGTAATAATGCAAACCCTAGTATTTAAGATGGACAGTGACCCTCAACAATGTTTCAGCACCATCAGTAACATGTTGCCCAGGTGGTATAAGTGGTCGGACCTCAGCAATACCACAAGCATTCTTAAACTTCCCGGTGCCGCCGATCACTGACACTTGAGACACGGCGCTCCCGATCTTGTACACACCGTAAAAGTTAAGGTTATCGTTATATTCACCACCTTCGATCATCGCCGCGAACGCCATTATTTGTGTTGTCCCATCAGCCGAGCTTGCCACATAAACCCCTTGAGCTTTCCCTATTACTTGAGACCCCAAGTCAGGGCTAACGGTTAACACATCGTCGATGACGGTAATCGTCCCGAACCCTAATCCCAACCCATCTGGTCCTACAGGGAACTGAGGCTGACCATTCTGGTTAGGGTTTCCCGCAAAAGCCGTCCCGGCTAAACCGGTCCCCAACGGAAGACCAGTGACACCATTAACGGTTGGGATAGCACCATTTGCGTTGGGGATCGGGACGGCACCGTCGGGTGGTAAGAACCCAACTGGCTTAGCAAAAGGGACTTGACCACCATAAATGTTGCCAAGTAAACCAGTGATTGGCCTAGCTGTGGGGCTACCACCACCTAAAATATCATGCATGTAGAACTCAAGAATGGGTTCTTCACCTGTTGCCGTTGCTGGGTTTACAGCAGCCATGCAACTCACCATGTAGACGGTAGCAATTAGTAATGTAATGAAAAGTGGAGATTGTTTCATCACCATTTTTGTAGTGTTTTTTTTTTGGGGGGGGGGTCGAAGGGTACTATATCAATGGCTGGTGTGTTAGGGTTTTTTTTTGGATTACCATGCCATCATTATGTGAAACATGGTCTTTAAATAGAGAGACCATATAGTATCATTATGTTATATGCATGGAGTTGTTGGAAGATTATGGGATGGTGAAGTTGCTGTTTTCTTGGTGTATTAGTTAAACATTTTCAATTAAAATTTTAAAAATAAGAAATTTGGAACTACCAATTTGCATTTAGATTTTATATTGAAAACGCCCCTCTACAATTTTTTTAGTAATAATAATAAGGATTAAGTCCTTAAACTACTAATATTTTATTATTAAGATCTTTCCACTAACACAGATCAAAATTTAAGCTATGACTCAAAATGGTGTTAGATTGATGGAAAATCTAATTGATACAATCTTGATTATATATTAAAACATTTTGAAGTTTAAGTATTGATTTTAAATTTGGAGTATAATTTGATAATTTCTTGTGAAATTAACTCGATTATCTGTATCTATGTCCAAATTTTTTGAAAATTTTAGTTAGACTTTTAAAATAAATTTAAAATTCTAAATATGCCTTTCAAACTTTTTGGAAATTTTAATTAAATATCCTGTAAGTTTTTGAAAATTTTACTCAAGGCTCCTCAAATTTTATTTGTTTTGACCAAGGCCCCAACGTTAAATAGGGGAAATTTCCCTTGGGCCGCTCGCAAACAAAATCATGCTATTTAGTTTCTTTAGTTCCTAATTGAATGGAAAAATTCCATTTTTCGCCTCTCTAGAAATAATAATAATACAATTTAATCCTTTTTAATTTCAACTCCTTTAAAATTTATCATTTTATTAAATAAAAATTCTGATTTCACCTGAAATGCTAAAAATCCGAGAAATAGTGTAGTGATTACTTGGGATGTCCCATTCACTTTCCTACCACTCAAGCTTCATGGTCCATTATTGAGCACATTAATTATTTTTATAATATATAATACTATGTTTCAGGTGAAGAAAATTGTTTTTGGCGTTCCAATGTTCTAATGATGTACACTTTACATGTTGGATTGGATTCAACCATTGATCTTGCATGGATTTGGTGGAAGGTGGTACAGTGTGGAGTAGGTGGCAAGTGGATAAGAAAATAAATATAAAATTTATATTCTAACATTTTAGAAAACTTTTTATAGATGGTGATTGGGAAATTTTTCATATAAAATATTATAATTCAATGGTAGTTTTATTATTATCTTAAACCCGATTTGTGAATGTTTTTACAACAATTTGAATTACTTTTAATAAATATAAATAAGGGTAAGCACTAAGCCTTCCAAAAATTTATGAAAATCTTAAACATATGGTCAAATTATACATTGACCCTAAAATTAAATAAACGTGTTTAATCTCTTTAAAAATAATGAGAAGAAAAAAACAAAACAAAAGTCAATTAAATTGTTCTGCTAGTTCATTTTACAGAAGAAAAATACAAATTTGAACTTAAGGCTTTCATATGCAAATTTGTTAGGATGTTGCTTTGAATAACAAAAAAAAAAAAAGTCCCATTTAAAATAATACCTCTATTTTGGGAATTTTAAATTTAGAATTTACTAAACTATTAAATTTTCCGGTTTAGTCATTAATTTTTAGAAATTATAGGGTTTTCTTTTATTTGGTCTAATAAATTTTTTTATCCCTCCAATGTTTACACATTATATTAATTTGATCCTAAAGATACAATATTCAACAAATTTAGTCCTCAATGTTTACAAAATTTGTTATTTTAGTTCAAATTCTAAAAAATTCACTTTACTTTATCTATAACTAAACAATCCATTTATCATAATTTTATCTTCTGTTTTGAAGCTGGAGATGACAACTTGAGCTCACTTTTTTTTCTATTTCGAGTATTGAATTTTGTTGTTTTGTGATGGTTTTTATTATAAGGTGGTTGCTTGGCTGTTGTAGCCTTTACAAAATTGTAATCAACTTTACTTCATCAATTGTAACGTTTTAAATATCGTTACTGTATGGTGTTCTTTTCATTCATTTTTTTCTCTTTTTCATGTGTTGGGTTGACAAATAAGTGTATAAGACCGTCTATGCCGAAAACGATGTTAGAAACTTTATATTGGAGTAGGATAAAATTATAAAATTTTGAAACTTAAAAAGCTAAGATTTCTCAGTTAAGAAGCTTAAATTATTAATTTTTGTAAAGGACCAAAAATTATTTTATTGAGTTTTTTCGAATTATAACTAAATTGACAATTTTTGTAAAAAATGAGGACTAAATTTATTGAATTTTTAGAATTCAGACTAAAATGATAAATTTTATAAACATTAGGGGCTAATTTTTTTTGAATATTTTATATTTTGAATAAAATTAATATAATATATAAAGATTGAAGGGCTAAATTTGTTATTAGATCAATAAAAAACCCAAATCATTTTCAAGTAACCAAAATATTTTATTTCGAAAAGTTTACTGGCTAAATAAAAAAATTAATAATGCTGTAACTAAAATAGAATTAAAGCAATAATTTAATAATATTTTTGTAGTTTACACTTTAAATTTTTTATTCCTATAAATTATAATCATTTCCCCCTAATTTAGAAAAGGGAAAATTTAAAATCATATAAAGAAAAAGTAAATAACTTTTCAAAAAATATAAATAAAAGCCAATGTCTGTAAAGAATCTAGTCCCTCAATGATTACACTGACAGATAAAAGTTAGATTTATTGTAGTTTAATTACATTTTATTCTCCTCATTCAAAAAATAAATAAAATAATATCTGTATAATAGTAAACTAATTATTTCTATTAAAAAATTAACATGTATCTTGTAAGGGATCCCCTCTTAATAGTAGAAATTGATGAAATTATTAAGAAAAAGACTAAAAATTTTAATAAGTGAATTAGACTTTAATTTTTAAATTAACAAATTATTGAAATTAAAAGTAAATGTATATAAAAAGTGGAGACCTAAATTCAAATGAAATATATAGTTGTGATTAAATGATTATTAGCTAAGCTATTTTTTAATAATCGTATAAAAATAAAATAGAGTTAAGAAGAAAATATAAATTATTGGAATAAATAAAGCCAAATTAAATTGTCTTTTTTAAAGAAAGATAAAAATTAAATGCGGTGGATTAGATTATAATTAAACAAATAAAAAATGAAAGGGTAAAGGAGTGGAAAAGTCAAAAAAGTACACTTTATCCAACGCCTCCGCTACATATCCCCGTGAGCGACACCGGGAATCTACAAAGAGCCGTCGATTTCTCGTCGTCGTCATCACCTGCCGGAGGAGCTGCCGCCGCCGAAGGAGGAGGCAACACCCTTCCATCAGCAAACAACGACCGTCCATTCCTCGCCTCGTGATTCTCATCGTGACCCGTCCCCATCACTCCTTCCAGTTCCGCCGTCGCACCGTAAAACGCTCCGTCACTGAACCTCCGCTCAACCTCCAGAAACTCACCCAGAGAAGCCGGCTTTGAATCCCCATCCCGGCAAATCTGCCACCACTTCCTCCGCCGTCTACCTGAACGCTCCGACCCGAAAGCCGCCGTCAACGCCCTCCTCTTCTTGGGTTTCGCCGTGGAAGAACCGGGGCTCGCGGGTTGCGTCTCGCGGTGGTTGTGCCGTGACGGTGCTCGGAAAGTAATGGCCGGAAAACTCACACCCATTAGAGTACCCAATGTAGTGCTTCTATCATGGAAAAATGAACCTGTCGACTTCATTTACCCCCAAAAATTGCATGAACAAAGGATTCAATTTAAAAACAAAAATGAAAAACAAGAGTAATAAAGAAATTTACCTCAGTGTCGAGATCAGAAGAGGAAACGGAAGAGATGGTGGGGGAAGACGGCGGCGGAAGCATATCGGAGGCTGGATCTAGCATTTTCTGATGGTATATAATATGGGGTTTTTACGGGAATTTAAGGGATTATAAGAGAAAAAGACATGGATTGGTGATTGAAGGGCCTAATTGAAGCTGATACTGATAGATAAAGTGTTGTTTTCTTTTAGCTTTTGGATTGTGAATGGCATCATTATCGTTGCCTTGCCTTTGTCCACCTATCTTATGCCTTTTTTCCTTCCCTTTTTCTTTGCGCAAAATACGAAATTTAGTCCCTAATATTTACTTCCTTTGCCACTTTGGTCTTAATTTTTTTGCATCATTTTGACTTCACTTTTACATTTTAGTCGGATTACTTTTTTTTAATGTAAAATGTAATTAACTTAATAAAATTTTAACGAAGTTGAAGTGAATACCTGCGTAATAGTCTACATACACTTCATTGTTAATGTCAACAGTTTTTTTAAATATATATATAAATTTTTAAATTTTTTGTGAAATGCTCATGCAAGTTGCCATGTAATTGTTATTAAAAATTTTACAGTCTACTCAATTCTTCTAATTAAGAAGAAACATTTTAACTAAAATTTGAAGATTGAAGACAAATTGATAAAAAGAAGAGAATTAGGATCAAAATGATAAAAAATAAATATTTTGGGTTGAATTTGTTATTATATTTGGATTTTAAATTCATCGAATGGTGGTTCTATTGAGATCTGTCACGGTTTTCTAGAATAAATAAAATGTTTTTCTGATTTAAAATTAATTGGAAACCATCTGAAAAATATTTGAAATATATGTATCCGACAAAAGATGATGTAAGTCTACAGGTTGGGCAGGTTAACTTTCTGGGGGTTGAATGTAAAATTTTAGTAAAAAGGGATAACATCAACCATGAATTTTAATTTGATTTATTCTAATTCTTGTAAATAACATCATTTTTATATTTATCCAATATAAAAATAAATTAAAATAAAATTAACGTTTACAATCAAAATTCATGTTATAATTTAAAGATACGAAATTACAATTCCGAATATCTGAAATGTTTCCAAGTTACATACAGTAAAGAATGAAGATAATTGCATCAACAAAATCTTTCAAAAATTGAAAACCAACCAAATAAAGTTGAAGGATAGACAATATCCAATTCATTATATTAGGGGTGTACATCCTCTGATTCAGAGACGTATAGTGTGAATCAAATATCAAAACATAACAACACTTTTTAAATTGTTATTCTGAATCAATTAAAATTGCACAAAAATATTTTCTGATAAAAATTCAGCAGGTCAGCTATGAATGCAAAATTGGACCAAAAGGATAATTCTACCATCAAGTGTGTCTATCGAAAAACTTCTCGATCGCAACTGAGAATGCAGCAAAACCCACACAACCGACGCATGCAGCTTTCGGACCAGCTATCAACAATGCACGAGAGAAATGCGATGTAAGATAAATAGGGGAAACCCGAAACAGAACAAAATCATATAAGCTGTGCAAATGTGGGAGATTAACACTTGACAGTGGAAGTGCATAGGCCCTTGTACTCAGAAAATGGGCAAATTAGTCCCTATACGTTAGATGAAAGTACAAATTGGTCATTCTGTTAAAAATTCCATCCGTTTCTACTATTAAAAACTGGTCCCTATACATAAGGTACGCGTCTGGTTATTCCATCAGCCACGCTAATTTTTAACAGTACAAATGGATGAAATTTTTAACAGAAAGGACTAATTTGCTCTTTGGTTTAAAGTACAATGACTAGTTTGCCCATCTTTTGAGTAGAGGGGGCAAAGTACAATTTGACTCCTAGTATAAGGGCTTCTACGGTAATTTTACCGAAAACAATGTGAAGATGAGACATGAATAAGTATTTGTTGGAACCAACATTCATATGAGCAAAAACCTTACTTAAACTAAAATTTTGCCTGACCAAGGATACTATTGGAAGAACGACACTTCTCCCGCTGGTTTTGGTTTTTCTTTTTCTTTCTCTTATGTTCAATTGTAGCAATTGTATTTGATAAAATCATTCTCAAAATTTCATTACATCAAATAGCTATCATTGAAGCTGCATTAAGGTTTCCTCATAAATGCAGGGCATATTTAGTAGCCTAATATCATGTGAAACGCCAAGGGCAGGGCGCTAAGGTTTTTAAGTGCCAGTTTAGAGGGTTCTAAAGTATGTGAAAAGTACAAAAAGAAAAGGCAAAGTGAGAAAGCTCTCCGTAAGGCCTTTATTGGTTTCACTTAAATGAGTTTCAATGGCATGTCACTCGAATGAAAAGAGACTAATGATTCTATATTAAACTTGGAATCCATAAGCCCAAGAGAGAGAAATGGCATACTAATTCTCCGACAGGAAAACATATCAGAAAACAACACAATTCAGTTCATTAGGCTTGAAGTAAATTGCTCTAGCCAATGTGTAGTAAATCATAGGGAGGATATGATAATAACGAATAATGCAAGGGCAAATATTCAGTAATATGTTCATATTTGTTTCAAATGCAAATTAAGGGAATGTGGTAAATCAATTGGTAACCAATGAAACCATTAATGAAAATGCCAAAATCGATCGACTAAGAAACGTGAAATATGAACACATCAACATTATTTTATCAAGACATTTCATACTGATATTAAAAGAAGAAAAAGGTCGACAGGTATAAGATGCTCGAAAGAATCAATAAAACAGTGTCTCAATAGCATTTCTGTTATACTATTCATAAACAACATATCCGAATCGAGTTTTCTTTAGTCATGTTAATTTACTTTATAAAAGAATGTCGGCTTGTTCATATTCAACATTTCTGATATATTAGCCTTAGCATTAACGGGTTTGTTAGCGAACAAGGAACAGCATTTCCACTCACATCAATCAATTTATAGAATAATGTCAACACGAAATCTACATTAGAAAGCTCCTTACTAAGATCATAGAGACCATCACAAGTAATAACAAGAAGAGTAAGAGAAAGTAGATACCTTTTGCCGACATAGTTCCCCCTGTTACACAACCGGCAACAACGGTATTCGTGGTGTCATGTTTTGCCCGAGCCTTTAAAAAGCAAACAACGGAATATGAAGTTCAGTTTCTAATTCAATTTCAATGTCTATGTGTGATGTGATTTTGATTTCTAGTTTCTATATATTACCTTCTCAACAACACATTCAACAGCAGAAAACACTACACCCATAACTGCAAATGTTTTTGCAGAACTCCAGCTTCTTGAACCCATTTGCTTCAAATTATAAAGTAATTGTTGCTTTCCACTCATTTGATCTTGCATTATAGGATTATCCAATGCACCCAAAAACATACCCATCATGAATCCAAGCCCGCCACCTGCAAATATAATCATATATATTAAAACCCTAAAACCTCACTTAAACCCTACAATTAATCGAAGGCAGTATAACGCAGAGGTTAAATCTTTATTGCTTTTTTTTTTCAAATAATTCCAAATAAAAACAACTTGACATCAAATTGGGATTTACATTTTTTTCTTTATTGCCAAACAGATTATCATTCAAAAAGAATTTATTTAAAACAAAAACTATTGAAAATAAATAAATGAAAGCCGAATTGGGACTTTACCCATTACTCCACTGGCGACACTACGAACGGCACAGTTATTCCAAACTTCTTGGGCACGGATTTCCTCCATGCTTGGCATTCGAATAGCTTGAATTTGAGGCTGTTCTGCTTCATGTGAGCTTGGAACTTCGGTTTTTAACTCGTTTTCAGAGTTGGGCGCCGCCATTTTTAAAAGAACTCCAACTCTGCAGAAGAATACTGAGAAAAAAAATCTCAAGCGAATCAAAGCGGTGGTGGTGGGTTGAGCCGCCGAACTTGAGAGTTTCTTTCTAATGGTTAAAAAGGCAAACTAATATCCTTGGGCTGCAAGACGGAGTGTGGGAGTACCAGTGTCACCCCACCGCGTATTTTAGCAGAATTAAACTGGGCTGGCCCCTTTTCTTGAGTTTGCTTAACTGAGTTTTAAGTAGAGATATTAATGGGCCGGTAGTTCAGATGGGCTGGTCGATTTCGTATGAGTTATTTTATTATTTTTAAATAATAAAACAAGTTCAACCCCTCTAGTTTTGAGTATCTCTTATATTTTTAGGTAAATATAATTGAAAATCTAAATTATCGGTTCATTGATTAATGGTGTTTATCTTTATACTCATGTTATGGGTTTGGTTGCAAGAATTACTTAATAATAGAAGTTACAACATATACCCAATTTCACAATTATCTCAAGACAAGGAGGATAGTTTTTCTTCTAAATCCGATCCGATTAATCGAAAAATTAGATCAACTCTCTTTGCTCAAAAACTTTTTTTTAAAGGTACACATCCTAAAATTATACATGAATTATGATTTAATGTGTAATTGTATACATTAACTTTGATTTTGTGTAATTTTATACATTAAATTTTGATTTGATCTAATTCTTATAAATTATTAACATAATTATTGATATAACATTATTTTATGTTTATATATTACATGTATGAATATAGAAATAAATTGATATATTTATTTCTTTAAATATATATAATTAAATCAAAATTAAAATTTGAACCACAATTAGAATTTATGTATATATTTACACATTAAATCAAACATTTATCCCTTTAAAAAATACAATCGTGTCGAATCAATATATGTTTGCTGCTTGGAAAATCTCATGAATTTTCTTCAAACTTCCCTAGTTCACACTTTCATCGATGACGTCTTTGACCTATCCATGAAATATAAAAATATCTTATTCAAATTTCCCTAGTTCACACTTTCATCAATGACATCTTTAACCTACCTACTCAAAGTATTTCGTTAAAGAAAAATATATATAAAAGTAATTTATTGGGTAAACTCTCCGAGACTTTCTTGCAAGAGACTAAGAACTTATTACAAGTTAGTCCCCATTATTTTCCAGGAAGACCAAAGACCTTAGTGATTAGAATGCAGACCAACTTTATGATATGTTGTGTTTTCCTTGACTTGTTCTATTTTCGTCTTCACCAAATCTAAAAGCTATGGGACAAAAATTTCCATTATTTATGATTTTAGTTTATATTGAAATTATAAAAACCCCCCACAAAAGTCGGATTATATTTTATCTTCTTTACTTAAAAAAACGAAAAATTAAATTCTATATGTTTGATAAAAACTAAATTGGTTCTTTCTATTAAAAGTTTCATTCATTTGTATGGTTAAAACTAATGTGACTGACAGAATAACTAAATAATAACATATGACATGCCATGTATAATTATAGAAACCCGGTTTTTAACAGCAACAATAGATAAAATTTTCTCTATTCTCTTCCTCTAATACTCATATGAAAAAGAAAAGAGACTGAAACCAACTATAATTATAATTCTATTGACCCAAAAAAAAAACAACCTATAATTATAGTGTATAAAATCAACGTCCAAATATAAAAGCTATGGGACAAAAAGTCCATTGTGGGGACTTCAAGTGGTAGATGATGAGACTTGGCACTTATGAGTTTAGTCAACCTTGAAATATTCGGAGGTACAGTATTATGTAGCCTTTAAAAGGAGAAGCAAATTCAAGTGGGGACTTCAAATTTGCCTATTGATCAAACAAGTCCCCATTATGTCAAACCTGTTATGTTTTTCTCTTTTCCTCTTTTCCATTCTGAGTGCAGCCACTTCTCGGTCCATAAACGAGACCGAAACACAAGCGTTGCTTGCAATCAAGGCTCGAATACTCATTGATCCCTACGAGGTCTTTGTTTCTTGGAATGGTTCTCGACATTTTTGCGACTGGCCAGGAGTAATTTGTGGTAGACGGCATAGACGTGTCACTGCCTTGCGTCTACCGTCACTCAATTTGGTAGGCGATCTATCTCCTTACATAGCTAATCTTACATTCCTTAAAGTGATCAACGTCGGGAACAATAGTTTCCGTGGTCCGATCCCTCGAGAAGTTACTAATTTGCATCGTTTAGAGGAATTGGTTCTTGCCAACAACTCTTTCCATGGTGAACTTCCAAGGCACCTTGCTCGTTGTTCAAACCTAAAATTTGTCAACTTAAACCAAAACGCTCTAGTAGGGGAAATACACGCTGAGCTCGGTTCTTTGTCCAAGCTCCGTATGCTTCAACTAGCCATGAATAACTTCACAGGGACAATTCCACCTTCAATAGGGAACATCTCTTCCCTTCAATATCTTTCGTTAATGCAGAACCAGCTTGAAGGACACATACCGATTGAGCTCGGTCATCTGTCGAACTTGCGATTTCTTCAATTGGCTTCAAATAAGTTCTCTGGTACAGTTCCTAAAGAACTATACAATATCTCATCCATTTTTTTCTTCGGTTTAGCTGATAACCAGTTACAAGGCCAGGTCCCTCCTTATATAAGCTTGAGCCTCCCTAACCTTAGGTTCATTTACCTTGGGAAAAACAAATTTTCAGGGCCAATTCCAACATCAATAGCCAATGCCACTGGGCTCATACAACTCGATATGGGTTCAAACGAGTTGTCTGGACCGATACCAAACTTGGGAAGCCTTCAGAATCTACAAGCATTGAATTTCGGCGACAACTTCCTTGATAGCTCCAGTGATTTGAGTTTCCTCAGTTCATTGACTAATTGTACCAATCTTAGTCTCTTATGGTTATACAAAAATAACCTGACCGGTGTTTTGCCAGACTCGATCGGAAACCTCTCTACAAATCTCAATCAATTCCGGATCGAAACCAACTTCATATCTGGTACTATAGCGAAAGGGATAGGAAACCTTGTAGGCTTGGAATACCTTGGATTGTTTGAAAACATGTTCACAAGCACCATCCCTGATTCTATAGGAAAATTTTCCAAGTTGAAATATTTATACGCATACACAAATAGAATTACAGGGGAAATTCCTTTATCTTTAGGGAACATGACCCAACTAATTGTTCTTAGCATTGAGGATAATTTGTTACAAGGAAACATACCTGTAACAATGGGTAACTTCAATCACTTGGAACAATTGGATCTATCTCAGAATCGTCTTAACGGCACGATACCAAAGGAAGCTATTGGTCTCTGTTCGTCCATAATAGGCGTTAGCTTTGCTTCAAATGGTTTAACAGGGACTTTACCATCAGAGGTTGGAAACTGCAAAAATCTCATCTTGTTGGATGTATCAAACAATAATCTTTATGGGGAAATTCCTAGCTCGCTCGAGAATTGTTTGATGCTCGAGTTGCTTTCCCTGCAAGGAAACTCTTTTAATGGAACCATTCCTTCTTCATCCAAAAGATTAAGAAGCATACAAGTTCTTGATCTTTCGATAATGATTTTTCAGGGCGAATACCGAAGTTTCTAGCCGAACTCCCTGTTGTCACTGATCTTAATCTGTCTTTCAATATGTTCGAAGGTGAAGTGCCCATGAATGGAGTGTTTGGCAACATAAGTGCATTCTCGGCTATTGGGAACAACAAGTTATGCGGAGGAATTAAGCCGCTTCGGTTGCCTGTTTGTCCTAGGGAAACCGAAACGAAAGGGAAGAACTTCCCACATAAGGTGATAATTGCAATCGCTGTCATACTCTTTGTCGTTTGGTTCTCGATATGTCTCTTCGTGATCAAACAACGGGCTAACTCGTCACGAAAGAAAGAGGGCATTGCCTCCCCGTTGGATAAGAAACACCCGAAACTTTCCTACGCCGAACTCCTTCATGCGACCGATGGTTTCTCTTCAGCCAACTTAATCGGCAAAGGAAGATATGGTTCGGTCTATAAAGGTACTCTAACTTCCGACAGTCAAAACCCCATCGCTGTGAAAGTACTCGATCTCCAACAACGCGGTGCCGAGCGGACTTTCAAGTCCGAATGCCAAGTCCTTAAGAACCTTAAACATCGTAATCTTGTCAAGGTCATTACTTCTTGCTCAAGCATCGATTTTCAAGGCAACGATTTTAAAGCTTTGGTGTTGGAGTTCATGCCAAATGGGAGCTTAGAAACCTGGTTACATCCGAGTTCAACTGAGTTAAACCATTCAACGAGGCTAAATCTAACTCAGAGACTCAACATCGCCATTGATGTTGCTTTAGCATTGGATTATCTTCATTCCCAATTCGGCAAACCGGTGGTCCATTGTGATTTAAAGCCGAGCAACGTTCTTCTTGACGGTGACTTAACTGCTTATGTTAGTGATTTCGGACTAACGAAGTTTCTTACAATGACAGCAGAGTACTCCATTGGTGAGCAAAGCAGTTCCATTGGAATAAGAGGAACCATGGGATATATTCCTCCAGGTAAAAAGCTGAAATTTTAATCTTTTTACTCTAATTTGACCCTAAACTGATTCAGGGCTGAGTTTGATTCGGTCAGTTTTTTTGAGTTCTTCATAATAATTTATTTCAGTTACTAATTTTGGTTTTTAAATTTTTAGATTTTATTTTCATAAAATCTATTGTAGTTTATGGATTTTGAATATTATTAGGTAAATTTTAAAATTTTTCCATAAATATTTATAAAAAAAATTAAGTTAGAATAAATGATTGAGAAATCATTTTTATATTTTAAATATAAAACATTTAGTTTAATGCCATAAAATTTAAAATTAATTATAAACTAAATAAAAAATAGTATTTTATTCAATTAGGAACTTGTAAAAATATATTATTAGTTAAATATGATTTACTATAATTTTACATACCCTGATTAAGTAATCAAATATCAATAAAAAATTTATGGACTTCACTTTAATATCAATTTAAACTTACTATGACATTGTAAAGGATTAAATTATACTAAATTAAAATATATATAGATTAAAACTTAATTTCAGCATAACAGAGGAACTAAAATCAGAATTAGACCTTTTGTATTTGATATTCATGTGAATGATGTTTGGAATTGCAGAATATGGACTGGGAAAGGAAGTATCCACATTCGGTGATGTGTACAGCTACGGCGTCGTTTTAATGGAGCTTTTTACTGGCAAAAGACCCACTGACAGCATGTTTACGGGAGAGCTTAGCCTACGTGATTACGTTAAGGCGGCGCTGCCTGATCGTGCGGCGGAGATAGCCGATCCTTGGTTCAATTTTGAAAATGAAGCCTTCGATCAAAATGGCCAAAGCAGCGGCGGTGGCACCGGCAACGCTGGGAAATGGTTGGGCTCAGACCTTGGCATCGGAGTCGCATGCTCTGCTGATTCACCGATTGAGCGAATGAAAATCGGAGATGTGCTGAGAGAGCTTGACAATGTTAGAAATAGGCTTATTGGAGATCACCGGTGAAGAAGAGCGTAGCAAGCATCAGTGCATCGATGAAGATGCAATAAATAATTGCATGAATAATAAATATGGGTGAATGTAGCTGAGAGGCGCTCTATTACAGAGAACTGATCAAATTAGTCCCTCTATTATTATATTATATGGATTAATTTACTATTGTACTATTAAAAATAATCAAATAAACCCAAATTGGAATAACACTAACATTGGCTGTTTAAAAAATATCATTTACTGGGTCAAAAGACTTGTCCAGTGCTTCTCAATTTCAATATTGAGCAAAATGGTCCCTATCAAATTTGAAAGTAAGCAGCTAAGGACAATTTATCACGACGTTAATGTTTTTAGTTAATTATGCATAAATTTGACTGATATAATAGTAAATTTAGCCCTCAAAATTTACACATTCTATTAATTTAGTCTTGATTTAATAAATTTAACTTGCAACATTTGCGTAAATGTATAAAAATTGAGGTTAAATTTGTTGGTTTTTTAGAACCAATTCCAAATTGACAAGATATGTAAATATCAAGGGCTAAAATTGTTATTATACTAATCAAAATATGCGCCGAGATAATTGTCCTTAGTTGCTCATATTCAAATTTGACATGGAGTAAATTGTTTCGATTTTTTTTAGAGAGACCAATTTGCTCAATTTCAAAATTGAAAAGGACTGGAAAGGTCTTTTTACCCATTTATTATTTAACAAAGTTAATATTTTAAAAGTTTTTATGGTTCTGTAAATGAAATATTTTGTTTAGAATTGAACTCCAATTGAAAAAAGAAATAATTTTCAAGACAATTTTTATACGGTAAATGTTAATTTTGTTACAATTTGGACTTATTTAATTATTTTTAATAATATAGGTGCTAAATTAATCCATTTAATTATAGAGACTAATTTGATCCAAGTCCTTATAACACAAGAACCTCCCGAGTACTTTAACCATTAAATATGTTTGAAATATATGTCATGCAATCTACTAGCTCAACTCAAAATTCATTGATGTATACTATTATTTGAGCTCCAGCTCGACTCGAAATGATATTGAATTTTTTGAGTTTAGTTCGATTAAGTTCATTTAAATAATTTATATACTCGAGTTTGGGTTTAAGCTTGAATTCTTTTTATATACTTTTTATTATTATCAAATAATGAATTATGAACTATTAAGTATAAACAAAAAGATTTGATTAAATTGGACTTAGTCTGTAGCTCGTATAAATTGCAAATATAATTTTGATGGTGCATAAAGTACAAAAAGTGAATGTCATGCAGCATCAAATTTAACAATTTAATCATTTAAATAAAAATTTTAAAATAATTTAATGACTATTTTATAATTTTTTAAAATTAAATGATTAAAACATTAATGATTTTATTACATGGTTAACTTTTTTTATATATAGAATTGCAGAATTTCTCGACAAACAAAGCGTCATTCACGGCCTATTTCTTAGTTTACTAATAAATTTTCCTTCATTTTTCTTTAAAATTTCTAAAATTCATGCTTTAATATAAAAATATTCGTGGGACTAATTTAAATAAAAAAATATTTAAATCCCAATATAAAAAGGAATTGTGAAATTCAGAATCCAAATGATGATTTAATCTTTAATTAATTAATGATTTTATTACATGATATAGTTGACTTTTTTATATATAGAATAGAATTGCAATATTTCTCGACAAACAAAGCGTCATTCATGGCCTAATTTCTTAGTCAAACCCTCCACTAATTATAACGACGACCAATTCACGTCCAGTTATTTCCCGTACTGGTTACCGATTCTCCCGGTCACTATCCTAGGATATTACCCCCATCGCTGGGTCCCACAGCATCTCTCCCCGTTTCCGTTCTACACTTTTCTTATAACTTAAGAAAGTTTCTTTTCAACCAAGACAGATCAGGTACCTTCTCTTTTTCAATTAGTCCCAAACTTTTGCTTATATTTATAATTAGTCCCTAAATTTTAAAACATTTTAATTGAGTTCTCAAAGTATTGTTATTGTATTAATTTGGGTCTTTCAATTAACCTAGTTGTCAATTTATGTGCTAAATAATGGTTTGGATTTAATGTGAAGATATTTAAAACATGTGAATTAAATTGTAAATACATATATACTTTAGTTGAAGTGGCAGGAAGGGACCTTTCCCCTTAACTAAATGGTATATTATCAACTTTAGTCTCTTTTAGTTACAAGATATTCAATTTAAGCCCCTTTTAAAACAAAATTTTTACCTTTGAGATCCCAATTTTTTTTCAATAGGCTTACACGTATTTACAAATTGATTCACATCAGGTTTGAGTTGGTGTTTATCATCATAGATGATAACTAAGCTAATGGAATAACCAGATTGATTTGATACTAATATTTTGAGAACTCAGTTGAAATATTTGGAAGTTGGAAATCAATTTAAAACTTGGCTTCTCGTGAAATTAACTCAAATTAAATGACGGTAAATTCCATATTTGGTCATTCAACTTTCATAAGTTTTCATTTTAGGCACCAAAAGTTTTAAAAAATATATTTTAGGCACTATCGTTAACAAACATTTTCATTTTGGTCACCCACTGGTAATTCAATGTTCATTTTAATCACCCAACTTTAGTAAATTTTTATTTTAGTCACTCATTTTATATTTTTAACTTCCTTTATTTTATTTTGTGAAGTAATTTTTTTTTTCCATTTAAAAGGGGAAAACTCGTGTTTTACATAAAATTACCTCGATTTTTATAAGGAAAAACTTAGGTGACTAAAATGAGTATAAAATAATATTGTCTAACCCCAAATTAACGGTAAGCAACCAAAATGAAAAATAGTTTTTAACGGCAGTGCTTAAAACTTAACTTTTTTTTATTTTCAGTACCTAAAATGAAAACCTATGGAAATTTGATGACTAACTAAGTAGTTTACCCTTAAATTATAATAATAAAACCAACTTAAATGTAAATTTAATATTTTATTTATTTTGAATTTTGGTTTGGTAAAGTTAAAACTAGGGGAAAAAGCTCTTCTTTCTTTTGGGTATAAATACAAAGGGGAGACCGAAAAAAACAAATGGCAGATTCTCCAGGCTCAGAAAAAACGAAGAGCTCATCGTTGATGGATAACTTATTGGGCCTTCTTCGGGTTCGGATCAAACGGGGCGTTAACCTCGCCGTTCGTGATGTTCGAAGCAGCGATCCTTACGTTGTTGTTAAATTGGATAAACAGGTCCGTTTTTATTTATTCGTAATCAGTAATTAATTTGCAGGGAAATTCGTTTTTTTGGGGGTGAAGCTATATGTTATTTTATGATGAAAATCACTTTGTTGCTACGAATTGCCTCCTAAGAGCTTTAGAATTTTGTGTTTTTATCAAAATTCAGAACTCAAAAGCAACTAGATATGTTTAAATTTAAATAATAAAAAAAGGAATTTTAGTGTTTTAATATGGTTTAGATTCTTTTCTTCTTTGGCTGAATTTGATTATTGAATGTATGGAAATTAATAAGGTGAAAATAGGGTTCTTTTGATTGATGAATCTCAAAGATTTAAAAAAAAAAATGGAAAAGTCCTAGTTCATCCAAGTTGACTTTCACATTGAATCTCACTGTAAAATCAGCAATAATATTGGAAAATTCGATGTTACTCATTAGATTGAAGGTAACAATTTATAATTTTTTTAACCATGTAAAATTATGGATTGTATGAAGATCATCCACAGTATTCATTCCTTTCATCGAACAATCTTGAATCGAGAAGCCCTCATTTTCTTTTATACCGTAATTCCCTTTAGTCTTACTTGGACTGTGCAGCCTGAACATGATATCGTAATTCCCATTTTTCACGGTTTTTTGTTTTTAGAGTCATTTTCGAGCAACTTGCTCAGTTCTAATTTTTTTCGTGTGTAACTATTGCTTGCAGAAATTGAAGACTCGTGTAATAAAGAGGGATGTTAATCCTGAGTGGAATGAGGATTTAACTCTTTCCATAACAGATCCTAGTACTCCAATAAGACTGGTAAGTTTTCAACTACTAGTTACTATATCGATGGAGTGCATAACAGAAATCTGGTTTGATAAACCAACACTCGGATCATATAGGAGAACATTCTGTGCTTAGATTCTGAAGCTGCATCTTTTCCTAGATAACCATTCCCAATGTTCTATAGCTTCTAGATTTTCATTGGAACCAATTTTTTACCGATGCAGAACGATGCTTGTTACCTATATATATTAGCAAAACATTTATGGTTTCAACTAGTAATTAGGAATTTGCACAATGCGTGTATATGTATTTCATTTTCCACTATTAGATATGTTAAACCAACACTCGGATCATATAGGAGAACATTCTGTGCTTAGATTCTGAAGCTGCATCTTTTCCTAGATAACCATTCCCAATGTTCTATAGCTTCTAGATTTTCATTGGAACCAATTTTTTACCGATGCAGAACGATGCTTGTTACCTATATATATTAGCAAAACATTTATGGTTTCAACTAGTAATTAGGAATTTGCACAATGCGTGTATATGTATTTCATTTTCCACTATTAGATATGTTAAACCTTGATCTTTATATTGCAAGATAGCTCATGTTCTGTTGATTTTGATTCTATTACTTCATTAAAATATGAAACTCATTTTTGGTTCATCTCAGTTGCTGATTCTCTATTAATCTTTAATATAAGTTTTTGATGATCGACTCATTGTTTATACGCTTAAATTGCCGTTTTCCTTCTTAATGATGCTAATGCTATTTCATTATTATTATTTCCTTGAGGGGGTTAATGTCTGTTCTTTGCAGAGGTGTTATTAGTGAAAACTGCCAAAACAGTAATTAATGTAAACATATGCTGATACCAAATTTATTTTTCTAGTTGTTTAACCATCGAGGAACTATATGAGCATTTTGCTGTTTTAGTGGTTTCTTGTGTAGTTGCCCTTCTGCCAATTTTCACTTTGATGATAGATGGCAAAATTGGCTTAAAAAATAGAATATTTGCCTGCATGCATGATCGGTTCACATAGCATCGGTTTTAATGAACAAAAGTAAACAAAACAAGAAAGAACAAGCGTAACTCAATGTGCTTCTAGCCCAGTTTTTTATTATTTGCTTGTTTTTCATTTACTTCTAATTTCCTACTGATACTAATATTCGTGCTGGCAAGAAAATCAAATAAAGCCAATGGAATGCTTAGAAATTTCTTATTTTTAATTATTTTTGAAGTATTGTGAATTTGTAGGCTTATATCTACCCTCGAATCTTCTTTCTCTCTATTAGTGCTATGATCATGTTTTGTTCTTTTGTCATTTTAATGTACAAGGCCATTTCTGCCATTAGTGTCATTCACAGTAATTTTCTGTTCCGCACGACTCCAGACAGTTTATGACCATGACACTTTTAGCAAGGATGACAAAATGGGAAATGCAGAGGTTGACATCAGGCCGTACATAGAAGCCTTGAAAGTGGATGTGGATGGTATCCCGAATGGAACCACGATAGCCAGAGTGCAACCTTGCAGGACCAACTGCCTGTCCGAGGAGAGTGCCATCACTTTGGTCGACGGGAAGGTTGTGCAAGACATTTGCCTCCGATTGAGAAACGTGGAGTGCGGTGAAGTGGAAATCCAACTTCAATGGATTGAACTTCCCGGGTCTAAAGGTTTATTATGAAGTGTGTGTTCATAAAAATGCTGTTTCGTTCCATATCGTTATGTTTTTTGTTGCAGGTTTGGGGAGCTTCTAATACCGGGCACCGTTTGAGTTTTCTGCCGAGGTTGGTTTTGTTCTTTTTGAAACAGTTTGAATATGTAGTTAAAATATATCTAATAGTAGCAGTTGAACTTGGCTCATATATAGGATTGAACAAAAATATTGGTAATTATTTCACAACCGATACCCCCCTAAGTGAAGTAATTGCCTTTTGTACAATTTAATTTTCTGAGCTTAAGGTCTTTGTCAGAAGCTTTTCCTTTTTGAACATTCTTCAATACTTATTTTATGATTCTGTAAATATTGGATTATGAAATTATACTTCTTGTTTTTATATACTAATTGAGGATAAAAAATTGTCTAATTCGAAGACGTAGAGATAACAAATTGATCACTAAGCAGGTCAGATAGGTAGGTAAAAGTATAATGGAAGCCTTGTACTGAGCCAAGATGTATTTTGTCCCTTTTATTCAAGAAATGGACAAAGTGGTCCTTTTTTTGTTAAACTTTTATCCATTTGTAGTGTTAAAAATTGGCGTAGTTGATGAAATAATCAGAATAACCAGACAGTGATATGTGATGTGCCATATATATCTCATATTGATGTACAATGATTGATTTTTAACAGAAAAAATGAATGAAAATTTTAACAGAATGATTAATTTGTTCTTTATTCTAACATGTAAGGATCAGTTTGTCCACATTTTGTGTAAAAGGGTAAAATGCAATATGATTCTTATTACAAGAGTTTTTATGATATTTTTGACTAAATAAGTCTAAACAATCAATGATCATGTGCTGAAGAGTTCATCAATAGGTCAAATGCTACCACTCTTATGCCGGTTATCCTTTCTACTCTTTTTCTTGGAACACATTTAAAACTTATGTATACTTTTGTGGGGGCGACACCTAGGTTCCGGGTCTAGTTCACCATTTCCGACCAGCCACTTTCAGGCGTAGCCCTCAAAAGACATCAACAAATCTAATATGGCGTGGCATCAAAATAATCATAAATGCTAATTCTCCTAAGTTCTCTATTGTTAGAGTAGACGGTGGTTTCGATAATAGGAAAATTACAATTAATATATATAGTAAAATTAATTTGATCTTTTTAAAAATGATGAGAATATAAATTTATAATTTAATTTTGATCACTCAAATATTTATAATTTAATTCTGACCTTTCTAAAAGAATATTTGGATTTGCACTTGATTTAGAGGAATGGTAAGGTTGAATTCATTGAAGAAGAAAAATAAACGGAACCACTTGTCCCCTTTATCAAATTGCCGGCAGTGGAATATCATTGTGACTTCAATTTGTTGTTCATAGGTTGTAAAGTTATATATCCTAAAGGTGTAAGAACATGAAAGATATCTCATTTGTTGTTTGAAAATGACCTCTTTTTGGTTTTCACCAAAAAGTTCACATGACTTTGTGGAAAAACACCATTTCAAAGATTCTGCTTTCATTTCACTAATTTCTGCAAATGGATTCCAACAAAAAATTGAGGTTTTCCATTGAAGTGGTGTTGGCAAAGAGATGTAACACCAAAACAATGGTACATTTTATTCCTTGAATACCTCTTACTTGGCAACTGGGAATTGCATTTAAGTGCGGAAAGTCGTTAAGAGGTTTTGTGAGGTTCTGGTTCTTGGGGAAGTGAGTCAATAATTTTAGTGGTTTTTTTCTAATTTCTGAGAGATTCTAATGTTGTTCGTAGTCTTATATACCCATTGCCAGGTATCCATATATAGAGGTTTAGAGACTGAGTTATGATGGGCGTCGTGAGCTTGAACAAGTCTTTTCAGGGTCTTCTTGTTTGCATGGCGATTGACTCTTGTGCTATATAGATGATAACCAATATTTGTTCTCTTGGCCGACTCTGAGTGAGCAACAAAGGGTAAAGCTCTTAGCTCTATCATTCTCAACCTGGCTTGCTACTCTTCATTCTTACGGCCATGGATGGTGGTTGTGTAAGGAGTCGTCAAGAGGTTTTTAGCAGTTTTGGGAGATTCTGGGTTTCTAGGAAATGGAGTCTTAATATTTTAGTGTTTTTTTTTTTAGTTTCTCAGAGATTCTAATCTTCATGGTCTACATATCCATTGCTAGGTGTCCATACGTGGAGGCTTAGAGACGAGCAAAGTAAAAAAGAATTTCAAAGGGATGGAAATTAAATTATGTATTTCTTATTAGAGTTAAAATATTATTTTATTATTTTATATTTTTTTTAAATTTTAAGGATTAAATTGAAATTTTATATTTAGATGATAAAGTATAATAGTATAAAAATTTTAAAAATAGATATTTTATATCTGTATTTAGACATAATTAGCAAGTCATAAGGAGCAGAGTTAAGGAGAGTTAGTAGGGGCTCCAATTTCCCCTAAAATAAAAAATTTTACTTTTAATTTTTTTATAAATTTAAATTAGTATATGGTAAAATTATATTTTTAACTCCTTTAAAATGAGAAAAGAAATTAATTTAATTTTTTAAAAATTATAAAGATATAAACTATTAAAATGATAAAATTTCGTAAAAGTATACAATTTAATTCTAAATTTCTGGAATCCTTTAGTCTGACAGTTGACTTGTGTTGAAAATAGGTGACAAGTAATATTTGCTCCCCTAGCCACAAAGGCTAAAGCTCTTCACTCCATCATTCTGAAGCTGGCTTGAAACTATTGAAACTTAGGAAGATTGGTATTATTTCAGGCCATTATCATATAATAAATATTTCTTTTGTTGGGGGAAATGTGACATATTTAATTATGATTGATGGGATTTAGAAATTCCTATTTTCAATAATTTTCTTGCACATTGTTTTGTTTGATAAACAAAACCCACATTTTTTAATCCATTTACTATCAATATTAGGGTCAAAATATACTTAATAATTTAAACCAAGAAATGGTCTTCTTTTTTTAAGAGATAGCCAACAAGCCACGTTATCCCAATTCCAATAAACCCTAATCTCTAATAAATCGATAATCCGATTTTAATTTCCTATGTTGATGGGAAGAATGAAAAGCGAGCATATCATCTCGAATGAGGAGGAAAATCTAGCAATTCATTAAAATTAAATGTTTAAATGTTAGATGTTTTAAACTTATCCGTGTTAGGACACGTGACAAGTTTAAAAGACATTTGAACAGTAAATTTACTATCAACAAGTCGAGAGGTCATCTGTGAACTCACTTTCCTGAGATGATTGTCCAGACAACAGATGGCATAATCTTCATTGAAAGCATAAAGTCTTTGGGTTACCAAACATCACGTGGATTTAAATACTTCAGGAATGATGAAGAAAGGATCGACCCTTCAAGAATACTAAATCTACACTACGTCAACACACTCTTAGCTCTCAACCTTTACATTCTCTTTACCACCACCCTTCATAACCTCCAGCCCTCCACTCGACTGGATGAATCGGCCTCCGTAGCAATCACTCTCCTCTCCTCATTACTCCTTTATTGTTGTACACTGTATCAACACTAGATAAAAGTATCATAAAGACCTTTATATTAGGAGTCAGATTGTATTTGTTCCATCTACATGAAAAATGGTCAAACTAGTCCCTGTATGTTAGATCAAAAAGTAAATTGGTTCATTTGTTAAAAATATAATCTATTTTTACTGTTAAAAACTGGTCATTATCCATTAGCCACATCGGTTTTTATAGTAGAAATGAATGAAATTTTTTAACAGAAAGGATAGGTTTGCTATTTGATTTAATGTATAAATATAATTTTGCCCATTTTTTGAGTACATGGGGTAAAATACAATCTGGCTCACAATATAGAGGTCTCCATGGTACTTTTACCTTAAATACTACTATTAATTTTTATATTATAAATTGTGGATTTGGCCATTCATGGTTCATGTCATTCTCGACTTGTTAAATTGTGACAATTTAGTCAATTTTTACCCAAAAAGATTGTTTGATAAATTCCAAATTTAGGGACTAATTTAAACAAAAAAAAAGCTCAAGGATCAAATTGAGAAAATTTACCAAATTCAAAGACTAAAGGTTGCTCTATCCCATAAAAAAAAGCCAAGGGGAAATTGAATTGAAAGGATTGGGAATGGCAAGAAAGATGTAGTGATAATTTTTTGGCGTTATTAGTAAATTGACCTCTAAATTATACCCAATGTTCAAATTTTTTCTTAAAGTTTTCTTTTAATTAGAAGTGGTCCTTAAATTTTTTATCAAAAAATGTGCGGCATCCGATAGAAAAGTGCCATATGTCATGTTCTTATTAGTTTTATATCGTTTTTTGTGTAGGGTAGGATAAAATTGATAGTTTAAGGTCCACTTTTGACTAAAAAAACTGAGGATTATTTTGGGAATTAACTATACTTTAGGGGCCAATTTGCTAAAAAGCCTAAACTTATTATGTGCTAGAGAGTAGTGATTAAAGTCATTTGTCTGCACCCCAATAATCAAGATTCAAATCCTATTGATGTAATCATTCTTTCTGAATAAATAACTTGATTCGGTATGAAAAAAATTATGCCATAATATAATTTGTTATTATATTATGTTAATTTGTTATTATATGATGTTATGTTAATTTGTTATTATATTATGTTCTTCTATTTGAGGCCTTTTCGATATTTGATAATTACATTGGACTGTGTTGAGGTGAAGCTAAAAAAAAAAGAGTTGAAATTAAGTTCTTTCATTTTTTGAGATAAAATGTAATTTTATCATTTTAATAGTTTATATCTTTATACTTTTTTGAGCTAAATCAAAATGGGTCAAAATATAATTTTACTATATACTAACTTAAAACTTTATAAATTTTAAAGGACCAAAAACAACACTAGAGGGGGCAAACAGGGGCTTTGACACCATCAAATGGATAGTTTATATTTTAATCCCTCTAAAATCTAAAGTTACAAATTAATATATATGACTTGCCTAAAAATATAAAAATGTGATTTGGTGATTCTAAAATTTATAAAATTTCAAGTTAATTTGGATTTCTAAAAAGAAAATTCTAAACGTGGCCCTTAACTAAAACTTAAAATTTTCATTTTAGGGACAAACCCCTACTAAGTACCCTTGACGTGGCCCCTACGACCACCATCAAATTTAAGATTAATGCTTTTCTTTTTCATTCATAAAATACAAATTCTACTAATTTTTTATAACTTGGATTATATTATATATTAATTGTTGGATTAGGACAAATTAGGGTCCACGTGAATACTCTTCTTACTTTTGTGATGCACCGCTCCAAATTTAGCCGCCGCCGCATATTTAAGCGCGTGGATTCATTCACTTCTCCCAAAAATGATTTTCAAATATATATTTTTTCTTTTTCAAATTATTATCAAAATATCTTGCTCAGTAATGATGTACGTATTAATATGATTTCGGATTTATCATTATTTTAAAAGATTTTAATATATATATCATATTAAAATTCTAAGAGAGTGATACAAAAATATGGTCAGAGTCTCCATTAAAACCATAATATTCCTTTTTGGTACAAAAGAAGTAATAAGATAAAGTAAATTAGATGAGGTGATACTCTTCCAATTTAATTATCGTGCAATTATTGAAGTATTTCTTTTGATAATTACATGTAAATATGATTGTTTAAAGGTTTTAAGAACGTTATTTTTATCAATCCATTTATAATTTTATTCCCTTCTTTGAGCACATGTGTAGATCATCCATGAACATTTGAGAAGGTTTTTGACGGCACACTCTACAACTAAAAAAAGCTATTCATTTTCATTCGCTTGAATCACAGTACTATCCATCTCAAGTATTAACTTCTCTAAACCTAGATCTCAGAATTTCGCCAAAACCACATAACAACCATCAGTATTTTAGGAGAAATCATATCAACATAAAAGCAATAGAAATTAGTAAAAAGATGTGGTATGTTGTTGATAACCACACGACTTTCTCCCCATTCTTGTTCCAAAAAGACCAGTTACTACCTGCTAAGCACTTCTCCTCCATATAACCCCAAAAAATGAGGCATCACAACCAGCTTCTCACTCCTTCAACCTGGCCCTCTACCACCATTCCCTTTTCTCATATTATATTACCTCATAGATTAGCGAACAAAAACCAGCAAACAGGTTCCCATTTCATTCAGCTTATTGATTCCATTCAGAACCCAAAACTTCATCTTTATTATTTCTTTTTTAAAGCCATACGAGAAACCATCAAACCACCGACAAAATATTCAAGTTTCAGCATTTCGGGCAGTACAGCCGAAATCGAACGAAACTCGCCAGTACGGCCGGAAAATTTACTGGAACGGAAAGTGCAACCCAAGGTTTCGTTTTAGCGGCCGGTATCGGTATTTACTTCTCTGATAATAATACAACAAAGCATAATTTGTTAAAAAGAGAATAAAATGAAGCGTATACTATTCTCAAATAATTAAATTATTAATAAATTTTGAGTCACTCAATTTTAAATAATTATGAAATAAATAATAAATTATTTAAAAATTTTCATTTAAATTGTTGAAATATTTATAAATTTGTGATGTTGGAAGTTGTTTTATGAAAAAATAAACTATAAAAGAGAATGTGAAGAGAGTTTTTATTTGATGCAAGTGATACAAATACAGAAAACCATACATTAAATCTTTCAAATAATTCAATAGTCGTTTTGTAACTTTTTTTAAGTTGAGTGACCAAAATATAAATTCATTTAAAACAAATATTTTAACCTTTAACCCGTCAAATTTTTAAATCTTTATTTGAACTCCAGTAACAGATTTGATCGACTCCAAGCAAATTACACTTCACAAACAAGTGCCAAACTAGGCAAAAATCCCTTAACAAATTCCTTTAAAAAAAACTAAGATTGTTCTTTTTCTTTCTTAAATCCTACAATAAGAAGAAGAAGAAATGGCTGATATGGAAATGTCTGTCTCATTTTATTTAATTCATAATTGTCATCTTTTTATTTTTGAATATTTATCATTCATTTTATATTTAAATTTTCTTTTTTAAAACGTTAAAATTTTTAAGTAAAATATTAAATGCCAGCCCTATAAAAAAAATTTAAACATTAAATAAATATTTTAATCTAAAATACTTAAAAAGCCCCTAACTTTATCACTTTATTTAAAAAGCCCCTATTCCTTTTCATACCTAAATAAAAGCTTTATCCTTCTATATTGAACCCAAATCAAACATTACTTTAAGTGAAAGGTTGATTCATGTTAAAAGGTTTATTGCGAATCTAACTATAGTTGCTCCGACAACAAATGTAGCAACCTGTAACTCAAACCTGACGATCGAGTCGGGTGAAGGGATAATAGACGTTGGCAATTGAAGCGCATTTTGCTACTAATTATTAGGTAAGGTGTCAGACAAGTTTAGTGGTAGCCGGATAGAGATGAAATGGTTAGATGATAATTTCTCATATATCGACAACTCCACTAGTGCCATTGAAAGACAACAATACGCGCGGGCATTCATACCGAGGATCAGAGGTCTTCTAATGCCAGATAGAACTCGAAATCTAAGGTGACTCCTACAAGTAGTCGACTTAAAAGAAGTGGGAATACTCAGGTGGGAATTAGTTATGTTGGTGACATTGTATCGAGAGATGTGCCGAGCAACGGAAGCATAAAAAATTAAAATCAATAGTTGCATACTTCTTCTTTAGTCATAGGCATGGTACCGCCTACCATTTTTACATCCCCGATTAAATGCCCTTAACGATCACGAGTTTAAGTATAACTCGAGCTCCTAATTGACAGTGGTTATGGGCACAGGTTCAAGTTTCATGCCATCAAAAGAGGATGCTTTATAAACCTCATACATAAGTTTGAGATCATAACTATAGGAAAAAAGGGGCTCACCAGTATAATCTATTTATTCTTTTTCTCCATCAAAGTAATATCATTAACCTCATTGTCCAAAACCTATGTTAGAGGTAAGGCAAGAAGACTTTCAGGGGGCAGTGACAATGGAGAAAAGCTGAAATGTGACTCGAGCTGGCAGTGGTTGTAGTTCTTTAATCACAGCAATCGCCCTAAGTTACATTTCGGCTTTTCTCCACTGTCACTATCACTTCCCCCCTGAAAGTCTTCTTGTCCCCCACCTTTGACACAGGTTTTAGACAATGAGATTGAGAATACTACTTTGATGGAGAAAAATAATAAGTTGATTATATTGGTGAGCTCTTTTTTCCTATGATTATGATCTCAAACTTATGTATGGGGTTTATAAAGTATCCTCTTCTGGTGGCATGAAACTTGAACCCGTGATCGCATAACCATCGTCAACTGGGGACCCGAGTTATACTTGAACTCATAACCGTATAACCATCGCGAACTGGGAGCCCAAGTTGCAATGCAACATCTTCTAAGGTGATGGTGCACTTCCCACATGAGAAATGAAATATATGGGTCTCCAAACGCCACCGCATCATCGTGAACTCAAACATAACTTAAAATTATCACAATTTCTCCTTAAAACACAAACACAAATAAACATTTCTCCCTAAATTTCCAACACCCAACAAAAAATTTTTTTGGAAGGACTAAAATGTTTCTTGGTGGAAGCATTTTTTGTTTTTCTCTACAAAATTGGCCTATTTCCCTAAATTTGTGAAAAAGCGACCTAATTCCTTCATTATCTTTTAAATTCAACATTTTCGGCTAATTAACCCAAAATAAAATACCTTCGATCCAAATCGATCTAATAGTCAATGTTGGAGATCAGAGAAGAAAGTTGTCTAGATTTTGGTTCATAGATTCATGACGTTCAAAATTATTTCATGAAAAAAAAGAACTGTAAAAGAAAAGTAAAAGAAAAATTTTCGATTAATGCAGGTAGTGCAAATAAAGAAAGCCATACATCATCGACTTTAATAGTCTAATGACTTAAAATAAAGACTTTTGAATAATTCAATGACTATTTTGTAACGTTTTAAAGTTGAGTGATTAAAACATAAATTTGTTAATAATTTAATGACATTAAATTGTATTTACCCATAAAAAAGGGGTAGGGAGAGCCATCTAGAATCCATGAGCAGAAAAGCGAATCCAAGAAGAACAGAGGAAAAGTTGAGGGTCCTCTTTTTAATGCTTGAAAATAAAAAAATAAAGTGTTGTGTACCCCAAACAAATACTTGGAGACACATCCCACTCACCTCTCCCAACCAAAATGCCTTTTTCTTTTTTCGTATTTTCTACTAAACTTTGGACATGAGAGTTCATTGAATACAGAGCCACCGATAGTATACTTCATCAATACAAATATACCAAGATTTATCAAATCCAATATTAAAATATTAAAATATATAAATTTAAGTTGAATAGTTAACCTTATTAATTTTTTTATATTAAATTTGTTGATGTGATATTTAAAGGGAAAAAAATTACTTAATAGTAAAGGCGTAGACAAAAAAGAAGCGGTGGCTTTCACCTCTCAAAAATAGTAAAATTTTCGTATTGCCTTTTCAAAATTTAAAAATTTTAAGTTAATATAATGATAAATTTATACCTTGACCAGCCAAAAATGAATGGTTCATCTCTACCCAAAAATTTATGAGTTATCTTTGCCTCTAAAGCTATTTTTTAGATTTGTCATTGCTTAGAAATAATGTGACTAAAAAAATAACATTATAATAAACTTGAATTTAACAAAATAATTTGAACAACATTAACGATTAGACCTGAATTTTAAAATCTAAAATAAAAAACTAAACTTTAAAAAAATAAAAATACAAAAACTAAATTCCAAATTTATAAAAATACAACTACTTAAAGTAAAATTTAACCAAAACAAAAACCAAAAGCCAAAAACTCCAAAATCTACCATAAAAAAGCAACCCCCAATTCCCTTATTCCTTTCAAAAGCATTGGGGACTGGAAGTGCAAAGCTTGCTCACATCTCTCAAGAGCTGTTTTAGTGTATAAAAAAAAATCCCCCCCGTCCCCTCTCTTGTTCTCGCTTTCCTCTCTAAACCCCAAAAACACATGCTCTTCTTCCCTCATCATCGCCACCAACCCTCTTCTTCTTGTAAAATTTTGGGTCTCTTTTATTAGTAAGCTTGTAAGCAGGGTGTTTCAAAGATGATCACTTTAACAGATTTTTACCATGTTATGACCGCAATGGTACCACTTTACGTGGCCATGATTTTAGCTTACGGTTCAGTGAAATGGTGGAAAATCTTCACACCCGACCAATGTTCCGGCATCAACCGGTTCGTTGCTCTTTTCGCCGTTCCATTACTTTCATTTCATTTCATAGCTTCAAACAATCCGTACACCATGAACTTCCGGTTCATAGCAGCTGATACACTACAAAAGATTATAGTTTTAGTTGTGTTAGCCATTTGGTCCAAAGTAAGTAAAAGGGGTTGTTTAGAATGGACCATAACATTATTTTCACTTTCAACATTACCCAATACTTTAGTTATGGGTATACCTTTACTTAAAGGTATGTATGGTGAATTTTCAGGGAGTTTAATGGTACAAATCGTTGTACTTCAATGTATCATTTGGTATACTTTAATGCTATTTATGTTTGAATATCGCGGTGCTAAGATGCTAATCTCTGAACAATTCCCCGACACTGCTGGTTCTATTGTGTCTATCCATGTCGATTCCGACATCATGTCGCTCGACGGTCGGCAGCCGTTAGAAACCGAAGCTGAGATTAAAGACGACGGTAAGTTGCATGTTACGGTTCGAAAATCTAATGCTTCGAGGTCTGATATTTTTTCGAGAAGGTCACAAGGTTTGTCTTCGACTACCCCCCGGCCATCGAATTTAACTAATGCTGAGATTTACTCTTTACAATCATCGAGGAATCCAACACCTAGAGGTTCGAGTTTTAACCATACTGATTTTTATTCTATGATGGCCGGTGGTCGGAACTCGAACTTTGGTTCCGGTGATGTTTATGGTATGTCTGCTTCACGTGGACCGACACCCAGACCATCAAATTACGAGGAGGATGGTTCTGGTAAGCCGAGGTTTCATTACCATGGACAAAGTGGTGTAACGGGACACTACCCGGCTCCTAATCCGGGTATGTTTTCACCAACTGGGTCTAAAGGTGTTAAGAAACCTAATGGACAAGCTCATCAAAAGGTTGAAGATGGTGGTGGTAAGGATCTTCATATGTTTGTTTGGAGTTCAAGTGCTTCTCCGGTATCAGATGTGTTCGGCGGTGGCCATGAATATGGTGTTACCGACCAGAAAGAAGTTCGGTTAGCTGTCTCCCCTGGCAAAGGTACAAGCTTTTGACCTGGTTTTTTAATACCTACACATGAATGGTAAAATTAGATGGAGATTAGGTTGAAGAGTAAATTAAAAATTTTAGATAATTTTTATTAGTAAAATAAATAAAAAATTTTAACAGAGAATATTAATTGTGTAAAATTAATTTACTTATTTTTTAAATACGTGAAACAAAATATAATTTAATTCATAATTTAAAGAATATTTTTACGGCATTTAACTAGTTTTTTAAACATATATATATATGATTGTTTGTTTTGTTGACAGTGGAAGGACATAGAGATAATCAAGAGGAGTTTATGGAAAGAGATGAGTTCAGTTTTGGGAACAGAAGAGAAATGAACAATGTCCAAGAAAGTGGTGAAAACAACAAAGTTGGGGAAGCCATTGCCATTGCTAACCCTAAAACCATGCCACCAACGAGTGTAATGACAAGGCTGATATTGATTATGGTTTGGAGAAAACTTATTAGAAACCCCAATACTTATTCAAGCTTAATTGGTCTCACTTGGTCATTAATCTCATTCAGGTATGAACCTAGAAACCTTCTTTATTACATGATGGAGGTCAATATCTAATACTCAAATGATCTTTAAATAGTAGAGGTCAATTTTATTTTCGATTTTTTATCTTTCAACTTCGAGAAAATTTTAACGAGTTGATAGTATTTTTCTTCACTAATATCATTTAAAGGCAAAGATTTAAATCCCACCAAAATTTTTCCACACTCCATGAACTCATTAAACTCTTCTCAAAATTAAAAAATAAAAACCCAAAATGTAAAATCCAATATAAACACTCCATTCATAATACTTTTACTATTTGAGGTTACGAGATCCACCTCCCTCATTGTGCATCATTCGTAATGAAGCTTTCTTGTTACTGGTTTTTTTGTTTTTGAAGGTGGAATGTGGAAATGCCTGCAATAATAGCAAAGTCGATATCTATACTGTCAGATGCAGGTCTCGGCATGGCTATGTTCAGTCTTGGTCAGTGTCTCTTATTACAAACAACAAATCATTTTTTAAAGAAAACAAAGAAAAAACAGTGTTTGGTAATGATAATATATATGTTGAAATAATGATGAAAGGTGTTTTTTTTCATTTAAATGTTTTAAAATCTAATGTTGGGGGGTGCATGGCACGGTTTGATGTGAATGACAGGTCTGTTTATGGCATTGCAACCAAAGATCATAGCATGTGGGAATTCGGTTGCAGCTTTTGCAATGGCCGTGAGATTCCTTACAGGACCAGCTGTCATGGCTGCTGCTTCCATTGCTGTTGGTCTTAAAGGCGTTCTCTTACACGTTGCCATTGTCCAGGTCACTTCTTTTTTCTTTTTTCTTTTTCCTTTCACTTTGCCTAAATAAATAAGGGTAAATTAATATTTAGTCACTAAACTGAGTAATTTTTCTCATCTTGATCTCTTAAACAGTTTTTTTTAATTTGGTCCTAATTTGATATGCCACACTGAGATTGTTTTTGTTTCTAAAAGAATCTAAAATTTTAATTTTTTTAATTTTTAAATTTTATATACAATTTTAAAATTTTCAAATGATAAAAAATAGTTGTCGGGCTAGATATTGTTGTATCTCATAAATTAAAATCTGAATTAGACACAGTACTTGCCTCTGAAAAAAAGTTAAATTTCAATTTTGGTACTTTTACTCTGTTCAATTTTATAATTTAGTCTCAATATTTTCATTAGACATAATTTGATTTTTTTATAATATCCTTGTCCATCTAACTAACGATTATATAAACTAAAATAATCAATTCATGTCAAATTAAAATATAAGCAAAACTAAAATTCGATATAAATGGTATTTTACATTTATACAAATTTTAACTTGTCTTTTTTTTTTCTTTTTTTTTTGGCTTTGCATCTATTTTTCTTAAAAAAATTACTATTATTATTATTATTATAAATAAACAAATAACAGGCAGCTCTCCCACAAGGAATTGTCCCCTTTGTCTTTGCCAAGGAATACAACGTACACCCTGATATTCTCAGCACAGCGTAAGTGTTTTAAATATTTTATTCTTTTTTTATTCTTTTATTATTAATATTAATTACTTTAAATTAATTTAATTGCAGTGTTATTTTTGGGATGCTAATAGCTTTGCCCATAACGCTAGTGTACTACATTTTATTGGGTATATGAAGTGGGGGCATGACCGGTATCAAAGAATTTATGGCATCACCTCAAAATTAAAGCCAACCAAAGAAAGGCACTTTTTTTAGGGTCAAAGATGCGAAGAAATTAAAACCCCTCGTTGAAAATTCAAAGCCACAAAAAAGAAAAGAAAATCGAGGGTATCATTGCAAATGTTTTCTTTTCCTTTTTTTTGGTAGTTAAATTTGTAAAATCTTATTTGTAGTCAATTTTATAAGAAAACAAATTCTCCTCTCTTTTTTTCTTTTTTCTTTCTACTTAATCTTTATTTAGAGTTGTTATTCGAATTTATGCTCTTTTTTGAAAAGTCACCCAAAATAAATGAGAAAATATAAGTTGAAAATGATGGGTACATGAGGAAAATTTTATATTAATGTTTCATTTGAATTGCTAATTATGAAGGTATTATTGGTAAATGTATTGTGGTGTTATTTGTATTACCAATTGGATTGGGTTGGATTGAATTTTATTTAAAAAATTAAGTAAATTAATCTTTTCACACTATTGGAGTAACCAGATAATTAAATGTGGCATGTCACGTGCATCTATTATGTTTGTACATAGCTTAAATTTAGGTAAAAGTCCCATGGAGGCCATTTTACTAAGAGTTGGATTGCGTTTTACCCCCTCTACTCAAAAAATGGAGAAATTAGTCTCTAAATATTACATCAAAAAGCAAACACGGTCTCTATACATCAGCATAAGATGCACATAGCGCACCATGTGTAATAGTTTGGCTATTTTGTCAGCCATACCAGTTTTTAACCGTAGAAATGGATGAAAATTTTAATTAAGGAAAAGGTTAGTTTGCTCTTTAATCTAACATATATGGATTAATTTACCTATTTTTTTAGTAAAATGAGCAAAAATGTAATTAAACTCTTAATATACTAAAAAGATAATATTCCCTAAACTCTAACAATATTGTCTATGTTTTTCCTTTTCAAATAGGTGTATCTATATTCTATAAATTATCAAATCTTACCCATGAAGATTATGTTGATGTTATAAATCTAGGATGAAGGGTGTATATATATAATATAATATTATGTGAGTCCTTTGGAATATTGGGAGACATCAGTCGCATCCATAGTTTCTTCATCTTTTTCTTCTTTATAATTACACATTTATTTATATTCTTATACATTGCTTCTTCTTTTTCTAATCTTTTACACTTTTTCCTTTTTATCTTTGGTGCTTTGTGTGCCATTCTTATTTCCATATAACTTTTTTGGAATAAAATATCTAAAAATAAAAAATATATGTTTAGTCCCTTAAAAAATAATAAAATTATAAATTAATACATAATAGTTTTATATTTTTAACTTTTTCAAAAATTTATAATTCCATTACAGTACATTTATAAAATTTTATAAAATTATATGTTATGACTATATTAAATATAATTTACTGAAAAGAGTGAGTGAGCTGATTTTAGCTAGTGTAAGCAACTACATCTCTCCTGTCAATAACATTAATTAGCTTAAGAAATTCTGTTTCTAGAATCTAATCCTTAGTTTTGATTACCAAATACTTTGATTTTAATTAGAATCACGTAATTATGCAATGGGGTTATTTACTAAATTAAGCTAATAGATTTCTAGCTAAATTTAAAAATAAAATAAATTTAGTAGGCCCATAAATTGACTCATTATACACCTGTAATGCAAGAAAAAGATCATAAGTGTCAATTGAGTCTTAGCTCGATTGATATGGGTATTGTTGTCAATACAGGAGGACGTGTGCTTAAGTAAGTTGAAGCACATTATCTTCTTAATAGTAGTTAATCTTTGTGCATTAGATCGAAGAGAAACTAGCCATTCTATTAAAAATTATATTCATTTTTACTGTTAAAAACTAGTCCATGTACATTAGCATAAGGTACACGTGACAAAACTGTCTGGTTATTTTGTCAGCCATGTCAGTTTTTAATAGTAGAAATAGATAAAATTTTTAATAGAAAGAATGAATTTGCCCATTGATCTAATGTATAAAGATTAATTTACCCATTTGTTGAGTAAATAGGACAAAATGCAATCTTACTTGATTCCACAGTACTTTTACCGATAAAAATAATAATATTTGATTCATCATCGTGTATAAATTTTATGCAGCCATCAATAAATAACATCTCACATTATCGGGTCAAAAACTTCTTGTATTACATTAGACAAAGTAAAGGATTATATTAGATTTAACGTTTAATGTTTATATCACGTTGAAAAGGATTAGGGTTTTAAATCTTCATATTGAATTTAAGGTTTGAATAAAGTTTGAAAACGCAATCGAAAGAATGGCAAATTTTCACATTATGTCGGACCAAGCAAAGGAACAAAGAAGCAGGAATTTGTCGAATATTGACTATTTTTTTATAATGGGGACATATCCCAGCAAGTAAATAAGACACGTAATTTGTCAGTACATTACTCTGCCAATGACATTGCTAAAATTTCAGACAGCATGAAAATTTTTGCCCTATAGAATATGTAGTATTTGATTGAATATAGGTCAAGCTTCATCTTCATTGTTGTGGCAGAAACTAGTAAAAAAATGAAAATAATTTAAAATGTGATCATTGAGTTAATGAAAATTCATATGTATTATTTTTTTTCTTCTTCGATTGCATCCTTGTCAGCATCCATGAACTTGAAAATTTCTAGTTGAGATTCTATTTCGATTCGATTTTTTCAAATTCGACAGCTCTTAGTTTCGAATTTTGAAGGCAAAATTCGAAACAACGATTAATATTTCATGATTAGACGGTGAGTAAGTTACACAAATTCGAAATGAGAGTTGATTATAAGCTGTGGTGAATTTTGGGATTAAGTTTTTGGGGCATAATTAAAATTTTTAAAAACTTTAAGAGTTTAACGAGATTTTTTTTCAAAAAAATGGGGTTCTAATGATTTTTTTTTAAAAAAATCAGAAGAACGTAATTAAAAATTTCAAAAACATTAAAAGGCATGATAAAATTTTTCAAAAATTGGAGGGCCAAATTAAAATTTTCAATAAATTTTAAAAAGAAAATGAAAATTTTCAAAAATTCTGGGAGGGCAAGCCCTCTAATTAACCTTCATTACGATCCACCTCTAATTATATGTATTTGATACGAGTATGCATCTACATTTCTGATTAGACAAAATGACTACATAATGTATATTATTAATATATAACATCTAAAAGAGGACATGATATTCACATATACAATTCACATACGACAAATAGATGAAAAAAACATTATGTATTATGTATAAGTTGTGGGTTTAGCCTATATATGTATTTAAATTTGGTCATTTCTAGTCCGTATACTTTTTGAATTTTGAAATTCTAGTCTTGACCAGACAGTAGCTATTAAAATTATTAAGCTCTACTATTTCCAAAATCTTACCCAACAAACATACTATCATATATGTAATGCAAAGTCAGCTTACTCGCATATTATGTACCCACAACAAAATACAATTAATGAACTTAGTAGTTATCTTTTGCGTCAAGACTAAAATTTTAAAATCTAAAAAATATAAGTAATAAAAATGATCAAAATTGGAGAACATAGACTAAATCTACAAAGTTACATATAGTACTGGACTAACAACATATCTTGACCATATGGATTTAATTGCTACCATTTGATTCATGACTAGAATTTCAAAATTCGAAAAGTAGAAAGACTAAATTTGATAAATCCAAAAGGTACAAGGACTTAAATTGACCAAATTAGAGTATAATTACTAAATCTGTAACTTACACAGTATGGGGACTAATAATGAAATTTGACCGCTATTAATTTCTGGTTTAATAAGGTAGTCTAGTGGGGCTTATGAAATTAATACCCTAAATTCTAGGCACTACAATCCAAGACTCCCTTGTCAAAAGAATTTAATCAACAATTTTGACATTCTTATCCACCCAATTGCAGCCCTAACTTTTTATTATATGCTTGTTGTTTTCTAATATAAAGCAATCCAGTGATCCACGATACCACATCAAACTTTATCTTTACTTTATACATTATATATTATGATTTACTGATAAGATATAAAACACATTATGTAACATATTAGGAATTCGTAAATAGATTACGGACTGAATTTTAGTTTAATTGGTATGAGTATTATTATTAATATAAAAGGACTAGAGTTCGAGTGTAGAAAAATACATCATCTTTTTGAAGATAAATTAAATATTATGTCAAAAAAATAATATCGCTATAATATTTTGACCTTAAATTTTCCCATTAACCAAATTCTTTTACCAAATCCTTACTCACATGACATCACTATATAAAACCCATAACATAAACATGCATGTGGTTATTGGAAGACACCCATCAGATTCTGACAAGCAAGAAAAAAACAATCTTTTCTTCATTTTCATAATGAAGTGTTTGGCATCTTTACAATAATTCTCCAACAAAAAGAAGAGAAAATATACAGCAAATGCTTGGTTACATGGAAGCCAACTTTATCTCAACACAATATATATATTGCATTTAGAGTAGTTATTTAATGATTTTAGAGTTGAAATATATATATGAATAAGCTCATCCATTGTTACCAACTTTTGGGTCATATCTAGTTTGGCTCTTAGCAACTTAACAATATTAAGTGAATGGGAAAGGACAGGAGATTGTGAAATTTTATGTACATTATATATATTAATTGTTACTGTTATTGTATGTATTTTGATGAACACAAATTGACTTATCATATAATGAATATTCTTTGTTGGGTGGCATGATATATGATTGGCATCTTAAATATAAGATTCACGTTAACTTATGTATGCATCATGAATATTCTTTGGTCATTACTTTACCTTTTGCATGCTATTATTTTATAATATATATACCCATGTTTATGTTTGCGTTAATAGATCTTTTCAACTAGGTTGTTATTGAGTAGAGTGGAATTTCATTGCTGCCAAATTTAAATTCAAGTTGGACTCGAAATTCAAGATTAATTTGAATTCGATCCAATATTAATTCTAGACATAATTAAGTTATTTTATCGATTTTCACACTCAAGCTCAATTAAATTCGTTCATATTCATTTGTAAGATCTTCCAGTATAATAAGGGTAAAAATGTAGTTATGATATAAAATAAAATGAAAAACCAAGTATTATTGTGCTTAAATTCAATTTGTTTAATAGCTCAAGCTCGACTCTTTAATTTTTTTCAATCAAGCTCAAATAACTTACGAGTATCACTTTCTCATTTATACCTTTGAAAATTGCATACCAACTTGTATTATTTTGTAATATTTTTATGTATATTATATATGAGTTACACATTTGTGATGATAGGTGCATGATTGTGTGGCACATCAAATGCCAAACGTGACCGCAAATTCAGGTTAAATTTGGCATAAAAAGTTAATAAAGCCATGAAAAATGGTGGTATATATAATAAATTGAACTCCATTTAGTCAATTAATTAATCTAATTTATCTCATAAAAAATATATTTTAGAGAAAATTGGTGGTGTTGTTTTGAATAAATTAAGCTGCTTTTTCATGATTCCCGCACAAAATTTTGACAAACAACCTAAAGTTCCCTTATCCTTATTTATCTTTTTGGGTTGAATACTCAATAATCTAAATATATTTATGTAATCAAAACTTCAATTCTACCGTTAAATTAACGTCTCATTAACATGTGGAATTAGAGAAAAGTAATTTTCGATTAAAATCGAGAAAACTAACTAAATTGACCCAATCAATTTTAGTTTGGGTGATTTTTCGGTTTTAAGTTTGGTTCGGTTGGCTATTCCAATCGATTATTGGTTTTTAAATTTTCAAACCGAATCGTTTGAAAAAAATATATTTAAATTATATTTGTAATTTATAAAATAAATATATATTATTCAAGTTCAATAAACGAAGCCGACTAATTCAGTTAATAGATCAATCTAAAACTAGTTCGATCATGTCGATTTTTGAATTCTAATTCGTTCAGGTCAATTTTTATAGACAATGGCCGATTAAGTTGATTTAATTTAAAAAATACCGAAAAAATTGAATATTCTCCTATATGTTAAATGAACATATAAGCATAAGGAAATGAAATAGAAGCTAATTAAGTGCTTGTTTGAAAAAGTTCATTTCATTAAACATTTTAAAAAAATATTATTTCAATTTTTTAAATGTTTTTAACAATAAATATTGAAGCCTATTTTATTTAATTTTCCAATAAAAAATATGAAAAAAAACAAGTTGTGGTCTACTGAGTCGGCATTCAATAACATGGGTTTGTAAAAAGAAGAGTGTTGAATTTCTATTTTTGAAGATTCAAGCAGTCGTTGAGCCTTAGAGGCACTTTTGGTCCCTTAAATTTTTAAAATTTTAATTATACAATTATAGTATTTTAAAAATTTTAATTAGACTTTCAAAAGAAATTTAAAATCCTAAAAATGGCAGTTATGCTTTTCAAAATTTTAATTATACCCTAAATCTACCGCTAATTAAGTAATTAATAATAAAAAATAAAAAGGAGGCGTTAAATGGAAGATATAACACACAAATGTCTAAGATTTTGTAACGATGATTAATGAATTAAACGAGAAGTTAGTGGGAAAACAGAAAAAGAAGTTAGGAAGTATTATGATAACAGTATCACAAAATATGAGAAAGAAAACAAAGCACTAAAAATTTAGGACAATAAAATGAAAAGGAAAAAGCAACGTAAGTGTTGTCTTTATCACCTCCATATAATATTAAATTAAAATTAAAATTAAAATTAATAAAATAAAATTGATTGGTGATATTGTTGGTGGGTATATTGTAATGAAATGGGACTGATAGATGTATTGTTTCCCACTAACAGGTGTTGGGTCGGCCGTTTCTCCGACAATGCTTCGTGGGTTTCTCACCTCTTGCCCCTATGCCCTCTCTCCTCCACCCACCTTTTTGCCTCTCTTTTCTTTTTTTTTTCTTTTTTTTCTTTTTTTCCTATAAGTTTTGTCTTTTGGTTAAATTATGGTTCTGGTCCCTCTATTGTATCATTTGAGATGTCAACCCATGCCCTTGATGGCTATGCGTTTCCTAAACTCTATTAACCAGATTAGGCTCTCCTATGAGTTAGGAGACCTGGGAATAAAACTAATCATGGACATCCTGAGCACTATACTTCCATTATTCGAGGGTCCGAGTCTCACCTCCCCTCACAAGTCTTTATATTTTAATTTGTATTAAATGCTCAAATTAGGGAAAGTCGCTCGCATAATGGTCAAATCTTTCAAAATAGTCAAATAAGTGTTGAACATTTAAGAAGGTGCTCAAATAAGAATTTTTCAAATGTCATATCTCAAGATTCAAATTTTATTTTTATCTTATGTCATTTCAAGTAATATCTAACTTAATTGTGATGTGTTCTATTTTAAACATGTTGTTTTCACCTGCTCTGTACAATAAATTAGGATGAAATGTGAAAAAAAAATTCTTATTTTAGCACATTCGAAAATGTTTGGTCATTTTTTTAATAATTTCAAATGTTTGACTCTTATATAATATTTCAGAAGGTTTGTTGGGTCACTAGTTCATTCATCATGTTAATCGGTTCAGTTCACTGTCGTTAAAAAAACTCATTGAAATGTGGTCTCGTATTTTTCGATTTTTCTTCTCCTAGTTAAACTTTATTTTTTAGTTTCACACTTAAACTCTGATTAGTCTACAAAAATAACCCATAACATATTTAGGTATTAGCTTTCACAAGCTTTCAGAGAATTTTGTGTTTACATTTTAAGGGTTTTTTTTTTCGAGTTTCAGGGCTTAGTTTTGTTTCCATCTTTGTACCATTCGTTTTTGCCATTATAGTAAAATAATCTTTATCTATGGTTTTTTATCCTCTTCGGAAGAATTTTTTCACGTAAATTATTTGTGTTTGATCTTTTCAATTTCTTTAATATTTTATTTGTTCGTTGTTTAATCGAATTTATCCCAACATTTATAAATTCTAAAAAATAAATAGTATAAAAATAAAAAACAATTAATAAATAAAAAATATAATTAAGAAATTTAGAAAGCTACCATTTTACTTTGATGCAACGTTGATCGGCGTAGTATTTTCAAGCTTTATACTCTACAAATAAATAGCTGCGGAACTAGAGCTATTCTTAAGCATAATGATTTATAATTTTTCGTCCATTTTTATTTTTAAGCTTGTGTTATTTGTCAATCACTCTAAAGTCTAAACCCTGTCAACAATTAATTATTTTTTAATTTAAAAAATATCTTAAAAATTTAACATTTTTAAAAATGTATAAAAATTATAGAAAATATTTTTTAAAAATTTAAAATTAATTAACTGTTGATGTGACATTATCCACGTGTATACTACATCAACAAAATTAACAAAGGTTAATTTTTCATCCATTTTGGGGTAATTTGACAAACAACGTAAGTTCAAGGCTAAAAGAGGTAAAAAATTAAATGGATAGCTAAAATGACATTTTCTTTTGTAAAGTTGGAGGGCCAAAAAATCATTATGCCCAATTCTTATTTTGGGCAAACTACATTAATAGTCAGCAACTATGGGTTTCTTTTTTCATTTTTGCCACCCAACTATTAGTAAATCTCTTTTTTTGTCAATTAATTATAAAAAATTACAAAATGGTCACTAAACTTTTTAATTTTATCTTTAATGGTCACATAACTATCTTTAATTTTGGGTTAAGTATTAATGATTGACAATATATTTTTCTATCGCTAGTCGTTTTACCGACATATAAATCAAGCCTGCATGTTTGAATTTCCATGCTTTTCTGAAATAAATATAAAATAATGTTTTGTAAAAGTAATTTAATCACGCGTGGAAGACAATTAGAAGAGTCTAATTTCATAATCATTTACCTTAATTATAACATAAATATATGTAGTTGCAAAAAGACAAAATCATGTGTAAGGACATTATTGGATAATTAATAATTAAGGTTTATAACTAATATCAATTGATAACTAATTGAGATGTTAACTACTAACTATTATTAGGACAAATATCAAAATTATACATTAATTTTGAATCAATGTGCAATTTGATATACATGGATTTTGATTTGATGTGGTTATATACACGAAACTTTAGTTTTAATTCAATTATACGCATTTTAAAAAATAAATATGTCAATTTATTTTTATATTAGATAAATACAATTATTTGTGTATTTAATATATAAACATAAAATGATGTTATATCAATAATTGTGTTAATAGTTTGTAAGAATTTAATCAAATCGATATTTTATACTTTATAAAATTATACAAAATTAAAGTTATTGTATAAAATTAAACATTAAATCAAATGTCATGTATAATTTTAAATTTACCCAATTACTATTTTTTAAAAAAATTGATAATTATTAATAAAAACAAAAACAAATAGTTGTAATAAAAAAAATGTAAAAAGTGTTAAAAGTACCATGGAGGCCCCTATACTAGAAACTAAATTACATTTTGTTCCCTCTACTCAACAAATAGACAAATTAGTACTTATACATTAGATTAAAGAGCAAACTGGTCCTTTTGTTACTATTTCTACTCTTAAAATTTAATTTCTATACATCAACTTAAGGTACATGTGGCACGTCAAGTGTCACTACTTGATTGCTAATCTGTCAACGAGACTAATTTTTAATAAATATAATCAATTTACTTTTTATTCTAATATATATATAACCTAATTTATACATTTTTATAACAGAGAAGACAATGCGGTCTAGCTCCTAACATAGAACCTCTACATATTAATGTCGAGCAAATTAATGAAACAAAAGTAGAAATGCTATAAATAAATTTAAAAATTTGAGAAAATTATTTATTTGAAAAATAGAGTGGAACTAATAATTACTTTTGAGAAAAAAAAAAGAAAAGAATAAGAGCAACTGCATAGAACTTTGTGTGCATGCACGTGAGTTTGTTTTTATTCGTGGTTAAAATTCTAAAAACTACTGAAAGGGATAGAAGGAAATAATAATAATAATAATAAAATTATTATTTTAATGTTTTATTGTAGCTTAGTTTATTACGCAACGCATGCAGCAATCTTATATATATAAGGTAGCCACTAAATTATATATGTTTTGGTGATTTAATTATAAAATAATTATAAAACAATCATTATTCAATTATTTAATTTCATTTTTTGGTCATTTAATTATATTGAATTTTGGGTGTTCCTATTTTTACTTTAATTAAATGAGGATAAAAAGGACAAAATTAAGTGACGGATTGATAACTTTTCATCCATAATTGAATAACCGCTACCCTTTATTTTATTATAATATTATTATACTCCAATCAAAAATATATTATTGGAAGAGTCAAGAGTGTCCGTCCACTGCACGTGAAAAGTGAAAGTGGTCTTAAACGAATGTTTATAAAATTGGTGCTGGGCAAAATGAATCTCGGTAACAGTATGCACAATATCTACTGTTTTTATATTACTTACTTCTAATTAAAACATTTTATTTAAATCCCAAATATCTTTCTAAACTCGAATCCGATCTCAAATAATTCGAAACTCCAACGATACGAGAACTTGAAAAATCGATTATAAAAAATTATAATTTATGCAAAACCAACTTAACAGATGTTCCATAAAAAAGGAATGTCTTGTTTTAAGGTTATTTATTTATTTCAATTTGAATCTTGGAAATAGGGTATGCGATTTGTAGGGTAATTAGATTGACTATCTGTGTTTGTACAACTTCAGTTTAAACAAGTTCCAATATATATCAAAGTGATTCCATTGCTTTCTCTTAATATATGAATCAAATATTTATATTTGGTTGCGCTTAAAATGTCTGGCAGAGTTTATATCACGAGTTAACTGAGTATAAACTCAATTAAAAAATGACTAAAAAAACCATTCTTTTTAAAATTTTATCATTTTAATCAAATTTTATTATAATTTTGTTCGTAAATCGCAATGCGAGCGTGTTGTAATCTCATGTATAAAATATGATATATTCTTAAAAGAAAAGGGGGCAACTTTGAGAGGATAAGGCAGATGGTTTGTGAATAATATGGGCAAATATATTGATCCCATATTTTATTTTCTTTGTCAATATATATAATAGCAATGGTTGGAATCATAATAAATCTTGGATTTTACCCAAATTGCTCCCTCGTAAAGTTAAAAATAAATAAATAAAATCAAAAGAAGTCATTTTTTAATGCATGTCTTCCCATATCATCTTGTGAGTCACAAAACTTTTTGTCATCACGTTTTTGAAAGTTTACACTTCAAAGCATATAGGTTGTCGTTTCTTTAAGGACATGCTCTTAATATTATATTTATATAACTCCAGAAATTTATTTATATTAGCCTAAAGTTAAAACATTTTATATTTTTTAAATATTTTTTATATGTTTAATATTTTAGCAATTCAGTTATTAAATTTGTTAATATAATTATACTTGTTACATGAAAAACTTATCAATTCTTTCTATTACAGGACCGGATCAAATGAATCCTTCTACTATTAAATAAATCAATTGATTTCTTATAATATTGAAAATAATAAAAATGATAACTTAAAATAATCTATGTAATAATAAATAAAATTTTTTAGTCCGATATTAATATATATATATAATTCCCACAAAAAGGCAAAACCTAGTGGGAAAGGCCCACGACCACAATTTATAAGCATGCACTCAAACATGGATGTACGAGTTGCAAGTTTTCTAATTAAATTAAAATTGCCGACATTTGTTTCTTGGTTAAAGTTTTATTTGTTAGGCCTTTGTTTAAATAATATAAATTTAAAGTTTTAATATTTTTTTTAACATTAATATCATTTAGAACTATTTATAATCCCTCTCCAACTTTTTGAATACGAGGATAATGTGCTTCAGTTCACTCGAACCCACATCATTTTATACTGATAACAATACCGATGTCAATCGAGCTGATATCAAATTAGCTATATAAATCCAATACTGAATAGCATGATACTGTGAGGTTTGTTTTGAAGTAGAGGAATCATGAAATTTTAAGATCATGGACATCATGATATTTCATACATTCGTTGTATGATATCCATTAGAAATGATTGTTTCTCTGGGTTAGGCATCAATATGCATATATTTGAATGTTTTGCAATAATTGGTTTATCAATTTATCGGTTTCTTATCTTACTAATTAAAGAACAAATTTACGTTTCTGCATATTTTAGTCAGCTACATTGTTTTATGAACTTGTTATTAGAATTACATTACATATTCTGATTGCTATTATTAAACATTTGTTTCATTACATTGATGATTACCACTCAAATAGGGTATGATCCATTGGAACTCAACTTACAATTAAGGATTAAACATGACAAAAATGATAATGAAGGAGTGCATAGGCTCAAATATGGGTCCGATCCCCTTGCAGAAATGGTATTATTGGGCCTATTGTCTCCATTAGGTTCAATTTTGGGTTTGGTCCCTATATATTTTCGGCCATCAGTTGGGTCCTATTTTTCAATAGTAAATAATGGTATTAGGCCCAAATATAGATATGAGTTGGGTCCCCTATGTTTCAATAGTCAATAATGGTATTGGGCCTATTGTTAGGTTCAAAATATGGGTTGAGTCCCCCATATTTCGAAAGTAAATAATGGAATTTTGCCATTTGTCTCCATTAGATTCAAGTATGGATTGGGTCCCCATATTGATATTGGGCCTAAGGTCTCCATTAGGTTCAAATATAGGTTGGGTCCGCTAATACGAATGTTAATTTACATAGAGAAATTTTTGAGAATTTTGAAATTTTATGTTTAAAGTCGCTCTATGTAAATGTAAGATTTTTCTATGAATTTATTCTAATTAGTAAGTTAATTTGAATTGGATTTAATGATTATTAATATAATTGTTATGTATACTTTTTAACATGTATGTTGTTATAGTTTATTGAAAGTGTATAAATTATACATGTTAGACAAGTGTCAAATATGGAATTGAGCACATCTCGCGAGCTTTATGTATATTACTTTGTATTACTATTCGATATACTGTCAGTAGAATTTTTTTAGGTAATGAAATTTTTATACTCTAATAATTGGGACTGAGCAGTGAACTCGCTTGTGGTCTAAATGAACCTCTTAAGAGCGCCTCTTGAAAATACTCTTTAGCTTGACACTAAAGAGGACTCCCACTTATTAATCCACGTGTCAGACTCCAACCACCATATCACATTTGATGTGATTAAAAACATGTTTTATAGCCACCTTACTAGAGGTGCTCATGGGTCGGGTTCGGGCCGGGCCCATAAAAAATTTTTGGCCCAGGTCCTAGGCTTGGGCCCGGCCCGGCCCGAAATATGGGCCTAAGATTTTGCCCAGGCCCGGCCCGGGGAAAAATCATAAGCCCGGGCTCGGCCCGGCCCGGCCCATTTTTATTTTAAAAAATTTTAAAAATTAAAAAAAGTATTTTAAAAATATTTTAAAATTTAAAAAAATTAAAAAAAGTATTTTAAATATATTTTAAAATTTAAAAAAAATTAAAAAGTATGTAAAATATATTTTAACATTAAAAAAAATAAATATATTTATTATATCGGGCCGGGCCCGGGCCGAAAAAGTGGTGCCCGAGGCCCGGCCCGTTTTCTAAACGGGCCTCATTTTTTTGCCTAAGCCCATATTTCGGGCGGGTCGTCGGGGCGGGCCGGGCCGCCCGGCCCATGAGCACCTCTACACCTTACCTAGGCTTATTGATACATGCACGGATGGGGTGAAGATTATTCAATTCAATTCAATTAACTGAAACTGTCAATTTTCAAGTTTGAAAAATTAGCTAACTTGCGTTGACTTTTTAGATGATATCTAGGTATTTATGGGTTGAGATATCTTCATAGCGTTTGAAGATCTATCTATTGACTTCAAAACTCATTTTGAACCACTCAATTTCAAGTTCAAGAACTCAAGTTATGATCATTTTAATGTAGACTATGCGAGCAGAATTTTTGGACGAGATTATTACGAGTTTTTAATTAGAGTTCAAATCATATTAGGTTCGATTTTTAGGCTTAATTTTTATTACATGTGAACACAATATTGTATTTATTAGGTATAATTATTTTATTATTTATTTATTCCGAATTTTGATTTTTTTTAACATTTTAAGTTATTTGGATGTAGTTAGCTAGCCCATATAAAAGCCTCATCATTGTTCACTAAATAGACAATTATTTTCATTAATAACGTTTTTAACTATGGAGTTAGTTTTTTTGTGTAAGATTTTTTTTTTGATTTTTAGAAGTAGTTTTCTTCTTAATTTTCTTTAAGGAGTCGTGAGAATTTATTCTTCATCATTCAATTTGTTTGTTTGTTCATATCCATTAGTTTACTCGTTCCATCTTCTAATTTCTTTCGTTTTTTGTTTGTTTGTTTCTTTATTATTTATTCATTGTTATCAAATTTCTTCTTTCAATGCTTTTATTTTTTTATTTCTAAATTTTTTTATTTTTTCTTTACAAGTCAAATTTAAATCGTTCTTTTTCGAATTAAACAATTTGAATATGATTTTGGTCCTCTATTTCATATCACATATATGAAAGACCACTTAACCAATTGTCTGACATTCTTATAAGAATTTAACATGCGACACCTTAGCACTAGGTCTTAAAGGTATATAAGACCCGAGGTCTAGAGTCAGAGGCAAGCTCTTTCTCTTATCCCATCCCTCTCTCGTGTTTCTCACCTCCTTATCACCCGTTCTGATCATCTTAAATGATAACTCTTCATCTTATATAGAACAAAGTGAATCGTACATCCTCACATCACCATTTTTGCGTTACCTAGTTATCCCTTCAACATAAAATATAAATATAAGCTAAATTACAACCCTGAAATATAAAACTCCACTATATCAAATAATTTATTTATTTAATTTTGTTTTTATACCTAAAATAAAATTTGGACACTTGTATTTTGATAATAGAAAAATCAGATTCCACTTATTTAATAAAAATTAAAAAAAGGAACATATTTGAATAATATTTCACTATGCTGCATTATTGATGATTTGTCTCGACCCGAATACATTCTATATAAAAGAAATTGTTGCATTCAATGAAATTACTACAAAATGACAAAAATCTTGGGGTGGAAAAGGAAAATGACGATGACGTCCCCCGCACATTGTCGTAAGTGCTCACTCGTCAATTTTATATTTCTTTCCTCGAAATCCCCTCACCAAATCCAAAAGCCAATTAGTCACACACACGCGTGTATATATATATTGAATTAGATTGGATCCATAAATCAGATAAGTTGAATAAAAAATCGATTAGAGTATCACTATAGAAAAGGGTATTAGATTGGGAAATTTTTAAATTTTTATAAGTTTTTTAATAATTTATTTAATCGGATAGGATGGACGAATTGAGGGTCTAATCAATTCAACCACCTATTCAATTTTAAAAATATTAATTTTTTGATACAATGATAATTTAAGTCTAAAATAAATAAACACTCGATTAATAGTTATGTTGTAAGAAAAATCATGTATTAAGTTTATTTAATTAAAAATTGGAAATATATTTTAATCAATTATGCTTTATATTATTTTTTTATAGTTATCACTAGGTATAAGTTTACTTATCTCTCCTGTTAAAAGCTAGCAACAAATTATGCATGATAGGATTTTATTTTATTTATTTTTAAACTCAAAAATTCTCCATCACAAATCAAAGTACTGGAGTTCATTATTTTAAAAGATATCTTGACTTCACAAGACAGCCTAAAGATTGACAATACAAAAAAAAAATATTAATTTGATTATATTTTCATAAAAATAAATTATTTGTGTGGTGATTGTTTCACTTGGATGACTCTTCACTTTCTGCTCAAAAGAAGCTTCTAACATGTTAAGTTTAGTGTTGTTTTTAGTTACCTCTTGTTTGGGCAGGAGCAATTAGAAGTCAATCGCGAGTGGATCTACAAATGGGCGTTAACCCGTTGTAGAATGCTTGCACTTCCATCCATTCCGCCATACCATGATGAGGGAAACGTCTAATGATATCTTTGAAATGTTCCCATGCCTCATACTGCGTAAAATAGGTAATGTCGTTCCTGAGCTTCACAGTTTTCGTCGGCTTGGAAGTACTTAAGCAAGAACCAGGCTGCTAGTTGGTTCTAGGTAGTGATGGATCTTGGTGATAGTGAGTGTAACCATTGACTTATGACGGAAATAAAGTTAGTCTGATGAAATCATCCAATATTACAAACATCTAAGAAACTTCTTAGATGTAAATTCGATCCTCATTAAAATTGAGCATTTTTCTAAAGCATACTCAAGGTAATAGGTTTTATTTCAAAATTTTCAATATTTTCAAGTAACCTAATACTACCCAGAATTCTTTCTCCTTCAGGCATTGAATAGTCTCTACTGCTTCTACGAATTGGATTTTGTGCATTTGGTCTATTGTTGTTAATGGGAGGATTAATCAGATGAATATTATTGGGTGGTAACGCCTTGGTTTCAGAATTCAAAGTTTTTAGAATTTCGATTACTCTTCTCTGTTTCTTAAAGTCTCAAAGTGTTTTCTCTATCTCAGGGTTGAAGGGTACGTCAAATTTATCACTCTTAGGCATGCACTATTAAAAACTAAAAAGAAAAGAAGTAAATTAAACTAAACCTAGCTTATTCTATTATTCTGTAAATTCAGGCAAAATACTTATCTGAATATAATTAATGATAACAATTAATATATATAATTAAAGTTTAAGATTTGTTACTACTTTTCACCATTACTCATAAATATATGAGATTATTGTCAACTAATAAATTACAATCAAATAATTCTATTGAAGATTGATCCCATAGAGAGATTTGTAATTTTTGAAAAAAAATAAAAATCCCAACATAACAATTTAATTAAATTAATATGATTTTAAGAATTAACTAAAAGTAAATAAAGCAATTATTAAAAGAGTAAAAATAAAATAATTAACTAAATAGAGATAATTAAAACAAATAAGTAAATAATGAATTAAATCATTGAGCTTGCAATGTAAAAAATATGGTAACGAACATCAAATCAACAAACAAGAACGATCAAGCAAACATACTAATAATAATTGAAAAGAGATTAAGAGAAAAAAATATTATTTAAATAATTGCAGCTCCAAATCTCAATCCAAATGCTGCTTTGACGAACGTTAGTGCGATGACTACAACTACTATGAAAGAAAACCTTTAAGAAAACTTAAAAAATATGAAAGCTAATGTTTTTCTCTTTCAGCGCACCTAATTGAGACCTAAATATGACTATTTATAGCATTATGATGACCTAAGTATGGCTTTATTCGAAACGAAACCAAGTGTGAAAAGATGACAAAACGGTGGAGGGACGCATGTTGTATGACAGTGCTTAGAATGCACATCCTTAAGGAAGGATTTTCCAACCCTTCATGCAAAACGAGAAATACACGAAAATGCCTAATAATTGGACATAAAAGGATGCTTCATAGACTCAATAGTCACCTTCAAAGGAGGCCTAAGCTCAATAACCTTTTAATTTGTGCTCTCAACTAGGTAGAGGGACTCTTTACTTGGCTCCTAAAAGGACCGAGTCGAAGAGGATTTTAGATAAGGAGAAGATTGACAATAAGCAAAAGGATAACAAAAAAACTATTCTAGACAATTCAAGCAAGCCCTAACAAGAGAAAAAAACAAACAAACAAACAAACACTTTAAAAAGAGAGAAAAAATAGAACCCAACCCTAATCTTGATTAGCCAAATCCCTAAAAGAAATGAGAAATTTAGAGTTCATGAAGCAAGAGATAAATAAGTATCACTTGGTACTTGAGAAGTTGACCAAAGATACAGGAGATTAAGAAAGAGATTACTAAAACCGATTGAGTTTTAACTCGATTGACATAAGCATTATTGTCAATGTACGAAGATGTGAGTTCGAGTGCGTTGAGACATATTATCCTTATATTTATGGGTTGGAGAGGAGTTATGAATAATTCTAGATATTATGTCAAAAAAGAGCAAATGTAATAAAAAACTGTAATGAAATTATTCAAAAAAAAAGAAAAAAATTACTAAAAAGATACTAATCTAGAGAGAGAAAAGGAAAAAGAAAAAGATAGATTGTTCCCTAATTGTACTTTACTACTTTTGTTCGGTGCTTATAAACGTAGAGAGGTTCCAAATTTGGAAGAATAAAATCCAATAGGAAATAATAAGTTTATTTTTTCATAAAAAAGAAAGATGGATGGTTGACCCCCAATAGATTCTCTTTTATTTAATTTTACCTACAAGTTAGGTTTAGAGTTAAATTATATTTTATCTCATTTATTAAAAAAATAAATACATTAATTAATCTCTGTACGTTAAATTAAAAAGTAAATTGATAATTTTTGTTAAAAATTTTATCTATTTTTATTACTAAAAACTGATATAACTAATAAAATAACTAAACAATGATATATAAAATGCTACATATATCTCATGTTAATATATATAAATCAATTTTTATTATTAAAATAAATAAAATTATTAACAGAATAATTAATTCAATATTTGATTTAATCTACAACAATTAAATTATGTACTTAGTGTCCAATGGTATTAATTCGCTTTTTAGATTGAGATGCATAGTACTCATATGAAATGACGAAATTGTCCTTCTTGGCTCTATAAAAAAATGATGGCCTTAAACTTCCACAACACAACACAACACAACACAATTCAATTTGCAGTTCCAATAGTAATCGTAGCTCAAATTATTTTGCATTTTAGTGTGTGATGCAGCAGCGAGGAAGGATCCAAAACAGCAGATCAAGGTCGTTTTCAAGATCTCGTCTTGCCGTTGAGGGATTTTAAATCTTTTTCGCTCTCTTTTTTCTTTAAAAGAAAAAAAAATCGAACTCTTAAAAGCTTACTAGCGATCTTTCTCCGGTAACCATGGCGACTAACGGTGAGACCTCTAAGCTCCATCTGAAAATTTAATTGCATTTTTATCGGAATTGGAAGAATGAAAATCGAAATCGATTGACAAATTTTAACAAACACTTGTAAGAGCATTGATATCTGATCGACTTTTTAGTAAAAGAAAAAAGAAAGAACTGATTAATTGGAAAATGATAACAGGTGAACGTGAGGTTCAAAAGAACTACTGGATGGAGCACTCCATTGATTTAACAGAGGATGGTACGATACTTGATTCCAAGGACGCAGATCTCGACAAAGAAGACCGACTCGAAGTAATTTTTTATTCATTGATATTTTGAATTTATTTTAATTCCTTTTCTTTAATCTTTTTTCACTACCAGTATGTGTTTATATTCGTTGATCTTTTTATTAATCTCATTTTGAGCTTTATTTTGATTTTAGTTGTTTTATGTTGATGCTCAGTTTTCTATTTTGTTGAATTGTTGTCATCGCAGCTTATAATTCCTTTTTTCCTTAATTATCTATATTGTTTGAGTTTATCCAACTTTTAAATGAGTAATTAGTTATTCGATACTACAAATATTATCAAAGAAAAATCTCATTTAATGCAGCGCCAATTACGAAAGAAGTGACATAAATTAAAGCGGGAAAAATAACTAAAACTAGATCAAGAACAGGAATGATATGAAGAAAAGAAAAAAAAGAGAGCATATATTTAAATATATAAATTAAGATAATTATGCCACGAAAAAATATATATGACACATAACACAAAAATTCGATAACATGCTGGCTGCTAATAGTCTTTAAGTTTTGTGTGGCACGATGATTACTCTGTAATTATGCTAATGATGTCGTTTTTCTTCATTTGTAGTGGCATAATAATTGGTTTATCTAACAACCACAGATAGAGGAAATGATTTGGTCTTGGATTAAAAAAAAAAGATATGATTTTTAAGCACTAACTTTAGGTAATGCTTGATGTAAAAGCTGAAAAAAAGTTGTGCCTTGTGATTCTGCTTTTTTCAAAGCAATTAAAGGAATTGTTGCTTTTTATTTATATATACGTATTCTTAGTGTCAACTTTTCGACTATTTTTTTTATATTTAATTTTTTCTATTTATGAATAATTTCAGTTGTAATTATAGTAGGATAGACTCAAATATACATCCATGCTAATTATTACCTTTTAAGTGTTGCTGTTCTTTTGTATTTTACGTTTATCCTTCAATAATTATTTTTAGATTCCTAATTGTTCATTGTTGATATACGCAGGTGCTCTCCCTGCTCCCGCCATATGAAGGGAAATCTATTTTGGAGTTAGGAGCTGGCATTGGTCGATTTACCGGTGAATTAGCTCAGAAGGCTGATAGTGTTATAGCTTTAGACTTCATTGAGGATGTTATCAAGAAGGTAATTGAAGCTCAACAGCTGACAGAAATTATTTAGATTGCTATTTCATAAGGGACTTGACTAGATTTTTCACTTTGGATATATCCTTATTTGCAGAATGAAAGCATCAATGGACATTATAAGAACATCAAATTCCTTTGTGCCGATGCGACTGCCCCAGATTTGGATATTTCAGAAGGATCAATGGACTTGATATTCTCAAATTTGCTGCTGATGTATCTCTCAGATGAAGAGGTAATTATGAGAAAAACTTGGTTCAGTTTCACAAGTTAACTATTGTTAAGTGTTAACCATCACTAAATGCAGGTAGAGAATTTGGCCCAAGGGATGATGAAATGGTTGAAAGTCGGAGGACATATTTTCTTCAGGGAGGCTTGTTTTGATCAATCTGGCGACTGCAAGCAAAAGCATGACCCTTCTCTCTACCGTGAGCCAAGATTTTACACACAGGTTTGTGCTCTGAGGGTTGAAATATGTATATGAAACAGCATGAGGTATTGTTTTACTAAACAGATGTTTGGCTATGTATTCTAATGCAGGTCTTCAAAGAATGTCATGCAACTGATGATTCAGGAAACTCGTTTAAACTTTCTTTAGTTGGCTACAAGTGCATCAGTGCTTATGTTAAGCACAAAAAGAATCAGAATCAGGCAAAAACAAAACATGAACTCATCGATTTTCATTTTGTTATCATTATTTTTCTGAATTGGATACAATATGGACAAGATTCTACCGAATTGTTTGCAAATGCAGATTTGCTGGATCTGGGAAAAGGTCAGTTCAGATAATGATGGTGGATTCCAGCGGTTCTTGGATACTGTTCAGTACAAAGCTAATAGCATACTTCGTTATGAGCGTACCTTTGGTGAAGGATTTGTGAGCACTGGAGGAATAGGTATTACCTCTTCAACCAAATCTCTATATTTGCATATTTGTTTTAATTTACACGGTCTTCTTCCTAAAATGAAACATGTTTTCGAGCAGAAACAACGAAAGAATTTGTGGCGAAGTTGGATCTAAAGCCTGGCCAAAAGGTTCTAGATGTTGGCTGTGGCATAGGTGGAGGTGACTTTTATATGGCAAAAGAATTTGGAGTCTATGTTGTGGGCATCGATCTGTCCATAAATATGATATCTTTTGCTCTTGAAAGAGCCAATGGACTCAATTGCTCTGTGGAATTTGAAGTTGCTGATTGCACTACAAAGACTTATCCAGATAACAGCTTTGATGTTATCTACAGCCGTGACACGATTCTACACATTCAAGTAAGTATGATTCAGATTCCAAGTTAGGCTTCAAATTTAACATTTTAATTGAGTCCTCAAAATATAAGTATCTATCAGTCAAGTTTTCTGTCACCCAAAATGTCAGTTTGGGTGTTAAATGTCAGCTTAAGTGGTCAGATATTAAACATATATGTACCTATAACAGCTTGGGTCTGATGTGTTAAAAAGAAGAGGAAATAGCCCTCTTACTGTCAAGTTGCATGAAGGTGTTTAAAATTTGATCCACATATTTTAAATATGCTCTATGTTAAACCCAGAGATAATACTTAAGAGTCAATTTGAACATTTATAACATTTTAAAGTTTAGAGATCAATTTAAAAATAGAATTTGTGAATTTCTGGTGCAATTAACCTTCAATATTAATTAAAAGATGGTTTAATTAAGATTCAATGGATTAGAGATTTAGCATTAGCATCAACATCAGAAATTTCTACAGTAAAGCTTAATGGTAAATTGAATTTCAGGACAAGCCTGCACTATTTAGATATTTCTACAAATGGTTGAAGCCAGGGGGCAAAGTTCTTATAAGTGATTACTGCAAAAGCGCAGGAGCTTCATCGGCTGAATTTGCAGAGTACATCAAGCAGAGAGACTATGATCTCCATGTTGTAAAAGCTTATGGCCAGGTCTGGATTGTTCAATTTAATAACCATTTCTTGATTTCATGTCACATTCTTGTTTTTTATTAACAAAATTCTAACATTACGACTTACCGTTTCTGTCTTGTTTTTGCCATAATGTTATACAGATGCTTAAGGATGCTGGTTTTGATCAGGTCATTGCAGAGGATCGAACCGATCAGGTTCAGATAAACCGACCCTTTTATTTCTTTCGTGTGATTGTAATATTATGAACTGATTGGTCAATGTTGGCAAGAATTATTTCGATAGCTATAATATGCTATCTGCTAATGAATGGTTAGTCACACTTAATTGAATTGCTAGCTTTTTCTAATTGGGATTGTTGAGGATTGAACTTTGGGTCAAGCACTCAACATGTCTAGTATTGCCCCTTGGTGAAAGTTTGTATCTCGATTTTGTCGAAAGCTTGAGTCCCTGCAAAGGTATTGGTGGTGGTTCACAGAAAGGGATTGCCTCTTTGGAATGCTTGATAATGTGAACCATACACGCAACGCACATGGTTGGATTCAAATCCGTGCCCTATATCATATAAGGCACTTACAGGTGACAATGTTGATGGCTTATTTACCCAACAATGCCTCATATGTTATAGGGAATAGGTTAAAATCTCACTAAGTACAAATATGAGATTTTCTTGCTGAATGACCATGCGCATTGCGTATATTTCACTTTTTCAAGCATCTGCCGAGGCATTTTTATTCTGTGAATCTGTGGCTTCTTTGATGGAGTCGAGAGAGAGACCACTTCCGAGGATAATACCTACTCGTCAAGGGGTCCACTAGCTCCTAGCTTATGATAATTTGCAGACGTCGCCCGACAGAGTTGGCTTCTCCTCAATAGAGATTGTGTACCAATTTGAAAATCATCGAGAAAATAGCAATTTCCGATAAAAGAGTCTCCGGTTGAGCTTTCCACCCTAGCTAATAAACGAACGGTTTGCTTATGCTTTCAGTTCATACAAGTTCTGCAGCGTGAATTAGACAAAGTTGAGAAGGACAAGGATACCTTCATCACCGACTTTTCTCAGGTGAGCATTTTGTCATCATTTTGATAACCCTATATGTTTCTCTCTTTTTTTCCCTTCACTAATGGGTACTTCAATCCTTTATTTTGTTCCAATATTCAGGAAGACTATGACGATATCGTTGGGGGATGGAAGGCAAAGCTGATTAGGACCAGATCTGGGGAGCAGAGATGGGGCCTTTTCATTGCCAACAAAAACTAATTCCTGCTTCTTCTCTAATGTTACTTTCTCATTTCTCTAATAAATGATTCATGGTAATAAGAGTGTAGTTAGCATTAGTTGTTTCTACTTGATGCTTGTTGCTTCTGATGTTATGAACTTAAACATCCTTTTGCCTTGAATAAATTATCCCTTTTTCGTCAGTTGCTTAGATAATTTTCTGGCACTTACTTTAGACTTTAGATTATAATCTGTTCATTCGTTCAAATTTTTTTCCAAACCAACCTAATTGATTTTAGCATGAAAAATCGATCAAATCAAACAGACTTTGATTCAGTCAGTTTTTTCCATTAATCTGCGTTATTTGGTTGGGTTTATATAGTTATGTATATGTTATATATTATAAAATATAAATGTATTTTAAATAATTTTAAATTAATATAAAAAGGTCAATTTCTTCTGTCGATTCAGTTCTAAAATTCAAAAATCAATAATCAATTAAATTAATCAATTAAACTGAGGTCAAAACGGATCAACCTGCCCCACTCAACTAAACCAAAATAAAAAAATCAAATGAACAGGTTTTTTTTTTTTTCGATCAAAACTGAAAATTTCTCTCTCCTACTTTAGATTCATTGAATGAATTTGACGTCATCATTCCAGATGCTCTCTTATCCATTGGAGTTTTCGGACTTATTTTCTTATATTTTGCAATTAGTTCCTTATGTAAATCGTAGATATAGTTATTATATTTTAACTTGATTGTTTTTAATTTTTTATATTTTTAAATATTAAAATTTCAATCATGATTAAATAATAGTCATTAAATTCATTAAATTAAAGTTTACTATTTTCAAAATTTTATATGCATCAAATATATTATTATTACATACGCTTATTATTTTAACATATTACTTACAAAAGAAAAGCTAATTAATGAATTTAACAGATATTGTTTATGTCAAATAAAAAAATTAAAAAATATAAAGATTTAAAATGATCATATTGGAGAACATTGATTATTTTTATAATTTTACGCACAGTGTAGTGTAGTGTAGTGTAGCATTCAAGCTTTCCATGGAATAGAGAGTCAAAACCTTGCTCGGGGATAATATCAACTTATTAAAAGATCTGTTGACTCCTTAAAACTAGCACTTCATAGACTTTTTTGAATGGAGTCAACCTTTCTCGATAGATTTGATGAAACTCGAGTTTAAACTTGACTAAGAGGTTTATTTTGGTGAACTTTAGGCCCAAACGATATTAGAATGGAGAATGTCGACGAAGACATAGCATTGAGATGAAAACGGAAGTAGATAACATAATTCTTTTTTTAATCATATTAATTTAAATCTAGTTTTGATGTGACGAGTTAATAGAACGTCAAATTAATTAGTAAAAATTAGTTGAATATATAAATATAATTGTTTTTAAATTAAAAATAAAAACCAATTATTTTTTTAATATGGTTTAATTTTGAATTTTAACTTTTTTTATTTTTTAATTAAAAATTAATCCATTTACTTTAATCTATCATAATTTAGTCCAAAATTAAGAAATTAGTGTCAAAACTTGAATTTAAATTGCTAAACTGTTGAGTTGGATGGCTAATCACCCAGATATTTAGCCCCAATAAGCATTTTTATTTTATTCTCATATGTTATCATTCTAAGGTTCTTTATTTTCTTCCACACAATGGTTGTACCATTTTTCAATTGTCTCGTCAGCATTTAATAATTATGTTAGGAATAAAATAAAATTTAATCTCTAAATTTTATATTTTTCAATTTAATTTCTTTCTTCCTTTTTTGCATATTAATTTTAAATTTTAGTTTTTCTTTTCAAATTTAAGTGATGATGTGGTATAATTTCAAGTACCACGTTATGAACCGATTTTCAATAAAGACTCATTTTTTTCCGATAAAAATATCTCAAATGACAATTTTTTAAACCAAAATTCTTAAACTTTAACATAAATTATTTTAAATATCTAAATTAATTAAATTTTATAATAAGCTTTAAAAATTAAATTTCAAAATTAAAAAAAATTGATAATTAAAAATCAAAACGTGATAGGAACAAAATAAAATACAATTTTTACATAATTTTTATCACCTGGACTATAATTCAATAAATAATAATGCATTTATTCAAATGTTATCAATTTGTCGGCAAATTTTGTGTCGAAACTGTGTTTTCATACGGAGAAAGAGTCAATAAAGTAGAAATTGACAATGACGCTTCATGGCTTAAAGGCTAGAGGCCTTAAATTATGCTTATTTTCTTAACTTTTTCTTTGGGAAGGTGATTGGTAGAGAATTATGATCCCTTTCCAAATTAATTAAAAATACTTTTTTTAAATATTGTTAAAAATGTAATTGTTGATAGGATTATCATGAGTTTTTTTTATATATATATAATTCGAGTTGAAATTTTGTTATAAGTATCACTTATTTATTGATTTTATTAAAAATTTTAATTTAGTTTATAACTCTATAATCGATATATCAAATAATTATTTTTGTTGAATCTTAAATTATTAAAGAGCAAAAAACTCAATCTATAATTCTTATGAATTAGTAAGTACATTTTTAGCGGATAGTGTATTGATATATCCAATTATTGGCCAACTTGGTAAAATTTTGAGCATATATTTTAAATTGGGTTAGGTTTAGACAATTATATATAGTACTGATAGTAATATTATACATAGGTATAACTCAGACTTATAAATATCTCTAACAATGATAATGCATTTTTTTAATATTTTGTGTATATATACAAATATTAATATATATATTTAAAGTTTGGGTTTTCATTTTTTTTGTAGAAGTACCATGGTGGCCTAAGTACTAACAGATAGATTTCATTTCACTGTCTTTACTCAAAAAATGGGTCAATTAGTCTCGTATGTTAGATCAAAGAGTAAATTGGTCATTCTATTAAAAAAATCATCAACTTCTACTGTTAAAAACTAGACATTGTACATCAACAGTGACTAATTTATTTACTTTTTTTAATAGAGAGAGTAAAATATATTTTAACTTCATGTGGCTCTGTAATATTTTTACCTATATTTTTTTCTTAATCAATTTAATCATGATGGGAAATCATATACCTTAAATGGTACACCAAAATTGATGGTCTTCATTCTTCAATCATATGCAAAAGGCTTATAGCCTAATTACAAAAAAAGGAATTTGCTAAGTCACTATCATAGAGAAACTAGTAATAATTAATCAATAATGAAATATATCCCTGGATTTATATATAAAAGGAGGTCCAGTAGGGTATCCCCCCAATAACTGGTGAATTCAAATCATTTCTTCATAATGACCAATGGGCTATACCATTATTTCTTCAATCCAAAAATAGAGAATAAATATTTCTTTTTTTTTTCTTTCAACTTTTTTGAATGATGGAATTTGGCAAAAAAGTTGAAAAAAAGAAGAAGAAGGAAGATTCCAAAATTTTGGCACTGTAAAAAATTTTCTGATATATATTATAAGTACATTATTAACATTTCGGCCATGCAAAGGGAACGCCACATATCCATATTTAACCATGATGATACATCATAATCCTTGGATAGTTTTTACATAACAAACAAAAAGATATATAGTTATTTTGTATTTATGTAAACATTTCAACTTCAATTTTGTGTTTATGTGTTGTTTGCTTGTCTGCATGTCAGTACACAGCTTAATTATTATTTTTTTAATAATAAATAATTTTATAGACTATCGATGGCACGTCATGTAAATTTATTCTTTTAATTTTGTATATATTATTACATGATTTAATAACAAATTAAGATTTAATAAACTAGGAACAATTAATGGTTAACGCCCTTGTAAATAATACTTATCTGATTCAAGTCAAACCCACGCATGGTGGGATTCAAGTCAAAATAAGCCTGATGAAAACCTACATATAATTTATCAAACATGGGAGTTTAACTTAAAACATCAAGCATTACATACATATAAGTATTTATACACATGTATGAATGAATCGAAGCATCTGATCGATGACAATAATCAAGCAGCACAATTCAAACTAGTAAAAGTCAAACCAGAAAAAATTTACAAACAACCCACACATTATTTACAGAAGGTAGGAGTTTGGTACATCAAGTCAAGGTAGTCAGTACCGCACCTGTGGACGCATCATTTATCTACTGGAACCGGTGTGTATTGATATCGGTATATTTTGGTGCATTGTTCTAGATTTATCTATTTTTAAAAAAAAATATTTACCAATATCAAATTAATGATATTAAATAAATTTCAAATATAAAAAATTCATGCACAATATTCCAATAAAAGTTTTATCATTTATTACCATAACAATATGAGAATTTTATATTTTTTAATATTATCCATACACTAGCTGATGTGATTGAAATTGAGTGGAATAGGTCAATACAACCGGTGTAAAAAAAGGGAGTTGATTGCATCGTTTTATTATTGAAACAATACGTGCTAGTCAGACTGCACCGCACCAAGCGTTACATATAGTTATTCATACACATCTATATGAATGAATTTAAAGAGTACAAGAAATCTAAACTTATAACACTAGCTTACAGGTAGAGTCACAAACAATGAATAATTATGATAAGAGTACAATCAGAGTACTAATCTTACTATAATCAAGGCCACACTAGAACAATTTGAAAATAACTCACATGATTTAAAGAAAAGACACAGATGATGATTTATACTTGGGAGTTTGGGATACACATGATTTGAAAACAATACGCATGCATGTATGTATGTATGTAGGGTGTACTCATAGTGATGTACATGCATGGATTTGCATGTGAATGCATGAGAGAGAGAGAAGAGGTTAAAAATAGACAAAGAAAAGGGTAAAGAAGCAGAAGGAAGAGAGGGGCAGTTCGGATTGAGAATATGTATGAAAAGCACGAGACATGAGACGAAAACAATAAATGAAAAGCCTTTTTCTTTTTTTTCTTATGAGAGCCTTATGATAAACCCTTTCATCCCTTGTCACGTCCTTTTTCATTCCCTACTCCCAAAAAACACCCAGAATTCCACGCTTCCCCTTTGCCCCCTCCCCTTCCCCTTCCCCTTCCCTCCTTCCTTCTCTTTTGCTTTTTTGGCCTTTTTTTTTTCTTCAATCCCACCACAGCATTTATTCATTAGTCAACCTCATGTTTCTTCCTCTTTGTTCCTTCTTAAACCAACACTAACACCCTCCCTTTGTATTCTCCTCATCTATCCTTTTCTCTCTCTTTAAAACCCTCAATTCTTGTTATATATATATAAGTTTTACTCGTTTAAAACCAAGTCTCTACCACCACTATTCCCTTCGCATGCTTCATTTAAAAGTGAGTGAGTGTGTAAGAGTGTAAAAGCTCATTAAACCCTTTTTTTTTTTCTTTCCAAACAAACCCTAAAAAGTATATAGAATTTGGATATTTGTTAGGTAAATCAAAAGATGTGGATGATGGGTTATAATGATGGTGGTGCTGAGTTCAACATGCCTGATTCCTTTAATGGTAGGAAACTTAGGCCTTTAATCCCTAGGCCAAACAACAACTCTCCTTGTTTAAGCCGTATCAATGGCTCCGATTTCTTTGCACTAAGTACGTCTTCGTCTCCTTTTAAGTCTCCTTCATTTTCATGACTATACATAAACACGATGGTCTTATATTATAGGTATGGGAGACCAAAACAAGAGGGAGTTCAATACACAACCAGCTGTTGTAGTGAGCTCGAGATGGAACCCAACGCCCGAGCAGTTACGTACACTGGAAGAGCTTTATAGACGAGGTACTCGGACACCATCGGCCGACCAAATCCAACACATAACAGCACAGCTTCGTAGGTACGGTAAGATAGAAGGGAAGAATGTTTTTTATTGGTTTCAAAACCATAAAGCAAGGGAACGTCAAAAACGCCGCCGGCAAATGGAATCAACTCAAGATGATCATCCCGACAACTTTGAAAGAAAAGATTCAGGTACATGAACAAAAAAAAAGACAACAAAAAAACATAAAATATTGTTCATCTTTTTTACAATTGCTTTACTATTCTATTTGCTAATTAGAATAATATATATTTGTTTTCTGGTTTTCACCATTGTATTTGTTTGTTAGAGAGAGTAAAGTTACATTCTTTTTTTTTGTTTTGTTTTGTTTTTTTATTACAGAGACGAATAGGACAGGTTATGAAGTTGAACAGACCAAAAACTGGGCACTCCCTATAAACTGCAGTACACTAGCAGAGGTCTATTATCTAATATCCTCTCCATTCTTTTTCTTTCTTTCTTTTTTCACTCTCTGTCTTTCATGGTCAATATAGACAATTCATTATTATCCCATGTAAAAGATTTTGTTAAAAAATTGGTAAAATTACCATAGAAGTCCTTTACTAAAAGAAGTTCTCTTTATTAAAAAATAAATTAATTCATTCATTTATTTTAGATAAAAAAGTAAACTGATTCTTTTGTTAAAATTTTCATTTATTTCTAAGTTGGCCATTGTATTTTAACATGGGGTATAATGGTATGCCATGTGTCACTATATGATTATTCCAAATGGATGAAATTTTTAATAAAAAAATTAGTTTACTCTATCTTCTATCACTTATGACTAATTTATTTATTTATAATATAAGATAAAATACAATTCGACTCCTAATATCAAAATTATAATTATAACTAAAAATAATACAATCTATCAAATTACCATGCAAAACTGAATAAACAAAACCATCATTAGGTTAACACAAGTGAAAAGTTTTAAACTTTAAAGTCAAGGCTTTATTTGTTCATATTATATATATACAACACATACACACATACATAATATATAATATATAAAAAATAGTTCATGTAATGTCTAAAGAAAGAAGAAAAGGGGTAGTAGTATTGTTGGGAAATGAAAAGAGCTTAAAAGCTGCATTCCTTCCTTTCTGTCGGGGCTGCTGTTATGAAACTAGCTGGTTTTTTTTGGGTGATGTGCTTCATTTGCATTCATGGCTTTCAGGCTAGGTATTGATTTGAGCACCCCCCCCCAACCCCTTTTTTTAATTCAAATATTTTTTATATAATTTATATATATTTCTACGTAAAATGGGATAACTGACAGTGAAAAGACTGGGCTCACTCGATAGTACAATTTGTCATCAAAATCCAGCCTATCACTCTTGGACCATTTGTCCTTTTGATTTGAATGGAATGTAAACTTGGCTTTCTCTAATATAAACCAGAAGCTGTGTACACGTCGCTTTACATACAATTTGTATTATTTAGGTAAACTACACTTTTACCTCACTACAGAAATTCACAACTTTTCAATAATTTAGTGAATATTTTATAAATTTTAAAAGTTGAATGAAAAAAAGTATAAATTTATGAATAGTTTAGTAATTCCAGGTGTAATTTTACCTTATTATTTATATAAGGAAAATAGTTTATGTACTTTCTTTGTTAAAATGTATTTAATATATTCATATGTAATTTGTTTTATTATTATTAGGAATCTGTTTCAATACAAATGGCAGCAAAAGCAGCAGTGTCAGAATGTAGAGCAGATGGATGGATCCAATTCGAGGAAAGAGAATTACAGGAAAGAAAGAACTTTGTCGAAAGGAATGACACGTGGCAGCACAAAATGCAATTCTCTTACTCATGCCTATCACCTGTTCTTAGCCCTAATCCTACCTCTACGACGGCAGCGATTAGCACTGTCACCACCGTCGCCCCACCGCCACCAATAAGACCAATGGACCCAAAGCACCAATACCAACACCAACAGCTCTTTAAGACTCATCATGGTCTTAATAATATCTTTAAATCACCATGCAGATATAACAACAACAATGCCAATGTCTTTGATTTCAACTTTGTTAGAAACCAAGAGGCTACACTTGGAGAATGTGACTCACAAACCCTACAACTCTTCCCTCTTCGTAGCGGTAACGATGACGGTTCCGATGATTCCAACGAGAAAGAAAACGAGATATCGATCGCCACCGCCCCGGGGAATGCTAACCTTGGTGGTCCTGATTATCAGTTCTTTGAGTTCCTTCCTTTGAAGAGCTAAAACGGAAAACAATGGAGGGATATTTTTTAAAAAAATTTACTTATTTTGCCATGTAGGTAAATGTTAGAAATGTTGGGTCATGTTTAGATTATGTAGGTTTTTTTTTTTTGTTAAAATGTGCCATCAGTACTATTCCCAAATTTGAAACTTATTTAATGTATTTTATTTTCAAAAATTTAATCAAGTCTAATTATTAACCTCGTTTAAAATAAGCATGAAACTTTAAAATTAAAAAAATAATTTACTTGTTATTAATATAAACTAAAAAATTAACTCGTAATGAGTCTGAATTTAATAAAATTTTTAAATTTAAAGTGAAATGAATAAATTTTAAATTTAGAAAGGAATTGTAAAATACTTTAATTTTTTTTTTGGAAAATGGGAACTGTTATTGTTGTGTGATGTTACATCACATGGAATGGGGATGCAATGAGGGGAAAATTTGTGGGGATATGAAAGAAGGGAATTGCCTTAAAATGCAATTGGACCATGTTATTGGATCAATCAACTTTCTTTTATGTAAAAATGAAAAAACAAAACATTTAAGGTTAAGACAACATTAGAAACAAAGTGATTAATGTTAACAGAATAAAGGGTTGTTTTGGTTCCCCCAATGAAATGGTTCTGAAATAGATAGGTTTTAGACTGTGATGACGTTGAAGCATAAGGGACATGAAAAAATGGGGAATTTGATTTCAAAAACTTTGATGTTGAACTGACTTGGAATTTGGGTTCTAGAGAATTTTTGTTCCTTTTCTTACATGTTTTACCTACCATAAAACTTTTCCACTGAGATAAAAGGTGAATGTATCCTTGAGGTCCTTTTATTATAGGGACCTGATCAAATTAGTTCTTTTACTTTTAAATGGATCAATTTAGTCTATATACTATTAAAAACAATAAAATAAGGCCAAATTGAGATAGAGTTAACATTTGTTGTATAAAAAATGACATTTACTATTTAATAGGGTTAATACTTTTAAAATTTTTATAGTTTTGTAAATGAAATATTTTGTTCAGAATTGAATTGCAATTGAAAAAAAGTAAATTTCAAGACATTTTTTAGACAATTAATGTTAACTATCAATATAAGGACCTTCTCAAAGACTTTAGCCAAAAGATTATTAATTCAATAAATTTAGAGTTAAGTCGGGTTGAACTAGTAAATTAGGAGCCAAAGTTATCTCAAAATTATTTTCTACACAGGTCTTCAACTCAGTATTTTACTTAAAAAAGAGTGTCAAACTCCTTACCACTCCGTGCATTGGTATGAGCAATAGGTAGCTATCCAGTTGCTAGGTGACTTGGTCCCACCTTTGGTTAAGTGGACCAATATCAGTTTTAGTCCATCACAATTGCCAAGTATGTAACTTAAGTTCTTTTTGAATACACATTTTATCTTTATTCCCAAACTTTTAAAATTTTATTTCCTCCTCCAATACCGATTTCTTAACATCACCTTTGACTATGAGAATGATAATTAAATAGAAGCAATGCAATGCAATTTATTTTTATATTATTGTTTTAATTAATGAAAGATTTTATTTCTTTTCTTGCTCAAATTACATACAAGGATACCAAATATTTGTTGAATGAAGGTAATTAACCTTTTTTAGGTCAACTTATGGTTTTTAAGTCCCTCTAGTATGTTCAAATATGGGATTTAGTGCCTCTATATTAAATTCACATGATTTGATCCTTTTATTTTTACAATGTACTTAGTTAATTGAAATAGGCAACACCATTAATAATTCCTATTCATACACGTCTTCCCAACTTATCATGTTGACATAACATTTTTCGTTAAAAAAAATATTTTTTAGAAAAACCTGTATAAGCATTTTAACTTGAATAGTTACCGATGTGAACTAGTTTGATAAACTATAAAGACATAAAATCTCTAATTTGATCATAGTATGGGTATAAAAGTAGAGGGACCAAATTATCTTGTATTACTATAAAGTTTCTAATTTGAACATAGTATGAGGACCAATACCAAAATTTGACCACTTTTTCAAAAGAAGCATTTTATTTTTCTAATGCAGCATATTAAAGTGCAGAGGAATGAATTTTATGTGCAAAACACTAACTGAGCCTGCAAGGTCTATGTACATATAGCACTTAGCAAACACTAGCCCAAACGAGATTTGGGTAAGTCCATAATGAATCTCATCACTTCAACTTAACCATATGTGGGGACTCAAGCTAAAGTATTTTAGCTCCTAACCATGAATTAAATAATTTCATCCTCTACTTTATTAACATTATTTAATATATCCAATTTGATAACACTGTTAATTATTTCCATTAAATTTTAGACGTGAAATTTTAAAAAAATTATTAAACGACCAATTGACATGTAAATTTATTATTGGTTGAACATGATTGATTAGATCTTCACGTAACTCTGACGATACAATTGGATAACATTAATAGAAAAAAAAAATTTTTAAAAATACTATCGATTTCAAAGTCCTAATAACATTAAGAATTACCAAATCAAGTAAAATTATAGTAGAGATAAGATTAAATCCAAATTTCTTATATGATAGCAGGACTAAAATTATAATTGGATTTTTTTAGGGATAAAGTAATACTTAGTCCTTGAACTTGATAACTCTTCTCACCTTGGTCTCTAAGTTTTTTTTTTTATCTAGTTAGTTAGAATATGTTAAGATACAATAATATGACATTCTAAGATTGGACCTTATCATCACGTGAATTTTTAAAATATATATTTATAATTTCTTTAGTATTTTTAGATTTTATGTGATAATGTGACATGATTTCAAAGTGTCACGTCATCATACCTTAACGAAATAAAAATTTAAGAATTAAAATAGGAAGAATTGTCAAGTTCAATTAATATAGACAAAAAAACAAGGAGTAAGTTGAAGGTAAAAGAAAAGGGGGAATTTTTGTAGCAGGTAATTAAAGGGGTTAACTCATATTTTGGGGTTTGAACTTGGTAATTTTTTTATGTTGGAGCCTGAACGTTTTTTTTTTAAATTAGGCCTTGAACTTGGTAGTTGTTCTAACATTGTGGTTTGAACTTTTTCTTTATCCAAGTTAAGCCCTTAACTTGGTAAATGATCCCACATTGGGACTTGAATTTTTTTTTTGTCCAAGTTGATCCTTAAAAACCCTAAAGTTCAAACCACAATGTTAGAACAACTACCAAGTTCAGGGCCTAACTTAAATAAAAAAAAACGTTCAGGCTCCAACATAGAAAAATTACCAAGTTCAGAACTTAACTTAAAAAAAAAATTCAAACCTTAATATTAAAAAAATTACCAAGTTCAAGCCTCAAATAGTAATCTAACCCAATTAAATGACTTCACTTGTCTAATGTTAAAATAGAAAGAGAAGTGAAATATGAAGATGATTTGCAGGTTCAGAAAATTGACAACACTTGAGGTTGCTGCTACTAACCCCCAATTTTTTTTACATTTATAAGTTAAAACAGGCAGGAGCAGGTGGACCAGCTGAAACCCTATTTCTCCATGCTTTAGTTAAAGCCTCATGTGATCGCCCAATTCCTCCCACTCTTTATCATGAGGTACTCATCATTTCAAAAAGAAATATATTTTTTCTCTATCCATCTGTTTCACCCTCTGACAACAAAGTTTGAAGCTTAAATGTGCTATGTTGCATGCATTACAAGCTATTGATGCTGGGGCAAAATGTAAGGACATGTTTGAGAGATACAAAGAGAAAGTAAGGCTGCATCAGTTCAAACAACTACTGCCCATGCATGCATGCTCTGAATAAATCTTTAATATTATGATGATGATAACTTGGCTTTTGGTTGAAGGTACTTTCTAGACATTTCAGTTTGTGTACATACATCACTTTGCATGATGGTAAATCGATTGGTACTTACTTCACTCAAAATTTACGTCTGTTTTATTATGTATTTTGCTGATGAGTGTTGTTGGTTTGGCGTAAGACCGGCTTTGTGGGCTGAAATCTCTTGCTAGAGTAACCTGACTTAAGCGTATTAATTAAAACAGCGTTGACGACGAGGTTAGTTACTATAGTTATAAAGTAAAAGATTTCATCGCACCACGACCACCGTTTATTCAAAAACACTTTTAGATCAATAAAAGGGGTTTATATGTAGTGAAGACAAATTTAAGCTCAACATAAATGGTAGCACATGTCAAGGTTTAGGAAGCGAGAGAGAACTATTCGTGTCATGGTTATGCATGGTGATTGGTTACTCATTTTATCTCGACTTTGTAGGTTTATGCAACCACTATTTTGTTGTTCTTATAGCTTGTGTCATGCTTGTTTGAATCATATTAGATCAATAGGGGTATTGGTCTCAAGAAAGGCATTGGATCTATTAATTTAAGAATTGGTACAGATCGATTGAAACGAGCAAAAATCAATTGAAATCAAGTAGTTGAACCATATATATTTTTTTAATATTCTTATTTTTATGAATATGAATAATTTATTTAACTGAACCTATCGAATAAGTTAAACCAATGAATCGATGACTTAACTGATTCAATCATCACACTAATTTTGAAAAACCTTTTACTTCGATTACATCGGGCGCAGAATTACCCATGTCTAAAAGTTGAATTTTGTGTCAAGTGGTCTGCTCCTAACCATTTCTAAACAAATTGACTTCGAATTACTCTAACTTTATTGTTAATTAATCCAATATGTTAATGTAGATGTTTTTAATGTCTCTTTTAAATCGGGTTTGATTTCACTCTATTATTTTTTATTTATTAATATTCAATGCATACTTAATCACCTTCCATAAGATGATTTCTATATTTAATAAATAGTCATAATCATCTTATTAGATATTAATGAATGAAAAAGTAACAAAATGAATTGTAACTTTTTTTTTTAATTCATCACGGTAATTTAATTTTTTTTATATTGGAAAGGGTTATTTTTAAAATTATCACATTAATTTTTTAATTATAAAAATTTACAGTGTTAAATATTTGAATTAAATTTTTTATTCGAAACATTTGAGATAACTTGGCATCAAATCAACAGTAAAATTATCGAAAAAAAATACCCAAAAATTTATAAAAGGAGTCAAACCTTCTTTGTATTAAATTAGAATAAATGTCATTTTCTTTGGAAAAAAAAACTATTAATGTACACTTCCATTTTTATCTATATTATTAAACAAATTACCCAACAAGAGAGAAATTTTAATTTTAGCTTTAATTTTATTTGTTTCGGTATATAAATATTTTTAATTTTCATAAAATATTTTAAATTACTTTTTCTTGTTTGGGCTTGATGATCCCGACTCCAAACCCGATCCTTCTTATTTACTCACTTTGGAATTTGGACCAACAACAATATTTCAAGTGCTGGACCACACTTGGTTTTTTTACTTCTTAGTCCAATTTAATTACATAATTCATAATTGAACCCATTGTTTTCGTTGGGTTGGACTGGACCATTTATTTTATGAGCTAATTTTGGCGTATCAATTAGAGGTGATAATAGGTCGGGTTGAAATTTTAGATTCATTTTCTAGATTCAAACTCAGCCTAACCCAAAAAATGAACTTAAAATTTTGTACAAATTCAGCCCAGGTAAAATTATAAAAATCTAAACCAAATCCACCCGTATAAATTTTTTTATATTATTATTTTTGTATAAAAATAAATTTAAAAATATAATACGTCAATTACATTAAAATAAATGTTTCTCAACAAATTAAAAAAGTTTTTAATATTTATGCTTAAATAACTCTAATATAGGTGCAACTTAACAAGCAAATGCCTTTAAAATAGTAGCAAAATTAACAATAAAACAAGAGTTATATAACATCCAAACAATAACAAAATAGCAACGATATAATAATGAATGACTGCAAAATAGTGGAAACAACAACATTTTTTGTTGTTGCAAATATAGTTCGAGGCGGGCCGAACTTGGGTCAAAAAAGCTTACCTGAGGCCTAGCCCAAGCCTATATTTTTTCCCAAACCCTTCCACTTTTCGGGCAGATCACCTGACCCAGCCCGGCCCATAATAAAGTCTAGTCTCAATACAATAATCTTTTTAAGTTGGACTCTCACTTTACATAAAATGTATAGATTATCTCGAAATTTATTTTGGCATTGTTTGGTAATTGACTGATAGTTGATAACTGATTGCAGTGGCTGGTTTGACCAACTGATTCTATTAATTGTTTATTTCAAAGTGTTTAGTAAATTTTAACTGATAGTTAAATGTTGATATATGTAAAATGATAAATAAGAGCATGACACATTTTATTGTTAAGTATTTATTTGTTTATAATACTTTATTCTTTATTGAGTGAAATTATTAAAATAAAGCACTATTACCAATAAATTAAAAAATCCATTGTGGAAATTAATTAGTGAATATTTTTGAAAATTTAAATAAATAAATTTCTTAAGTTCATTATTTGTAAATATTAACATTGTGGAAATTAATAAATACTAATAGTGCATCAATACAATTGTAAACTATATTCTTAGTGATACTTATGCTATATATTTTCAATATGTAAACTGGTGATAATTATGGCACACTCTGAATAATTTTGTCAAGTAGCATATTTCAATTAATATAACGTTGTATAAGAAATCATTTTACACAAGTAAATTGAAAATAAATATTTAAGAGTACATAAATATTGGCAAAGAGAGTAATTTTGTAAGCACGGTCAGATATGTTATTCTACATATCTCATTCCCAATCAGTTGTAAAAAAAGTTGATCATCAATACGTTCTTTGTTTTAGAGGTGTTAGCTTAACAAGTTATTGCAAACCTCCATTCACTAATCACTACAGTTAGAGGGTTTCACTACTCATTTATCCATTCATGTCCAAATCAACTAAAAGACTCTTCTGAAACTCTTTTGATTTTCGATTATTTTAATATGATTGTGTAAAATGTATGGATTGTATAAATATTGTCCAAATACAATAACTACCAATCATCTTTGTTGTTTCTAATATTGTAAAATAATAAGTGATTTTAATATGATTTTTTTGTCTACTTAATATCAATATATTTAGTAAAACATTTTAACTAATTTTGTTTAAACACCTAAACATAAAAAAAATATCATTTTCCATCAAAACTTGATAAAAAAAATTATACAATTATTAAATTACTTGTATTTTTAATAACTAAAATAAACTTTCTTTTAGAGTATCATATCAATGATATTCAATGGATTAAGATCAGCAAAAAAAAAAATCACGATTGTTAACATCCTGAAAGTTGACAACAAGTCTTGTCTTAATCAACAAAAAAACCGTAATTTCAGAAACCATGTCATTTTTATAATCATTAAACAATGGTCATAAAAAAAACAGGGATCATTAATTAACGCGTTCTCGAAAATCTCAGAGAGAAATTAAATTAAGTCCAAAATCCGATAAAAATAAATATAAAATATTTCAATTATGTGACAGATTTCCCACACCCTTTTCCGTTTCTGTCTGTTAGCTTAAGGTCCATGTACTATTAATTACTACTTCTAATCTTAATTAACAACATTAACTTAAGTTTAAAGGCAACCTGAGATCTATGTTCTTTTCAATACAAGACAACAATTCAGATGGAGTATCTTTGTCCGATGAAGAGTAAACTTTAAATTATTTTATTCTTTTTAATAAATTTATCACATTTTTATTTTTAATAATAAAAATTTTATTTGTAATTCAGTATTTTAAAATAAGTAAAATTAAGAGGAGTAGATCTATTTTTGTTAACGTGTGTGGTCTGCATCATCCACGAGCGTTACACATGCACCCCACTTTTGATCAGACAAACAATCTCTGCCGTACATCTGAAATCTGGCTTATATTTAAATTATATTTGATGATCAAACGATGTACTCTTTTCAGACACATCACTAAAGGTGAATCTAATATTTTTTAAAAAAGAGATTAAAATTAAATTATCAAATTAAAATGTTAAAATATAATTTTATAATGCGTTGCCTTCATCATAGGTTTCACGTGCTGGGAATTTTTTTATAAAAAAATTTAAAAAATAAAAATAAAAATAATAAATCAAGCAAAGATATATATATTTTTTGTTTAAATCTAATTAAGTCAATCCGAGCCAATTGAGTTGAGCGAGCCACTCAACCCTAATTTAGAATCAAAATTTAATTACCATAACATATACCAACTAAATTTATTATTATGTGAATACTATTTTCTTATTATAAAAGTTATCAAATTAATGGAATTAAAGGGGAAAAAGACACTAGTATGATAAATTTTTTTTATAATTAAGTAATTAAAAAAACTCTTTACTATAGTAATTAGACTTGTCCATGTAGCTTGACTCAAAGGCTTGTCAGAAAAGAAATAGGATTCAAGCAAAAATATAGACTCAAAAATGAACTTGGACAAAAGAATAAAGTCAGCTTAAAAAATAGTCAAGGCCTCGAGAAAGGTTTTTTTTGTTATTTTCTTGTAGTTTTCTTGTTGTTTTATAACTATTTTGCTATCATTTTATTATTATGTTACTACTATTTTATTTTTATTATTTGTATATTTTATAATTCTTATTTTATTGTTAATTTTATTACTATTTTAAAGGTATTTACTTGTTAAATTACACCTTAATATTATTTAAGTATAAATATTTTTTAATTTATTTTTAATTTATAAAAAAATATGTATTTTTTAGTACTTTTAATATATTATATTTTAAAAAATTAATTCAAAAAGATTTGATCAACTCAAATTTTAAACTTTTTACACCAAATCCAAACTTAATAAATGGATCTAAAATTTTGACAATCCCATTCAAACCCGACCCGGACAGTAGTAAGGAGGAGCAGGTCGATGCACATTTCACAACAAAAGAGAAATCAAAGAACTGGTAACCAAACCCTACTTTCGTTGCCAAAACAACCCTAGTTTAGTTCCTTTTTTATATCTATAAAAAGAATAGCATAACCATAGTTTATCCTTGAGTAAATGTTCATCATCACTCATCTCTGTTAGCTTTCATTTTCACTCACTTCAAGCTCTTTCCATAGTTTACAGCCATAGAAGCAACAACAATGTGGAGATCAATCATAATTTTCACTCTCTTCGCCTTTCTTTTCTTCCCTATTTCAGGTACTAATTAATTTCTTACTCTCCAATATACTGAAATAAACATACATTTTTGCACAACATTTAAGAATAATTGATTTTGTTGTTTAAACAGCGACGACGATAACACTCTACAACAAATGCTCACATCCAGTTTGGCCAGGGATTCAACCCAGCGCCGGCAAGCCAATTTTAGCCCGCGGTGGATTCAAACTCCCACCAAACAAAGCCTACTCCATGAATCTACCTCCGTTATGGTCCGGTCGGTTCTGGGGTCGACACGGTTGTTCCTTTGACGCCTCGGGTCACGGCCGTTGCGCGACAGGTGACTGCGGCGGTTCCTTATTCTGCAACGGGCTCGGCGGAACCCCACCCGCTACGTTAGCGGAAATCACCCTCGGCCAACAACAAGATTTCTACGACGTCAGTTTGGTGGATGGCTATAACATCGCTATGTCCATTACACCTTTCAAAGGCGCCGGTAAATGTAGCTACGCCGGGTGTGTTAGTGACTTGAATTTAATGTGCCCCGTCGCGTTACAAGTGAGGAATAATAAACAAGTGGTGGCTTGTAAAAGCGCTTGTTTCGCTTTTAATTCACCGAGATATTGTTGTACCGGCAGCTTCGGCAGTCCTCAGTCGTGTAAACCGACGGCGTATTCGAAGATTTTCAAGACTGCTTGTCCTAAAGCTTATTCTTATGCTTACGATGATCCGACCAGTATTGCTACTTGCTCTCGCGGCAACTATTTGGTCACTTTTTGCCCACACCGCCGCTAGAATTTTTTAAGGCTAAATTAGCATCGTATTTGGGTGTTATTGTCTACTTTTTTGCTTTCTCTTATCTCTTCGTACACTATATTGCCTGTTCTGTAATGGAGTTTTTATTAATAGAAACAATGTTATTATATCATATGGCCAAAAAAAAAAACTGCAGGGTTAATTAGAGTTTTGAATTGAGAATGTGGGTTGTTTTGGCCGTTGGGGGGTGGGGACTTTAAAGGACCTACTCTGGTTTTAAATTGGATGAATCAATCAACAGTCGACTAAGCTTTAGAAACTTTTAGGTAAACTGAAAGTGGAAGCGTTCGGTTAGGAACGTCCAAGTTGGGATTACATTGGCAGTAAGTGCTATGTGATAAAAACAGTGGTGAGTTACGTAATGTATGTAATAAGGCCCAACCGGCCTGGGTTTAAAAACAAAAAAGAAAATAGTATTAACCCAACAAATAAGTGGCCCAAAATAGCCCTGGCCCAAAGCAAAACAAAAAACAAAAAGAACCCTAGCCGCATGTCTGCCCCGACGCCGCCAGCAGTTCCCAGGCGCCGCACGTCACGGAGTCGACCACCCCACGCGCGCCATTTGATCCACTTTCACCTGCAAATACGGACTCAAAGAGTCCGGAGGAGAAAAACAAGCAAAATATATGATTTATTTATTTTATTTTTTTCCTTTCCGGCCTATAAAAGGCCATTAAATCTGTAAAATAAGGGACGGAGATTGCATTAACGAAAATACACAGAGAAATACACAAGGAAATTGAAAGAAACACCTACGTTTTTAAGGTGAACCATTTTTTTTAATATAGGCTTTTATTCTTTTTATTTCATTTAAAAAAAAAAAAAGAAATAATACAAAAGAAGGGTGAGGGGTTTACCTTCGAAGCTTCGCCGATGAAGCCCAGCCGCACTCGAATCGGAGGTCCGGCGGAGGGCCAAGGCTTGAGGCGAAATTGTGTTGGGGCGGCCTGGGTTTAAAACACTAGCACAGGGGTTTTTTTAGTTTTTTTTTCTTTTATTTGATTTCAAATGATTTTTAAGGTAAAAATCTGTTTTAAATAACGGATCAAAACGGCGCCGTTTTAGCCAGGCTTGACCCGCGCGGTGACCCGACCCGAAGGGGAGGATCCGCGCGTTCTGACGTCAGAAGGGAGATTTTCGAAAATGATCCCTCCCTTTTGCAATGCGCCCCAAATTAAACCTTTTTGTTTTTTTTTAAATTAGGCTGCATATTTGATCCGCGTTTCGATTCAGTCCCTAGTTGCGCAGTGTTTTGAGAGGATGGATTAATTTCCACCTTGGTCCTCCTACTGTTGTGCGCATCTTAATTTGGACCTTTTCTTTAGTTTCCATCTTTAAATTGGGTTTCAAAACTTTGTTTATTCTTAATTTAATGCTTAATTTGTTGTTTTTTTATATGTTATTAATTATGTATTTACTATTATTATTATTATTATTATTATAGGAATTACTATTACCCGTACTATATATATATTCACATTCGCATATTCTCTACAATAATATATGCATACACTTTTTTTAACGATTTTTGTAAACACATGCACCTTACATATATATTTTATTATCATTCTATGTGCATACCTTTCATATACTTTTACGTGCATTTATATTTTATATAGATATACATTGTTGTAACATATTTATTCCATATATTTTATAATTTAAATCATACATGCATTCTCTAATATATACCTACACATTTAAATTTTTTTTATAAATCCACACATAAATTTTTTACATACTAAACATTTTTTTTAAAATGTGTATTTTATATTTTAGTTTCAAATTCTTTTCACTTTTGTAAATATATACATATATACATATTTTTGTATTTTATCCTTTTTCCACGATTTTCAAATACATATACACGCATTTTTTAGTTTTATTTTGATTGATGTATTCTATTCTATCTTTTTATATGTATCCTTGTACATGTGTGTCAAATATATGCATGCACGTATTTGTGAATTCCTTGTATATTAAACTTGTATATATTTGTAAATATTTAATCATATATGTTTGAAATTAAAGTTGGGTTTCATATTATTCATTAACTTTTAACATACCTTTCGGGAAATATATTTTGGTTTTATCCAAGCATTAAAATCATCATATTTTTACAAATCTCCAAAATGTTTGGCATTCATGATTCTCGTGAAGGATCGTGTCCTAACTTACTGGATCGCGATTATTTTTCGATGAGTTTAGAAAGCCAAATATTTGTTTTGCAATAAATTCAAATTTTAAATAAAAACTTATTCTCGGAAATTCAAAATGTTGGGTCCTAACTTACTGGTCATGATATTTTCTTCTCGAAATAAGAATTTTCAAAAGCAAAAGGCAATATTCGGGTATTTTGAAGATTTAAAAACATTATGCCCTAACTCACTGGGTGTGGTGTTTTATTTCTTTGAAATGTGAATGTCTTTTTATTTTAATCCATTCATGAAATAAAAGTTTCCTTTTAAAATCTTTTCAAATTTTCGACACCAAGGCATTAAAAAAATCAATTTGGTACCAATTTTGGGCGTTACGAGGGTGCTAATCCTTCCTCGTGCGTAACTGACTCCCGGACCTGTTTTCTCAAATTTCGCAGACCGAAATTATTTTTAAGGTGGGCCGATCACACCTTAATAAAATATCGGTGTCGACTCCAGTTTTTGTTTTTTAAGTCAACAACTAAAACTTTTGTTTTCAAAAAAAGGGTTTCGACAGCTTGGCGACTCCACTGGGGATTTTAGAGAGTCGAGCCATAAACTGGTTATATTTGTTTTTGTGTTGAAAATTAAAAAGTTTTTAAAAATTTTCCCTTTGCACTCATTGATGTTTTATCATGGAACTTTGGCAACTTTGCATTTGCATTTTGCATTTTACCCTTAAGTGGGAGCGAGAAACTAGTCCTTCGTGAGGTTTTCACCTCCGTGCAGGATAGTGGACCGCTTCCGGGATACATCCGTACCTATGTCTTCGTGAGATTTTCATCTCCGTGCAGCCATAGGGAAATGTGTCCCCCTGAACTGAACTCGATCCATATGAGCCTATAATGAGTGAGGATCGAGGAATCTACTGGTTCGGGTACCCTTACTCTAGAAACTAAACCTCATATAGTGAGCTTTAGGAGCTTGCCCTAGGTAGAATTATACCGAACCCTAGTAGATTCCTAAATAAGTGTTCTTATTATTTTATATTGGATTATATTTTTATATGTGATACTGACTTGGGTTTCTTTTGTTTTGATTGCATGACATCATAATTGCATGACATTTCATTATAAAGGCGTTGTTCATATTCGGTTGTCATATAGAAAGTTTATCATAGGAAATGGGTTTCTTGATAGAGTGGAAGACAATGCGGCTGTCCGGACTTGGTCTGAGAAGATACAGCACGAAAAAGGTGATAGTTTGGCCGTGGGATACGTATCAGAGTTATGGGACTTCACTCGTGTTAGCGTAGCTCAGAACAACTTGCAGGAATTGAAGGAGATTTGGGATCAATGGGATAATGAGGTTAGGCAGTTATTCTATTTAAATTATGGGGATTTGCCTTATTTACTTGACATGAAGGTAGACAAGCGTCTGTTTCGAGCTCTTGCCCAGTTTTGGAATCCGGCCTACAGTTGCTTCACATTCGGGAAGGTTGATTTGGTGCCCACGATAGAAGAGTACACAACTTTACTTCGGTGTTCGAAGGTTCAGGTAGATAGAATTTATTCGAAAGCAGTAAATGTACCGACCTTCTTGAAGAAGTTGATAAATATAACAGGGATGAGTGAGCAGTGGGTTACAGCTCGGATTAAGCAAAAAGGGGATAGTAGGTGTATTCATTGGAAAAGCTTTAAGGACCTCATTTTAGCACACCCAGATGCGAGGAAAAAAGTAGACGTCTTTGCTCTAAGTATATATGGTCTAATCTTGTTTTCTAAGATTTTGGGACATGTTGACGAGGCGGTCACTGATTTATTTGATCGACTTGATAAGGGAGTTACGCCAGTTCCGGTGATTTTGGCAGAAACCTTTAGGTCATTAAGTGCATACCGAAGAACGGGAGGGTAGATTTATTGGATGTGCGCAGCTATTACTTGGGTGGTTCCATAGCCACTTTTGGAAGGTTGATAAGGTTTCATATCAGGTCTTCTCTGAAAGTTATTCACCGTTGAAAGAGATAGTGGCTGCGTCAAGGAGAGATGATATTACAGAGGAGAAATGGATAACAATCTGTCAGAATTTGCAAGAAGAAGAGATCGAGTAGAGAGCTCCGTGGTTGCTTCCAGATGAGATCCTATATAAGTGCGGGGATTTCGACTGGGTTCCGTTGCTCGGGATTTGGGGAGCTGTTGGTTATGCCCCATTGCTAGTGTTAAGACAGTACAGGTCAAGACAGTTTGTGCCTGCCACTCAAGGCCTAGCTGAGTGTGAATTCTCATATAAGGATGATGGCTACAAAAGGAAGGCTCGTGAGATGGCCAATGCGTGGAATCAGACTCGTCGAATGAAGAGATTAGCCGTGGGTCCAATGACAACTTTTGAATATAACGAATGGCATGTTAGGAGGATTAATGACAACATTCCTGGGCCAAGTTCAGAAAATAGTCAATCGATAGAGGAGCATTTGCGCGTCGTCCCTTCTGAGCTGGAAATCATAAAGCAATACCTCGAAAGAAGGAATGCAGAATTTGAGAAGAAAATAGAGCAAATGGAGGAAGAAAAGGTAAATTTAAAGTTAGACATAGATGTTCAAAAGCAGGAAATCGAAGGCTTGAGAAAAGGGAAGCGCAAAGTCGAGGAAGATCTGAACAGCTTGAAGACGGATTATAAGAGACTACGTCTATCAGTAAGAACTGCTGGGTTGGGAAAAACCTCAGAGCAGTGGCGTCAAGAGATTCAAGAAGAAAAAACCAAGGCTGGTAGATGGGAAGGAAGATTCCAAGAAGCCCAGATGCAAAATAGATCGCTTGAGAAGAGTTTGTTAGAAAATCAAGATGAAAGGGATAAACTAAGGGCTAAAGTGACCGAACTTGAGAAGATTGTTCATCAATACCGAAATTGTAATTCAGTGGTAGAATTGCAAGCAAGTTTAGGCAAGATTGAGCAAATGAAGAAGACTATAGAAGAATTAGAGATAACATTGCAGAGAAGTGAAGCCAAGATTGAGTATTTGGAGGTAAACAAAGACCATCAAAATGAACAGCTTCACTATCTCCAGAATCAGGTCAGAAGCAGGGATCGTGTTATGGGACAAGCCTTGGTTCAGATTCGAGAAGTAGCTGATCACTTACAAACTTTGGCAGTACAAGCTGACACGTTGAGCGTAAAGTATGAATTAGAGTCAGACTGGGGACGGGAGTTAGCCTCGTTGCTTCAAAAAATCAAGGTCTTAAGTATTAGGGCGAAGTCGTATTTGTAGTCTATTCTATGTAAAGGGATTTGTTTTCTAATAAAGTTTTCCAAGTGGAATTGAATCATAATTAACGCATTTCTTGCATTCATCTCATGCATTGCATTATATGCATTCAAAATCTTTAATTGATCCTAATTAATTAAAATTATTACTCAGTTAACCTGGAAACCAACCAACCAATCCAACACCGATACGGCACTCGAGCAAAGACCAAAGATATGGATCAGATACTAGAAAAGCTCGAACAGTACCAGAAGGAAATGCAAGACCGGCTTCAGTTGCAAATGCAGGAGCGGTTAGACAAGATGAAGCAAGAAATGTCTGAGAAGATGCGGGAATCTCAAGAGGATATAGTGGCAAAGTTAACCCAACTGATAACTAAGGGAGGTGACAAAGGAAATGGCCCCATGGCAGATGTCGATGAGGGAAATGATGATGAACTTTTCTATCATCCAGGTTTCACCCCTCCATATGAGCGAGCTCAAACAGAATACCCGCGTAAATCTACTGTCACCATCATGCCTCAGCAATTTCGAGCTGGTGTTTCGAACCTTCAAACTAGGCCGGGTTTTAATCCCGAAAATAATCTTATTAACTCTGCTATTCCTGACTTTGATGAAGTGGTTGAGAAGGAAAGAGGGAAGGAGGAGTTACCGACACAGTTAGAGGAAAGATGCAAGTGGCTCGAGGAGAAGTTCAAGGCAATGAAAGTCACTGAAGGTTATCGAGGCATTGACGTAAAAGAGCTGAGTTTAGTGCCAGATCTAGTTCTCCCTCATAATTTTAAGATGCCTAAATTCGAGAAGTATAATGGGACGACTTGCCCAGAGGCTCATATCACCATGTTCTGCAGGTGAATGGCTGGATACGTTAATAATGACCAACTATTAATACATTGCTTCCAAGACAGCCTTATAGGGGCAGCATCCAAGTGGTACAATCAGTTGAGTCGTGCTACGATTGGTTCATGGAGGGACTTGGCGCAAGCATTCATGAAACAATATAGTCATGTGACAGACATGGCTCCTGATAGAATCACCCTTCAGAACATGGAGAAGAAGCCGAGCGAAAGCTTTAGGCAGTACGCGCAGAGATGGAGGGATGTCGCAGTCCAAGTTCAGCCACCGCTCCTGGAAAAGGAAATGACCATGTTGTTCATTAACACCCTGAAGGCACCGTTCATAACACATATGTTAGGAAGTGCCACAAAAAGCTTTCCTGACATAGTCATGATTGGCGAGATGATTGAGAACGCCATTAGGAGTGGGAAGATCGATGGTGGAGAGAGTAACAGAAGATCAGCTTCGAAGAGGAAGGAAAACGAGGTGAACAACGCGAGTATGTACAACAAGGGTTACTCGAAGTCAGTAACAGTGAGTCAGCCAGGAAAGGTGGCTGCCAATCAGCAAAGCTCGTCAAGACAAGAGGTCGGTACAAGGCGAAATACGGAGATGCCCCAATTCACGCCAATTCTTATGTCGTACAGGGAATTATACCGAAACTTATTCGACGCACATGTAGTTTTCCCTTTCTATCTGAAGCCGTTACAGCCCCCGTACCCCAAATGGTACGACGCAAATGCACAGTGCGACTATCATGCGGGAATCACGAGGCATTCCATAGAAAACTGTACTGCCTTCAAGAAGTTGGTTAAAAGACTCATTGATATGGGTGTCGTTAAATTTGATGAAGCCACCAAAACAGAAAATCCATTACCAAACCATACTGACAGTGGAATAAATATGATGGGCGAGGACAGAAAAATTAAGGCAGACATTGCGGACGTGAAGACTCCTTTGAGATGGGTCTGGAAAGAGATGGTGAAAAGAGGGCTAATTGCTTCAGAAGAAAGCTATAAGAAGAGGAGGAACTACTGTGAGTTCCACTGTGAAATAGGGCATGAAATCCAAGAGTGTATGGAGTTCAGAGCCGTGGTACAGGGTATGATGGATAATTAGGAGATGGAATTTTGTGAAGGAATTTAGAAGGAAAATCATGTATGTACGTCAGAGTTGGCATTGGGAGTTCCGAAGGCTAACCATCCTGTGGTCATCATCTCACGACCTAAGAATAGTGAGGTTGGAGCGCGAGTAGCACCAAAGGTTATCATTCAAAAACCGACCGTGTTTACTTACAATGATAACAGGAGGGTTCCTTGAAATTACAATTGTAATGTGACAATCCCAGAGAAGGAGGATGCAATTAATAAAGAGGACCAGGATGAAGGAGGGTATGACGAACAAGTGAAGGCTCGAGTAGAGCCAATAAGAGAAGAAACTTCGATTGGAAAGAAGGAGAAGGCAATCAAACCTGAATTGTTGGTCAATGAACCAATCAAGGAGGAGGAAGCTAGAGAGTTCTTGAAGTTCATAAAGCATAGCGAGTACAGCGTTGTGGAGCAGCTACACAAACAACCAGCTCGAATATCTGTGCTAGCTTTACTCCTAAACTCGAAGGGACATCGAAATGCACTACTGAAGGTGCTAAATGAAACTTATGTGGCCGACGATATCTCTGTTAACAAGTTGGATCGACTGGTCGGCAATATAAACGCTGATAACTTCATCTCTTTCAGCGATGACGAAATACCACCTGGGGGTATGGGATCTACTATAGCTTTACACATCACTGCAAGGTGTAAAGGGTGCATATTACCGGGGGTTCTGGTAGACAATGGATCGGCATTAAATGTATTGCCCCTATCCACGCTCAAAAGGCTACCTGTGGATAGTTCGCATATGAAGTCGTTTCAGAACGTGGTTCGAGCATTCGGTGGTACTGAGAGGAGGGTCATGGGAAAAGTTGACATTCCCTTGTTAATTGGCCCAATTATTTATGAGGTGGACTTCTTAGTTATGGACATCAAGCCTTCTTACAGTTGCCTATTAGGAAGGCCATGGATTCATTCAGCAGGTGCGGTACCGTCATCGTTACATCAAAAACTGAAGCTGGTGTTAGAAGGCAGGGTTGTAACGATAGATGCTGAAGAAGATATCATTGCATCTGTGACCAACGATGCGCCTTATCTAGAAACGAGTAATGATGCAATCGAATGCTCTTTCCGTTCCTTAGAGTTCGTAAATGCAACATTCATCCGTGAGGGAAATAATATCCCGATACCGAGAATATCCAGGACCACAGAGATGGGTCTGCAATTGACTGTTGGAAAGGGAGCTTTGCCGAGAAGAGGATTGGGGAGATATCTCCAGGGCCGAGTTGAGGCTCCAGTGTTGAAAGACAAGTAAGACCGCTTTGGCTTAGGATACAAGCCAGATGCTAGGCAGAAGAGGATAGAGCAGGAAAAGAAGTGAGTGAGGAGAAGGGCTCGTTTGACAGGGGATGAAGTTGAATGGGAACCCATGACCTTTCCTCACCTATCTAAGACTTTTGTATCGGGAGGATTTGTCTATCAAGGAATGCTAGGGGTCAGAAGTATTAACACGGAGTTAGGGAGTATTCATGCCGTGTATGAAGAAGCGACACGAGGAAGAACTTTGCCAGATATTCGTCCTTACGAGTCGGAAATGGAGCTAAACAACGTGATTGCAGAAGAAATACCTGTAGTTTTTAGGATTTCGTCAGAGTAATGTCCAGAACACCTTTATTTCTTTTTAGCCTAGAAGTGATAAGGATTCCTTTGTGAAATAGGCTCATGTCCAGAAAATCGTCATTTTAATAAAGTTCATGTTTGCAGTCATTTTTGGAGCAAATATTTCTTTCCATAAGAGCAGTTATTTTAAGTTTCTTTTAAACTACACTTGCATTTCATTCATGACCATATTGCACCAAACAAATTCCTAAATCCATATTGTTTTTCATACCTATAACAGGTCCCACGATATCAATGATGCGAATGTCACTCTTACAAATTTAGAGTCTCCTTTTGAACGAAACATGTGTTTAGAGGGATCGCACGATTTTGAAGACAACGAAGACTTTGGTTTGTCTCTTGACTTGTTGAAAATGGTAGAAAGGACTGAGAAGCAAATCCTACCTCACAGGGAATTAATAGAAATTGTGAGTTTGGAGGAAGGTAAAGAGGTGAAGATCGAATCAGATATCTCTGCAAAGACAAGACAAGACCTTATCGAATTACTCCGAGAGTTCAAGGACGTGTTTGTATGGTCATACCGGGATATACCGGGATTGAGTACCGACATTGTAGTCCATCGTCTCCTTATAAGAGAAGATTGCAAGCCAGTGCAGCAAAAGCTCAGAAGGATGAGGCCTGATATCGTGTTGAAGATAAAGGAAGAGGTCCAAAATCAGTTTGATGCCAGATTTCTGCAAGAAGTCAAGTATTCTGAGTGGGTGGCTAACATCGTACTAGTTCCAAAGAAAGATAGAAAAGTACGAATGTGTGTGGATTATCGGGATTTGACAAGGCTAGTCCAAAGGATAACTTCCCATTGCCCCACATCGACGTATTGGTAGACAACACTGCGGATTTTTCATTGTTTTCCTTCATGGATGGTTTTTCTGGGTATAATCAGATAAAGATGCATCCCAAGGACATGAGAAAGACTACGTTCATTACGTTATGGGGGACGTTTTGTTATAAAGTGATGCCGTTTGGATTGAAGAATGTCGGAGCGACATACCAAAGAGCCATGGTAGCCTTGTTCCATGACATGATGCACAGGGAAATCGAGGTTTACGTTGATGATATGATCGCGAAATCTAGAACGGAGGGCGAACATGTGCGGGTCTTGAGAAAATTATTCTTAAGATTAAGGAAGTTCCAGCTCAAGCTTAATCCAGTGAAGTGCACTTTCGGGGCCAGGTCAGGAAAGTTACTAGGCTTCCTAGTCAGTGAGAAGGGAATCGAGATTGACCCAGACAAAGTCAAGGCAATACGAGATTTACCTCCACCTCGCACGCAGAAAAAAGTTCGAGGTTTCCTCGGAAGACTGAATTACATCGCTAGGTTTATTTCACAACTGGCTGAGAAATGTGACCCTATATTTCGTCTTCTGAAGAAATATAATCCTGGTACTTGGGATGAAGAATGCGAAGAAGCTTTTAACAATGTGAAGCAGTATTTGTCTAACACTCCAGTGCTGTCACCACCTAGCCCGGATAGGCCGCTGATATTGTATCTGACAGTATTTGATAATTGTATGGGATGCGTGCTAGGCCAACATGATGAAACGGGGAGAAAAGAAAGGGCGATATACTATCTAAGCAAGAAATTCACTGACTGTGAAATGAGATATTCGCCTATTGAGAAGTTATGTTCTGCCTTGATTTGGACAACCCGAAGATTAAGGCAGTACATGTTATACCATACGACTTGGCTAATCTCAAAGTTAGACCCGTTAAAGTATATGATGGAGTCAACTGCTTTGAATGGGAGAATGACCCGATAGCAGATCTTACTGTCTGAATTTGATATTGTTTTTGTGAGGCATAAGGCTGTGAAAAGGAGTGCAATTGCTGACTTTCTAGCTAGTAAAGCTCTGGAGGACTACGAGCCGTTGAGTTTTGATTTCCCAAATGAAGACCTGATGTGTATAGCAGCTACTGAGGAAAATCCCCAAAAAGGTCACGGTTGGAGGTTAAACTTTGATGGAGCCCCGAAAGCTGTGGGCAATGGAATTGGGGCAGTCCTAGTGTCGTCGAATGGTGATCATTATCCTTTCACTTGCAAATTAGATTTTGATTGTACAAACAACATGGCAGAATACGAAGCATGCATCATGGGTATTCGTGTAGCTATAGAACGGAAAATCAAAGTGCTAGAGGTCTATGAAGATTCAGCATTGGTGATATATCAGCTCAGGGGTGAATGGGAAACGAGAGATCCCAAGTTAATCAGTTATCGAAAGTTGGTCCTCGAATTGATTAGGGAGTTTGAGGATATCACTTTTTGCTATCTCCCACGAGATGAGAACCAGATGGCTGATGCACTAGCTACTTTAGCCTCCATGATCAAGGTGAACAGACATGAGGATATGAAGCCTATCCAAATGAGTATCTATGAAGACCCGGCTCATTGTTACAATATTGAAGAAGGAGAAATTGATGATAGTCCCTGGTATCAAGATATGCTACGATATGTAAAAAATCGTGAGTATCCTGGCCAGGCAACAGAGAATGAAAAGAGAACTCTGAGAAGACTAGCCATTGATTACGTCTTAGATGGGGAGATCTTATACAAGAGGGGAAAGGATCAAGTTCTGCTAAGATGTGTGGAAGCTGTGGAAGCAAAGAAAATCTTGGAGGAAGTCCATGAGGGCATCTGTGGAATGCATGCTAGTGGTTTCACAATGGCCAGACAGATTATGAGATTCAGGTACTACTGGTCTACCATGGAAGGGGATTGCATCAATTATTCCAAGAAGTGCCATAAATGTCAAATCTATGGTGATAAAATGCATGCACCTCATTCACCTCTTCATGCCATGATTTCTCCATGCCCTTCTCCATGTGGGGTATGGATGTTATCGGGCCAATATCGCCGAAGGCTTCAAATGGGCATCGTTTCATATTCGTGGTTATTGACTACTTCACCAAATGGGTAGAAGCTGCTTCGTATGCTAATGTTACAAAGTCATCAGTCAGTAAGTTCTTGAAGAGAGAGATCATATGTCGGTATGGAATGCCTGAATGAATCATATCCGACAATGCGCTGAATTTGAACAACAGCTCAATAGCAGAGGTCTGCAGTTAATTCAAGATCAGACATCACAATTCATCGCTGTATCGCCCGAAAATGAATAGTGCGGTAGAAACGGCCAATAAAAATATAAAGAAGATTGTAGGAAATATGACTGAGACTTACAGGGACTGGCACGAGAAATTACCTTTTGCCCTCCTTGCTTATCGAACGTCAACCAGGACCTCCACCGGGACAACGCCTTTCTCCTTAGTTTATGGCATGGAGGCAGTCTTGCCCATCGAAGTTGAAGTCCCTTCTCTCTGGGTTTTGTCTGAAGTACAATTGGATGAAGCAGAATGGGTTCAATCTCAATAGGATCAGTTGAACTTGATAGAGGGAAAGAGGCTAAAGGCTATTCAGCATGGTCAGATGTACTAGAAAAGAATGATGCGAGCCTACAACAAGAAATTCTGACCCAAAGAATTTCACGAGGGGGACCTAGTGTTGAGAAAAATTCTTCCTCTACAAAAAGATTTTAGGGGGAAATGGATGCCGAATTGGGAGGGTCCTTATGTTGTAAAAAAGGCCTTTTCTGGAGGAGCCTTGATCCTGGCTGAAATGGATGGAAAAAACTTGCCTAATTCGGTAAATTCAGATTCGGTGAAGAGGTACTTTACTTGAAGAAGGGAAGGAACCAAGGTGAAAACCCGCAAAGGGCGCTTTGATTCCAAAAAAAAAATGGAGAGGCTAGGTTGAAAACTCGCAAAGGGCACCTTAAGACCAAAGGGGATTTGAGTTGAAAACCCGAAAAGGGCGGCTCAAATTTTGATTGTCGCGTGGTAGTCTTGTTGTACCTAAATCGGCAGAAAGGAATAGACGACATCTTGGGGCATCAACAAAATACTGTGAATCCCCTAAACACTTGTTGAATTCAGAAGGGTCTTCGAAAAGTTGTATAGAGAAATTCAAGAAAAGATATCTAGGGCACCTGATCACAGTATTTGTATTGAATTCGTTGTTTTAGAATATTTCATTCTTCTTCAATATAAATGTCCCCAGATAATTCAATCCATTGCGAGCTATGCTCCCAAATTAATTTTGTTTTATTCATCGTTGTAATCTTTTCGCAAACATGTTCCATTAGAGTAACGATTAATGGACTAATAAAACTTTCACAAGGGAAGTTTTTCATATTACTCTAGAAATCTTTAAATAACTCAGGAACCTGAAACAAGACTGTTGTTTAGACCTTCACCGGGTTAAAAGGTCAGAGATATCTAGGAGCCAAGAGTCGAGATTTTAAAATTTTTAAGTTTTGACGAAGCGTTGTTGCCACGAAGGAGGCCTTAATGAGCAATAATGACTTTAAACATTCAATATTCATTTTTCATGACATAACATTCAAATGTCATTCTTACACGCCTAGTTAGGAGCATTTGATTCATTCTGATCATAACATCCTAATCATTAGGCATAATTAGGCTCATAAAGTGAATCATACAGGTCATGTTTCACAGAGAGCAGATTGGTGAAATCATAGAGCCTTATCTCCCTGAGCAACAGTGGAGCAGGTTGAAAGATAACAGATCCTGTCTTCATGTACTGGCGTAAAGTAGATCATAGATACCAGATCTTGTCTCCCCGTACAGGTGGTGGAGTAGATCGAAGAAAGCAGATCTTGCCTTCCCATACTGGTGGCGGAGCAGATCAAAGAAAGCAGATCTTGTCTTCATGTATTGGCGTGAAGTAGATCAGAGATACCAGATCTTGCCTACCCATACTGGTGGCGAAGCAAATCAAAGAAAGCAGATCTTGTTTTCATGTACCGGCGTGAAACAGATCAAAGATAGTAGGTCTTGTCTTCCTATATCGGTAGCGAAGTGGATCGAATATACAGATTTTATCTTCCCATACTGGTGGTGAAGTAGATTGAAGATTACAGATCTTATCTCCCTAAGCAGTAGTGGAGCAGATCAAAGATGGCAGATTTTACCTCCCTGAGGTTGCAGTGGAGTATATTGAAGCCAGTAATTCTATCTCCCCGGTCAGCAGTAGAATCGATCGAAGAAAGCAGATCTTGTCTTCATGTATTGGCGTGAAGTAGATCGAAGAAAGCAGATATTGTCTTCCCATACTGGTGGTGAAGTAGATCGAAGATACAAGTCTTACTCCCTGAAGTTGCAGTGGAGCAGATAGAAATAATCGGTCCTATCTCCCAGGAGTTGCAATGGAGTGGACTAAAACCACAGATCTCATATCTCTAAAGTTGCAGTAGAGCAGATCACATCAGATTTACCCTTAAGTTGTAACAGAACAAGTTGAAGCTATAAGTCTTATCTCCCTGAAGTTGCAGTGGAGCAGATTAAAGATAGCAGATTTTGTTCTTTTGAGGAGCTACAACATATGAATCCTATCTCCCCGACATTCCAGTGGGATAGATTGGAGCACCAGTTCCTATACCTCTAAAGATGCAGTAGGAAGAAACAAGGCTATTAGAAGAGAAGCACTGAAGAAGTTAAGGCTCAATATGGCCAGGCGCAATTGGGCCTTATAGTCTTTGCTCTGTTCTCGTTACACGACAATGAGCAAAGAGGGGCAGCTGTAATAAGGCCCAATCGGCCTGGGTTTAAAAACAAAAAAAGAAAATAGTATTAACCCAACAAATAAGTAGCCCAAAATAGCCCTGGCCCAAAGCAAAACAAAAAACAAAAAGAACCCTAGCCGCATGTCTGCCCCGACGCCGCCAGCAGTTCCCAGGCGCCGCACGTCACGGAGTCGACCACCCCACGCGCGCCATTTGCTCCACTTTCACCTGCAAATACGGACTCAAAGAGTCCGGATGAGAAAAACAAGCAAAATATATGATTTATTTATTTTATTTTTTTCCTTTTCGGCCTATAAAAGGCCATTAAATTTGTAAAATAGGGGACGAAGATTGCATTAACGAAAATACACAAGGAAATTGAAAGAAACACCTACGTTTTTAAGGTGAACCATTTTTTAATATAGGCTTTTATTCTTTTTATTTCATTTAAAAAAAGAAATAATACAAAAGAAGGGTGAGGGGTTTACCTTCGAAGCTTCGCCGATGAAGCCCAGCCGCGCTCGAATCGGAGGTCCGGCGGAGGGCCAAGGCTTGAGGCGAAATTGTGTTGCGGCGGCCTAGGTTTAAAACCCTAGTAGAGGGGTTTTTTTAGTTTTTTTTCTTTTATTTGATTTCAAATGATTTTTAAGGTAAAAATCTGTTTTAAATAACGGATCAAAACGGCGCCGTTTTAGCCAGGCTTGACCCGCGCGGTGACCCGACCCGAAGGGGAGGATTCGCGCGTTCTGACTTCAGAAGGGAGATTTGCGCAAATGATCCCTCCCTTTTGCAATGCGCCCCAAATTAAACCTTTTTGTTTTTTTTTAAATTAGGCCGCATATTTGATCCGCGTTTCGATTCAGTCCCTAGTTGCGCAGTGTTTTGAGAGGATGGATTAATTTCCACCTGGGTCCTCCTACTGTTGTGCGCATCTTAATTTGGACCTTTTCTTTAGTTTCCATCTTTAAATTGGGTTTCAAAACTTTGTTTATTCTTAATTTAATCCTTAATTTATTATTTTTTATATGTTATTAATTATGTATTTACTACTACTATTATTATTATTATTATTACTATTATTACTATTACCCTTACTATATATATATTCACATTCGCATATTCTCTGCAATAATATATGCATACACTTTTTTTTAACGATTTTTGTAAACACATGCACCTTACATATATATTTTATTATCATTCTATGTGCATACCTTTCATATACTTTTACGTGCATTTATATTTTATATAGATATACATTGTTGTAACATATTTATTCCATATATTTTATAATTTAAATCATACATGCATTCTCTAATATATACCTACACATTTAAATTTTTTTTATAAATCCACACATAAATTTTGTACATACTAAACATTTTTTTTAAATGTGTATTTTATATTTTAGTTTCAAATTCTTTTCACTTTTGTAAATATATACATATATACATATTTTTGTATTTTATCCTTTTTCCACGATTTTCAAATACATATACACGCATTTTTTAGTTTTATTTTGATTGATGTATTCTATTCTATCTTTTTATATGTATCCTTGTACATGTGTGTCAAATATATGCATGCACGTATTTGTGAATTCCTTGTATATTAAACTTGTATATATTTGTAAATATTTATTCATATATGTTTGAAATTAAAGTTGGGTTTCATATTATTCATTAACTTTTAACATACCTTTCGGGAAATATATTTTGGTTTTATCGAAGCATTAAAATCATCATATTTTTACAAATCTCCAAAATGTTTGGCATTCATGATTCTCGTGAAGGATCGTGTCCTAACTTACTGGATCGCGATTATTTTTCGATGAGTTTAGAAAGTCAAATATTTGTTTTGCAATAAATTCAAATTTTAAATAAAAACTTATTCTCGGGAATTCAAAATGTTGGGTCCTAACTTACTGGTCATGACATTTTCTTCTCGAAATAAGAATTGTCAAAAGAAAAAGGCAATATTCGGGTATTTTGAATATTTAAAAACATTGTGCCCTAACTCACTGGGTGTGGTGTTTTATTTCTTTGAAATGCGAATGTCTTTTTATTTTAATCCATTCATGAAATAAAAGTTTCCTTTTAAAATCTTTTCAAATTTTCGACACCAAGGCATTAAAAAAATAATTTGGTACCAATTTTGGGCGTTACGAGGGTGCTAATCCTTCCTCGTGCGTAACTGACTCTCGGACCTGTTTTCTCAAATTTCGCAGACCGAAATTGTTTTTAAGGTGGGCCGATCACACCTTAATAAAGGATCGATGGCGACTCCAGTTTTTGTTTTTTAAGTCGACAACTAAAACTTTTGTTTTCAAAAAAAGAGTTTCGACAATGTACATGGATCAATTTGGAGCAAGGATTTAAACGAGCCAAAAAAACCCATTTGTAATGTACCGAAAAGATGAGGCTGAATAATATGAGATGAGTTCGGCCTCCAACATTTAAGTCTGATTTTTTTATAATATATATTCTTTATTTAATTTTTATATATTATGTCATTTATAACAAATAAGTTTAAGTATATAATACAATAATATAAATATTAAAATATAAATTTAATAAAGGAAAAACATATTATATTAAAAATGATATAATTTTTAAAAAGAGCTCAAAATAATAATATGGGGGTCGAAACCAAACTTGGATTAGTCATTTACAAATATAAATGAGTTTAGGTAAACTTTAGGGTTCATATTTTGGACAAAATTGAGCTTGGAAAAAGTATAAGGTGTACCGATATCACACATGGGCCTGATTCAAACTTAACTCAAACAATGAACACATTTAATTTTAACATGAATAAAAGTTTTATTGGTTGGTCGGGTTCAATGCATAAGTATCTTGGACTCGAAAAATAGGTTATTCTTAAAGCAATAATTGTAATCAATCTCAGTCACTAAAAGTCGATTAGTGTCATGGGTTGCCGTTCAATGCCCATGGCCATTACACAAAGAGCGTCCTATGGAGGTCAATCTATTAAATCAGACTCATTTGACCCACTTGAATTGACCCGATTCTGATAACATATGGAGAAGTCTGTCAACTTAAAGCCTTTGTGGCCCAGTGAAACACTTTAGTAAAATTAGAATTACCAAAGTGAATCGTGCAAGTCTTAAAGGGATAAGATTGTATGAAGTTTAAATTTCTCAAGACTTTCAATTGTGGATAAGCTCTAATCTTAAATGTCGATATGATTCAATTTGTACAGTTAGTTTTGGGAGAGCTCGACTATAAATAGAGGTATTCCCTCTCCTTTTTAATAATTTCGTTCATAATTGTTTGGGAGCATTATTCATTGGTGTGTGTTATTTTCCTTTTGACTTTTTTTTGTTATTTGTTGTTTTTTCGTTTCGAGTTGCTTTTACCATATTTCAGAGTCTTAAAGATTTTATACGAGAATTTTCACTTTTGCAAAAATTAGGCTGACTTAGATAAATTTAAAACAAAAAAATTACCTAAAATCACATAGTTTATGAAATTAAGTTTTAAAGAATTACCTAAAATCACATAGTTTGTGAAATTAAAGTTCTAATCTTGTGATAGTAACTAGTATTTCGTTGATAGTGAAATGATTCGTCCATTACAGTCGCAATAAAGTATTGAAAATCACCAACTTTTTTCATGGTTCGTTTAACATTTATGCAAAAGGCATGACAACCACACAAAAGAAATGCTCTATAAAAAGAAGATCAACCACAAAGAAGGAGAACCTCAAAACATTCCATTATCATGATTCTTTCTTATCTATGATGAAAAAATAAAAATGCAAAATGAGTGATTTTAATTAGTGAGACTGCGAATAATATGATTGAAAAAGTTCATAAAATAATTGAGAAATCAAAAATCAATACGAATCAAACTACTTGAATGATCTTTGAGACACAAGATAAAAGAATTATATTGAGTGGAATCAAGTCAAAGGTTTTTATTAAATTTATAATTAATTTTAATTTTTATGATTTAAAAATAAATGTTTTATATTTAAAACAACGGATAAAAACTTTAAAATTTTAGCAAATAATATTTTAAAAAAAAGTAAAGAAAAAAAACATAGTCTTATTTTTTTAAAATAAGTTAAACAACTTGAAATTTAATACAAAAAAATTAAAAATAAAATGTTAATATATACGGAGGTACCTAAACTTGGAAACTTATACCTATTTAGTATGTAAACTATTTTTTGGACCTAATTAGTATCTAAATTTAAAAACCGTAAGTTAACTTAATACCTTTTTTAGATATCGGACTAGCACTGTTAAAATATGTTGACGTGATACTAACAACCAATAATATGGTGACATATGATAATCTCACATTTGACATGAGGCAAAAATAATTATTTTATAATTTATTTATTTATTTGTCATGTGTCACCATACTATTAATGGTCATTATCACTGTCACTTTAACATATTTTAACAAGTGTTAGTACCTAAAAAAATCAAATTTACATATCAAATAAATAAAAAAAATTAAATTTCAAATAAATAAAATTTATTAAATTAGAATACTTTCGTATATATTTAACTAAAAATAAAACAAATTATTATAAACAATTTAAAAATCTAAAAAATCATACCCGACCAAACTCAATCAAATCAAATAAGTAATTTTCGATGGATGCATATGAGCATATACGGAAGCAGCGTAAAGAAGGCGCGTGGAAGCGGCGTCTGCACCTCCACTAACCAATGAAATTGAAAAGCTAATAAATTTAATCCAATCTACTTGTAAAAGAACACGCCTTCTTTTAGGATCGTACGCGTTTGGGGTTCACTTATTTCCATCTCAATTCGACATTTATAGTAACTCCTGTAGACATACTTTTTCCCTTAAATTTATTTATAAATATTTAGGTAGTATGTAAATTATTTTTTTAACTTAATTGATACTTAAATTTATATTTCGTCACTTAAATTAATAATTTTATATTAATATTTCTCAATATACCATTTGATAAATATAAATTTTAAAAATAAATAATATATAATTTAATAACAAATAATAAATATTTTTGTGAGATACAAATTCAAATGTCAATTTAATATGTTAGAACAAGGTGAAGGGGCAAATTACTCATTCCCATGATTTAATTTTATTTTCCTTTTATAAATATATCAAAGTTATTTTTTTATAATTGGGTACGAGGAATAAAGTTGTTTAAAATGAATAAAATTATAAGCAAATAAAATTTTGAAATTATATGTTAACTCTTATAAAAATATATAACTTAATTTCTAAAGGTGAGAGTTGATAGCCTAATTAGGTGAACTGGATTTTCTCGATACTTGACAACTTTTATTAAATTCTTTTTAATAACTCTTGAAGTATCATGTGTTGCTCGTACAAATTAATTGAATTATTATTTTGTTATTATAAATTACCTAAGGTATATAAATGTCCTATCCATAGCTCCATTAATTTGCAAGGTGATCCTCCTTCAATAAAAACGATCACCTGCAAAATCACAAGCAGACTAGGGGTGAGTTTGGATGGGCGGTGCATTTACCTGCGGTTAGTGTAAAATCAGCGGTGGCGGTGAGATTAGATACTGTAGCGATACTGTAGCGTGAGACAAAAAGTAAGTTAAACGCACCGCACCGCACCCAATCGCCGATCCAAACTCACCCTAGGTATAACATTATAAAACCATTACAAGTTGCTTCCACAATTTTTGTTTCTAATTTGTTTTTTATTTTTTAATTTGATATAAACAAAAGTTTAATATTCTTTACGTTATTATTTAATTTAATTTTTTTATATTTTAAAATTTTAACATTCTCATAATTATGCAATAAATAATATCCACAGAGTTAATTTCAATTTTAATGGAAACCAATTTAATTACCGGTCAAAGTGGGCCCTTTATTATTTTCTTCCTAATTTCCCTCCCACGGCTATAAAAGCCCTCCAAGTCTGGTTCTAAACAAAGTGACCTACATTCCCTTAAAAAGCTTCATCCACGGCAGCCCAAACTCCGCCCAAACAGCCTATCTGGCCACCGTCATGGAAAGCACGGACGAACTCAAGAGGGTGTTCGATCAATTCGACGCCAACAAAGACGGACAAATCTCTGTTACGGAGCTCCGCGACGTATTGAAGGCAATGGGATCCAACTACTCAGAGGAAGAGCTCAAGCGTGTCATGGAAGACATCGATAGCGATCAAGACGGTTACATCAACTTCTCCGAATTCTCCACTTTCTGGTCCGCTTCTTCCGACGCCGTTAACGCCGCTTCGGAGTTGCGCGAGGCCTTCGATTTGTACGATCAGAACAAGAACGGCTTGATCTCGGCAACCGAGTTGCACCAGGTCTTGAATCGGCTGGGGATGACGTGTTCGGCCGATGATTGCGTCGGGATGATCAAGTCGGTCGATTCGGACGGCGACGGGCACGTTAATTTCGAGGAGTTTCGGAAGATGATGACTGCTTCTTCGATTCCCAGCAATGGCGACGGATCTAAGCCGTAGGATATACGGTGATTAATTGATTCAAAAAACTTGGATCAAAGGTAGCGTTTTAGAGATTTTTCTTAGCTTGTTTTTCATATATAACCGTTCATAATATGTTCTACTTGTTCAGTTCTCTCAGCTTTATCGAATTAAATGAAAAATGCTTTGGTTCCATTACTGAGGATTTTATTTTTTTTCCTTCATTTTTTAATGAAATTTTCTCCCTTCCCAAACAGAAAAGAGTATCTCAGTTAATTAATTTTCTCTTTTTTCTTATAACATTATATTAATGTTGAACCGGTTTTAAAAATAAATACTTGAGTAGATTAAAATATTTAAAAAGGTATAGATTAACTGTTACCTTTGTTATTTATTGTAAAGGTTTGACTAGGTCAAACGGTTGGCTGCAGAAATCAAAGAGCCTCGTATATCCCCCCATTAATGAATAAATTACGATGGACGAATCTATCCACCTTACGCTCATTCGTTATAACAGTTAACCATCACATCACAAGAAACGAGTAATGAGTAAATGCATAGCTACAACAATTGACCACCACAAGAAACGAGTAACGTATAGACTTGCTTAAATTATTTATAAGGGAAATACGCCCAAAAATAATGGAATTCGTTGAATGATGTCTTAAAATTTATTAATGACTTAAATAATATTATTTTTTGAACATTTCTATATTTATTTTTTTTTATCTTAACATGTGAGTTTGGATGGCGGTGCGTTTACCTACAGTTAATATAAAAACAGCGGTGACAGTGAAATTAGATATTGTAACGATACTGTAGTATGAGACAAAAAGTAAGCTAAATGCACCGCACCCAAGCGCCCATCCAAATCCATCCTTAATTGAGAACTAATGATTTACCCAAATCGAGATTCAAACTTAAGATTTAGGTTTTTTAAGACTTCAATCTTACCATTAATGCTATATTTAGTATAATTTTTTAATTTATTTTAAATCTCATATTATTATGTAAATATCGACGTGTTGAATTACCCAATCAAGCACACGTATAGAAGTAGTAGTACATACAAGAGGTATATCATTTGCGAAAACTCGGATCTATAGCACGTTGATTAAGACGTTGCTTTGTTTATATATTTGGGTTCTCGAACCATTTTTATGTATACTTTTTAATTGTTGTAAATAATATGTCTAAACTAAAGAGAAAAAATAAAAACAAGATACTTACAATAGAAAAGTAAGAAGAAAAAAAAATTGAAATAACTTAATATAAAAATAAGAGAGTGGATATACATATATATAATTCACCCAGATTTAGCGATTTGAAGCATAGAAGGTTCTCAATTTTGAAGTAAAGTCCATTCAACTATAATAAATAAAAATTGGTCTTCAGAATCTACTATCTCGTGCCGTCTGCAATTTGAAGTGGATTAGAAGCTTTGTTGAACCAAAAAACAAAAGTGAAAGTAAAAGGAGAGCAATAATCTAAAGGCAGAGGTCTTGCCTTTTCTCATCTTATTTATAAACTACAAAAATAAAAATTAGTATGTCGTAAAATTTCACTTTAGATCCTAAAAGGTGAAAAGATTTCTATTCAATTATTTCAAAAATGATAAAGTTATAAGTAAATATAATATAAAATTATATTTTGACCTCAAAAAAATTATAATTCAATTACACTCTCTATTATAAGTACAAATATAATACAATCGTAAATATAATACATGTGCGAATAACAATAAAATCAAATTAAATCAATATAGTGCACAAATAAACAAATAATCGAAATATATTTCTTACGCTTTTATAAACGTGGATTAATGTTAATACTGTTTGAAGATAAGGGATTCTAGAAATATTTTGAAACATGCCTTGAATATTCTTCGGTTTGCTCTGGTCATACCATTAGAAATTTATTCTTGGATTTGAATTATTGTTGAAGGAATCTCAAGGTTTATGAGTAAAAGTCAAAAGCCACCGTATAGGCCAAATTATTCGGTCATGGAGTGCTTGTCAATTATGTCGCCCCTAGGGTTTAAAAGTGGCCAATTAATTCAATGTTGTGTTATGGTTTCCCTATAGTATATGAATTTTAGTGGCGGGGTCCTCAAACTTGGTATTGTGTAGGTAAGGTTGAGATTAATTGAGCATACATGCACCTAAATGTTAGTGCCCTAAAGCACACATATCATTGTATTTGGAGGTTTAATTTAATATTAAAACTTTTTTTTTACTTAAGTACTTAAATTTCGTTTTAAAATTTAATTTAATATTTAAATTTTTTAAGTTTGATAATTGAACCGAATTGAATTCACATATAATTACTTAAAAAAACATAATTTAACTTATTATTTAAACATTTTCGAAAAAAATTTAAATGATTTATAAAAGATTTGGTTCCAACTTTAGGTTTATAATTTAAACTCAAAATAAAATTCTTGGCATCTCCCCCCATTTATTATATGATCTCTCAAAAGACATAAATCATAATAACGTCCGTTAAAAAATTATATAAAAAATAAATAAAACTATGATATCTTATGTGTAGGTAGTTTTCTAAATTTATTCTGATCTTTTTAAAATTTATATAAAAAATATAAATTTGATTAATGTGTGGTACCAATTTTTTACGAATATTATTATAAATAAATATAATTTGCTAATAAAATATGCTTTCAAGGCGGAAACTAGGGATGTTTATTCGGTTAACCGACCCGAAATAACATTAACCGACCTTTCAAAATTTTTAATCGTTAACCGAACCGAAATTTTTTCAAAAAAAAGTAACCAAACCGAATTTTTTTCGGTTAATTCGGTTGGTTAACCGAATTAACCGAAAATTATATATTTTTTATTTTTAGTTAAAAATTAATCAAATTAACCGAATTAACCGAATTGAATCACTACATAATTAAATTATTTTTAGACTTTTAGACTTTAGTTTTAGTTTTAGAATTTTATTTTTATTTATTAAATTATTTGTAATTTTTATGATTGGGTTGGGTTGGGTAATTGGGTTGGGTTGAATACTTGGGTTTTGATTGGGTTTAGGTGAATAGTGGGCCTATTTATATATTATAAATTTATTTATTAATTTTTTCGGTTAAACCGAAAAAATTCGATTAACCGACCGATTTCGAACCGAATTAACCGTTAACCAAAAAATCAAAAAATAATTAACCGACTCCCGACCGAAAAAATTCGGTTAACTGACCGATGAATCAGTCAGTTAACCGAATTTTTTCGGTTTTACCTAAATTTTACACGCCCCTAACGGAAACTATAATGATATGGGCCTAGGTCAGCAGTCTTACATTTTATGAAGTTGAAGATGTGGGTTTAAACTTATGCACAATTGAGTAATTTGGACCCCAAAATGTTAGTATCTTTCAATCTTATTAGGCCTAGAATTAAAAGCCTGTGTTGAATGCATTCGGATCCAACTTGAAAACATTAATTAATAAAAAAACGAAATAACCAAATCCAAATTAATCGGTTTAGTTCAATTGGCCATCACAAATTGGGTATTTGTTTATTTTTACCATGACCCTTAAATAGAAGAAATTTACGTCTTTTTAATTATTACAATAATAATATCAATTTAATTAAAATTCAATTAAAATATAATTTTTTACATATTAAAAGTGAATTAATATATATATAATTATGAAATTATGTTAAAATTTACCTTTCTACAATTTTTAGACTAATTGAATCGAAAACTAATATCTTGACTATTTTGATCACTGTCTTATTCTATGAAAATTCAAACTTACACACACCCTATACACACTATGCTATCACATAAATAAATGTACTAATCAGATCTTAATCTCGAACATGAATGAATTTATTTTAGCTAATAAACCTACTACTCAAATTGATATTTACATGATTACTAGAAAATATTCATCAGGCTTTAAAAAAACAAATTCAAAAAAAAAAAACAAAAGGTAGCTAAGGTGATCCGTGATCATGGAGGTTCACGTTCACGTAATCATCTGTCTGCCTAATAATATGCTATGCATTTATCCTCAATTAATCTATTCTTTTTGGACACCTTTTTACCCATCATTCCTATTGCATTTAATTTGTTTAAGATTTCATCACCCTCACCCGAGTTGCCACCTTAATTCAACTCAGTTGAGTTGCTTTTAATTGTTTTATTTCAACTCATTCAATTTGATTGGATTGAGTTGAGCACCTAAAAATATGAAGTCTGAAAAGTTAATTCATCTGAACATTAGTTCAAATAGCATATTAATTATTTCTGTTAAAAATTTCATCTATCTGCACTATAAAGAAAATTAATGTGGCTGATAAAATAATTATATAGTGATACGTGGCATGTCATGCATACATCATGCTAATATATAAAGACTAGTTTTTAACAAAAATGACCAATTTACTATTTGACTTAATGTATAGAAACTAATTTGTTCATATTTTAAATAAAAATAACAAAATGTAATCCAACTCTTAATATAATAATTTTTATAATACTTTTACCCAAGCTAATATTTAATATAAATAATATAAAAGATTAAAGGGACCAGGCATGCGGCTTGGCTTTACGTTTGGTCCATTATGAAGACGACAACAAATAACAAGACAGGAGAATAATAATAAAAGTATAAATATATTTTTTGGTAGAAAAAATTATAATTCGTATTTAAATATGTTTTAATTATATGTATATAATAATAAATGAAAAATGCTTTTTTTTTGTTTTAAATGTTAGGTCATTCTAGACATTAACATGCTATTTTTTTTTTAAAAGAAGAGTTTAAAAAGATTCCTTAAGGAAAAGGGAAGGTTTTCTACCCACAAAAGGAATTGAAAATTGTTTTTTAAGGTATAATCAACATTTAATCCTTGAAATTGATATTCTTTTCAATTTGCTCCTAATTTTTTTGGTTCACTTTAGCTTTGAAATTTACATTTTTTTTCTAATTATGGTCAATTTGATGACATGGTAATTTGAGATTGTGTCACAATATTAACAACTTTTTTTTTATAAAAAATTATAAATTTTTAAGTGATGATCGTGGCATATACCAAAATTGAAAAAGGTTTCAAGTTTCAAAATTAATGTGAACCAAAAAATGTTTAAGATCAAATTGAAATAAATTGTCAAGTTGAAAATTAAATGTTTTTTTTAATGCTAGAATTTTATTATTTATTTTGCTTTATTTTATAGAAAACGTGACATTCATTTTCTATACTTTCCTAGACATCTAAACTAATAATTCAATATGCTATAAACAGCTCACATAAATGTTGTCCTTTTTTTTTTCCCTTAAATTTTAATTTTATAATTTTTATATAATTCCTAAAAAATAATTTTTTTATTCTACCATATTTGTTGCACATAAAAATGTTGTACGTTTTAGGAGGTTTAGCATATGGAAGGCTTGATGTAAAAAAATTTTTAATTTGGAAAAAAAATTCAATTTAATCCATAAATTTGAATTTTGTTAAAATTTAATATCGCGTCATTTTATCGAAAAATTTTTAAAAAATATATAAAATATTAGCTTTTTTAATTTCTTGGTGATGATGTGGCATAATTTTATAATACCACATCATCACATTTTAACTGGATTTAAGTTAATAGACCAAATTGAGAAAAATTACTAAATTTCGAGACTAATATAAAAAAGGATAGTTTAAGTACTAAAATGAACTTAATCGACAAATTCAAGGACCAAAAATCAGATTAATCCTATATAGAATGATTAAACATCATTTCAGTACCTAAAATTTTGAATATAGAATTAAGCCCATAATACAAAAACCACGATGCCACATAAAGGCCCAATAATAAAAAGACACGTAATCATAACAAAGAAAAAGCATGACAACACATGGAAGAAGATAATTGAGCTACTCTGTCCTGCCCTTTCCTCCCCACAGCCTATTTATTTGGGAAATTGATTAGCACTAAGAAGATTATAAAAAAGAGAGGTTAAAACATGTCATAGGTACATGTACTTTTACTAAATTTGGAATTTAATCCATATACTTCTATTTCTAGAAATTTAGTCCTCTACTCTTCAAATTTTAAAATTTAGGTCAAACTACTAAGATTATTTTGTTAAATTTAAGTTCATTATAACATCATTTTTTAGCTACATAAATACCATTTTTTTAATTTCAAAACATCACACCAACAAATTTAACAAAAAAAATGTTAACAATTAGACTTGTATTTTAAAATCTAAAAAGTAGAGAGATTAAATTTCTGAAAATAAAAATAAAATGACTAAATTCTAAATATGTGAATAGTATATGGACCAATGGAGTATTTTAACCCTAAGAAAGTTATAAAAATGTTAAAATGTCATAGATCCCTATATTTTTATTTTTAGGAATTTAAACTATTTACTTTTCAAATTTCAAAATTCAGATTCAATTGTTAACACTGTTAAGATTATTTTGTTAAATTTAAGTTTATTGCAACATTAATTTTTTAGATATATTGCTACCAAATGAGTATTTTTTTTATTTCAAAATGTCACATCAACAATTTGAACAGAAAAATTAACAGTATTGATAATTGAAGCTGAATTTAGAAATTTAGAAAGTATAGGGATTAAATTTCTAAAAATAAAAGAACATGGATTAAATTTGAAATATAGGAGGACTACAGGGACATATGACGCATTTTAACCTAAAAAAGAGGGGAAGGTTAAGCTTCATAATATTAGTGATAATCAACATCAAAAGCAAACAGCCAAATAATATGTCTTTTTACCTATGTTTTCACATGTAAATATAAACACACTCACAAAAACAAATAGAAAAAAAGAACTCAATTTCTCTTTGTGTTTTTTGGCTCTCTTTTAATTTCTTTTTAGCTTTGCTCTGCTTTTTAATTCATGTATGGCTGATTCATATGATGAAGAGTGTGATTACCTGTTCAAAGCGGTGTTGATCGGTGATTCCGCGGTCGGGAAATCGAACCTTCTCTCGCGGTTCGCTACTGATGAGTTCCGGTTGGATTCGAAGCCGACGATCGGAGTTGAATTTGCTTACCGGAATGTTAAGATCGGCGATAAGGTTATCAAGGCTCAAATATGGGATACCGCCGGCCAAGAAAGGTAAACTCTGTTTTCCATCACTATTTTCTTTTTGCTTTTGATTATGCCGTTTAAATGTTTTTTTTTTTTGAGATGATGAGTTGATTATTGTGTTAATCATGTGTTTTATTAGTTCAAGGAGATGAATATTTGATTTGACTGATTTAACTCACTAGAATTCAGCTGGAGCATGAACTACCTGAAACTGACTCAGTTAACAGTGTCTCTCCGTAGGAACTGATTTCATGCATATGTATGATAACTAGTGAGTTAACTCGGTCAAGCCAAATCATATAAATTCATCTTTCCAGCTACTTGAGTTGCTGATTCAAATGGATATCGGATAAATGGAAAAATAATAAAAAATAATAAGCATGTCCTTTTTTTTTCCTCTTCTTGGTGGGACCTAAATTGAATTTAAAAAATAATAATTTATTTTTAGATAAATTCGATATAATTTAAATCTTATCCCCTAAGTAATCCAAGGAAACCATCCTAAAATCCTTTAAATCTCTAAATTAGAAAATATTATAGCCTTCATCGTGATGGAACCACTTTTATATTATTACAATAATAATAGTACAGATTGAATTAAAATTCAACCAGTCGTAATAGTTTGAATTCAGATGGCAAAGAGTAGACTGTCATCTCGGTCCCAATAATAGATTTATGGTTTAACCTTTTAATTTTTTTTTTGAAATAACACTTTAATCCCTCTTAAATGAAATTATGATTCATTTCTACTTAAAACAAATACAAATAAGTTGTCAGCTTTTGAAAATTGTTTATCATGAATTCTTCTACCATGCTTGTGAATGTTATTTGTTTTACTTGAAGTGGCAAAATGGTCCATTTCCTTTTGGTTGAAGCCATATTTTTGTTTCACCCTTTTTCTACAAGCTTTCTTAATTAGGTCCAAGCATCGTTTTTTTAATTTGATTTTCGACTCATAAATTTTAAAAAATCATAATTATAGGATATACATTTATATTTAATTTACCATTAATTCTTTAGTTTTTTATTACAAATGTGTACGAAAGTAACTTAAAATATTATAATATATATTAAAAATAAAAAATCAATAAACCTAATCTGATAGAATTTGATTAAGTTTAAGTTCGTTTAAAAAAAAGTACAACATAATAACCATAACTTTTTTATAAAATAGATTAGAATTGAATCGTTATCACCATGATAGTTGGTACTTTGCTGGTACTAGTCATATCATTTCAGTCCTAAATTGGTATCAAGTAGTTTATGTTCAGGTTTGGTCAAAATTTCAATGCGTTTTAATCATTTTATTGTGTTTCGGCCTGTTGCAGTCAATACTGACTTATACCGATGTGTATTAGTTGATACAAAAATTTGATATTTTAAATCAAATTTTAAATCTTTTTATCTTAACGGTTTTAGTTTTTCTATGATTATAGTTAAATTTAATAATTATTAAATTATCAAACATAATCAATAATTTTAAAACTTATATTTACATATAAATATATTTATATAGATCTGAAATATATTTATATTTATATGTATATAATAGATAATTTATTTTTTACTGAAATAATATTTAATTTATTAACAAGCTAAAAACTAAGCTATAAAATATTACACAAAAACATATCAATATCGTCATTTAGTAATTAATTATCACACCATTTATAACCCATTCACATTGTAAGCGAGAGTTAACCCCTCACTAAAACCCTACTTTTGTTTGGACTTTTATGATCTAGAAATTGACAAATTTCATTGTTGGTAGGAGGTTAGGTTTAGTTGGTATTTGGTGAAAACTACTAAAGTCAAATGCCATTACTTATGAAGTGTATATTTTTTTTAGATTTATCCTAATAAAAGTTAACAGATGAAAATAGAGAGAGATTTACAAAGTTTCATTTGTGGGGAATTGATATACCCTTGATACGTTTGGAATCAGTTTCTTTGTTCTTAAGTTTCTACCTCGTTAGTTACATCACATGCCTCAAATAACGCTCCAGATTTTGAATTAGCTTGTACGTTTTTCCTTCTGACTCATTATTAACTTATATATTAAATATTAGTTTGGATATCAACTGAAATATATTAAAAATATATTAATTAAATTTTAAACACCTTTGTTTCTATTGTATAAGTAATTTATATTTAAACACCTTTGTTTGTATTGTATAAGTAATTTATATTTGATGTGTGTTTTTTTTAAAGAAATAATTTTGACTCTATTTCATCGCCACATTCAAGTTGTTCATGTAGTAGGCATACATTATGTTTAAAATTTGGTCAACATTCTCCATGTCATATTTGGACTGGTATTTAATGTCCAAATTGACATTAAGTTGATGAAAAGATGTGATTGATACATTATTGATACTTTTAGTTATGAGTGTAAATGAGACATTGATGCTCACAAGTTTGAGCTTGTTCTAACTTCGAGCACTGTAAGACTCAATTTAAATGGTTTATGAGTCTAGTTGAGCCATTTATTTTAATATATTTTTATATTATTGAAATATGAATGAGCTTAATCAAGCTTGAATTTGAACAAGTTCAATTGAGTTCGAATTAAAGCTTAAGTACGAGAATTGATAAACAAGCTTAATCAAGCTCGAGCTTAAGTAACTCAATTATGTTTCAAGTTGAGCTCAAACTTTGAAATTGATATTTGATCAAGCTAAAGCTTACCACTATTTGAATTTGGCTTAGCTCGATTACACCCTTATTTTGAGGATTCAATTAAAATGTTTTAGAATTTGGAGACTTATTTGAAGTCATCCACAATAGTTTAATTTACATAAATAATGTCAATTTTAGTCAAGAATATTTGAATTGGATTGGACTGGCCGAGGTATAGTCCAAATAATGATTTTGAACTTGTTAGATTGAGAATCAATACGAGCTTATTGAACCGATAATCGAACCAAAAAGTTTTATCTTTTAAAAATTTTAATTTTTTTTAATTGAACCAGTCGGACAAACAATTTAATAACATGATGGTTTAACTATCAATCTCATTATAAAAACATTGATTTTCGTGCAGATTCAGAGCAATTACAAGTTCATACTATCGAGGAGCATTAGGTGCAGTGCTAGTGTACGACATAACCCGAAGAACAACCTTCGAGAACGTGAAGAAATGGATGCACGAGCTAAGAGAGTTCGGTAATTCGGATATCGTAGTCGTTCTTGTTGGAAACAAATCTGATCTCACCCAATTCCGGCAAGTCAGCGAAGAAGAAGGAAGGAATCTAGCAGAGTCCCATGGTTTGTTTTTCATGGAAACATCAGCTCTGCAAAATTTGAACGTGGAAGAAGCATTTTTACGAATGATCACAAAAATTCATGAAATCACGAGTAAAAAATATTTAGATTCTAAATTAAATGATAATATTGGTAGTCTTAAAGGTGGAAAAGAAATAATCAGCCTTGATGAAGTTACTGCAACGAAACAGTCAAATAATTGTTGCTACTAGTTTTTAGATATTTTTATTTGCAATTTATTTTTGTGTGTTTTTTAAATTCTCATTAGTGTTTTGTCTTAATTTCTGATTATGGTATTGATGATATGAATGAAAAAAAATGTAAAAATATATTTATTGAAAATTTAAGTAAAAATTAAGTGAAATTTTGATTGAAATGATGAATTTTAAAATTTAAAAAATTATTGTAATTTAGTTTTAAGAAGACCTTAAATTGAATAATTATAATGCATTTTTATCATTACCAGTAAGTAAACTATTAATAAATTTATCTTTGGTCATTTAATTTAAAAAATTATAAAATGATTATTGAATCATTTAAATTTTTCATTTAAGTTATTGAGCTGTTAAACCTACACCAATCAAATGTTCTTCTTTCTATTTTTTTCTACAATTTAATTTTTTTATATGAAATAATTTTGATTGTCACAAGTGTACGAATAAAAATTTAAACAACTTTTTTTTTCTAATCTCATCAAATCGAATTGGATTTAAAATATTTTCTTTTACTCTTCAATGGGTATTGATTTAACATATCGCTTGTCGAATTATTGCTTGGAGTTTGCTGTCTAATTTAGTAACTGAAATGAAAATTTTCAAATAATTTAACGACTAATTTATAATTTTTTGAAATTTAGTGAATTTTACTGTAGCTCACCCAAAACTTAACTAACTTGGGGCATCTCATTAGGTCGCCTTTATTAGATCAAAGCCCATATCGCATGATCTCAACGATCCAAAATGAGATGCACAAATTCTGTAGCTTATGAGCCTTTGATCGCCCAAATCCAAAGGCTGACGGGACCCAATGTTCTCACCAACCTGTCGTTTTGGCACTTACTCCCCCCCTTCGAATTTCTTCCTTCCGTTCTTCGTCTTCTCTGCAACTCCAACATTTTTTTCCCCATAACCACAAAAATTAATTAAAAAAGGCTTTAGGTTAAAATGTGCTAATTAGAAAAGAAAAAAAAGAGAAGAAATAAATATAAAAAAAGAACGAGGTTCACATGGAAAATTGGATCTCCTCCAAGCTCAAAGTTGCTGAAACTCTCCTTCAACAGGTAAGTTTTAAAATTTTTTATTTTGTTTTATTTTTTGTTCGAACATATTTTTAATTATTCTAGTTTCATTCTTTTTCTCAAGGGAGAGGTAATGACCATTTTGAATTTTATGGATCTGATTTCATTTCATTGTTCACTGTGCTTTTTTTTCTTTATATGAATAGGAAATTTTGAATTTGATTTAGAGTGGTTTTAAATTGTAACTAATTATGTGATTGACGGCTCAGATCGATCAGCAAGCGGCGGAGTCGCTTAAGAAGAATGAGAAGCCACTTTCTGATGAGATTAAAATTGATACTCCGACGAAAACAGGTGGGGTTGTGTCTTTAAAGGATCAATTGAAAAAGAAACCACAAGAGAATTATGATTATCAAGGGAAATTATTCAGTGATCAAAATGCTAAAGTATCTAGTAATGATGATAGTAATAGTAATAAGGCAGTTAATGTTCCAAATCTGGACAAAGAGGTTTCGAGTTCGAAAGCTTCCGTGAAACCTAAGACTTCGCTTACAGATAGTGATTGGACTGAACTTCTTAGTACACCAAGTCATGGGACCGGTTCTTTGGGGAACACTCGTGGTAATGTGGTGTCTGGGATTCGGGGATTGGGGAAGGATGCACGGAGGAAAGGAAAATTAGGGTCTAATTCGTTGTCGTTGGAAAGGAAGAAGAATGAGAAAAGCGATGTTAGTGCTAGCAAGTCTGTGAGGAGATCAGATATTGTTTCTGGAAATAAGTTGAATGGGAAGCCAAATGAAGGTGAAGAATCGAGCTCTTCAGGGCGTGCTTCTAATAATAGCATTGATATACAGAATGATGGTAAGACTTCGGAAGGGTTGAAATTGAATCACGAGGTCACTGATTCAATCTCTATGGTGAAACTGAAAGATGACATGGATGAAGAAAATGGTTGGCAATTGGATTCTGGAGACCTTCTGTCTGATGCTGAAGGGTTGTCACGATCTGTAAGCAAGAACCATTTGCCTCCAAACATGCCAGAATTGGGAAATACTGACGGGGTACCTGATGTGAAAATAGGAATGCCTGATGCTCACGATCAGTTGGTAACTACTGTAAGTGAGAAATCCAAGTCCACCGGTTCATCCAGAAGTTTAGTCTCCAATGATGTGAAAAGGACCTCTCAGCCAACAAGTAATGGAAGCTCTGATTCAGATTCTGATTCTGATTCTTCGTCTGGCTCTGAAAGTGAACTTGAGAGGGAGGAAAGGAGGAGGAGGAAGCAGAGGATTTTGGCTGAGCGAGCAGCAGCCAAAGCTATTGAAGCTATCAAAGAACGAGAGAATATGGTTGCGAAATTAGAGGGAGAGAAGCAGAGCTTAGAGAAAATACTTGAGGAAAGAGCCAAACAACAAGCAAAAGAGGTAACATTACATGATCCCTTTTACAATGTTACATGAATGCATGCACACATTTCTTCCTTCCTTTTATGGAGTTGATACGAAAATATTTTGTTATAACAACGGGCATTTCTTTTCTCCAAATTTCCAAGATTATACACTTTAAATCTAAAATGCTTAACCAAGAAATTTGTTACTTTCACAGGAAAAATGTAATGCATAATATGTTCTTTTTGGAGAGTTGGGTGTTTAGTGGCTGAGGGTGGTGGTGGTAGTGGGAACCATTAAAACTAGGATATAGGATTACTATGTTACTTGGACTTAGGTGTGAGTATTTGATGCAAGTTTGTGCCCGGCACAAGTATATTTAACTTCTAAAATTTTCTATGTATTTAGATGGTCATATCCCAAAACTCATGTCCAAATATGCGTTGGACATGGGTGTGAATATAATTACTTAAAGAAAAATGAAGAGTTGGGCCCGGAACAAGATGTTAGGATTATCCATCCTGCAAGTTCTGTATATTGTTAAGATAGAATGTATGACTTCTTAGCAACTACCCTCCCCAGTCTCTTCAACCCTCATTTTTCCTTCTCTGTAAAACCCAGTTATAACTTAGAACACTAAAAATTTAAGTGCTATGCCTCCAAGGTCTACCTCTTCTAATATATTTGTTAAGCTAGAGTGACAACTTGACAGAAATAAAGACTATTAACACAGCCAAGGATGGAAAAGGCTGGACAATGTTTGCACACATGAATCATTATTCACTTTGAATTGGAAAGAGACCATAGACATGTTTGCAGTATTTTTTTTCCTGTTTTTTTCATTAATGATTAGCAGCTAATCCCAAACTACATCTAAATGGTTTATGCCTACAGTTTTCCTCTTCTGAATGTATGCTTACAGTTGTTCTGAATGTCAATGAAGTTGATGTGGGACAAGATCATGATCATTCACATTCCATGATTTTACTATTTAAGGAATTATTAGAGTTAGAGCTATAAGGTTATACTTGGTATTTGTGTGTACAGTAGTCTAGAAGTATTATTTCATTTTGTTTCTAACGGTGAAGAACATTGAGATCAGAATATTTGATTTTATCCCTAGATTTAATTTTTGTCTTATTACTCTGATTTTCATCCCCATTTTATTCTACTACTGAAAGATCCATCTGTTTCACCAACTTTCTCCCTTATTATCCCTCCATCCTCTGTTTCTCTTCTTTCCCCTTCCCTTGACCTACAGCAGAAGTTATCTTCAACTCTACCACTAATGGCTTGTTATCTTCTTACTTGAATTAGGCTTCAGAGCTACAGACAACTATGATGGAAATGATGGAAGCTGTTGAGCTAGAAAAGCAGAAACATAATAATACTAGAATGGATGCCCTCCAGCGATTAGCAAAGCTAGAGGTCCTGCAACAATGGATTTAAAATTCCTATTTCATATTTCATTGGACTCTTCTCTCCATATTTTTGTTGGTTATTTATGTCCTGAAGTTCTTGTTTCTAAATATCACTAGTAATTGCAGACCAGAAATGCTGATCTTGCAAGATCACTTGCTACTGCACAGAAGAAACTTGAAGTAGAGGTATGATAAACTTCTAATATCAATTGTCTGTTGGATCTATCATCCTCCTTTATTGCAGTTTTATGTCATTAGCTTCTAGGTTCTAAAATCTGGTTTTTCTTTCATTTTTCTTATTCCAGACTGTGCTAATTTTCAAGCTTATCACAGAAAAGATGGTAGGATAAACACACATAACAAAGAAATAAGGAAAACCAACACTGGTGTTTTCCTATATAAAATGTATAATGGACTTTACTTGGTAGTGTCTTTTATTGGCTTGTTGATTAGTTCTTAATTTACTAGTTGATCACTTAGGAATGCATAGATCTATTCTAAATGTAACTAACATCATGATGAAAGAATTTCTTGCCTCATCCTGCCATAACCTCACATATTTTGCTCATTACGTTTTAGCTTTTTGGATCAGATTAATCAGATAGCAGATCTCCGACAACAGATAGAGTTGAAAGAAACAGCCCATGAAGGTATCTAATCTGTTATTTTTATCGGATTATAGTTTCTTGAAAGAATTTGGATGAACCTGCACTTATGTCCTATCTCAACCCCAATAAACAGGAAAGAGAAGAAAAAAAATATAAAACCACTGGCCTTAAATGAGTTTATGCATAAAAATAGAACAAGAATAAATATTTATTATAGGAAGTAAATTGTGCTAGGATTTTTGCTACTTTTCCTCTTATAGTTAATGAATGGGAATGTAAGTATTTCAACCAGTTAAATTGATTAAAATATTACAAGTGCATTTTAGAGATCATATTGACTGTAATGCTGCTGCTTGCAGCATTGGTTAGAATTTAGATATATCATATAATTGTTGAGGATAACATAATGTTTTATAAGTATTAAAGTTATCGTGCAGTGCACAAGATTCCTGTTTTGCAGGGCATAGGAAAGGTCATCTGCAGTTTCTTGATTAATACTACCATGAAATAATCCTATCCGGTTTAGTAAGTATTGATTCTTTCTCACCTTGTAGAACTGAAGAGGAGGATCTCTAGTAGTTATCAGAGCGGAACTTATCCAAACCAAGTGAGTAAATTCTTCATATCTATGTTACTCAAACTTGGGTATGTGTTGAATACGGGTCTGTGTCTAACATGGATATGTGAATTTTTTTGTTCCAAGTGTTTCCATGTATTTGGAGGATTTTTGGAATGTCCTATCCCCTATACTCATGTCCAAATGTGTGTTGGATATGGGTATCGGACATAGATACTCTGGTGTAACATAGCATCATATTTCCTGATATTTTCAGCAAAAATACTTTTGGCCATTTTTGGGTCATCTTTTCTATAATCTTTTTATTTCAAATTATTGTAGTTAGCAGCTTCGAAGGGAATTGAATTCGAATGTGAAATACTTGAGGCCGAGTACTCTCTTGTCATTGATAAAATTGGACGGCTGCAAGGCAAGGTTAGCTTCCTCTTTCGTTCTATCTACAAAAATCACATTCAATTATATAAATTTGCATGAATTGAGAACTTGCATGAAATTCAATTTCTCCATTGAACTCAACTATATGTATCTACATGTTTTTCTTGATATTTTAGATCTATTTATTCGTATAGAAGTGTTTGAGGTTTTCTGTATGTCAATTCAATCTGCTTATTACAAACAGGCAAAACAACTGGAAGCAAGCATTGAATTGACAAGGAAAGAAATGGAGGACCCAACAGAAGTAGAAGTTGAGCTTAACCGAAGGCTCGGACAGCTAACTGATCGCTTAATTCAGAAACAAGCCCAGGTCTGTCTGAATAAAAAATAATCATATTGATATTTTTCCTGTCTAGCATGTCATAAGGTACTTGAGCGGAAGGATAAGAGTGATCTTAGCAAGCTTTAACTGAACTGCTCTTTATGTTTGGTCGGACTTGGGTCTCCACTTTACCGGGCTCATTGCACAGAGAGTTTAAACTGTTTCATCTTTTAACATGGCGTGAATGATGATCATGTCAAAACAGTAGCAGACGCCAACATCAGTGGAAAATCAAACACAGTCTGCAATAAGTTAATTGAAGAACATCAATATCAAATATTAAACATCATTTCTCCTGCTCCTTGTCGGATCAAATAGCAATAAAGTCTCATTCATTCACTCCGTTGTTTTTTCTTTTCCCGCAGGTTGAATCTCTCTCTTCCGAGAAGGCAACATTAACGTTCAGAATTGAGGTTGATATTATTTTACGAACAATTAGCAGTACAAATTTTCAGAACCAAACAACTAATCTTTTGTACTTTACACTCGTTGCTTCTCCAGGCAGTTTTGAGGATGCTGGACGAGAACAGTTCCGTGAATACAAGCGATGCAGCATCAAGCGATTTGGAATCTGGAACATGGGATCTTTCCGATTCGAAGTTGAAGCCTCTATTCAAGGACAAAATCCGTTCAGGCAAAAAACAACTCGGATCTATAGTGAAGCAGTTAGATGCTATATTCGTGGCCGGTGCAATATTCCTAAGAAGAAATGCTGCAGCAAAACTCTGGTCTCTGGTCTACTTGGTATGCCTTCACTTTTGGGTCTTGTATATTCTGATGACACATTCCCAACCGTCGGACGAAGGCCGATCTGGTGCTGTCATGTCCTTGGAAAACATTAACAACACTGCAAGCGGGTAAATTTGCCGTTTAATGTATTGATTGCCATTTCTTGGCCTTAAAAACATTTTGAGAGGTCGTAATTTATATACTTGTGCAGTGTTTTTGTTCCCCCTACGAAAATCACAAACAGATTTGTTGCGAGTTAGAAGCACTATTATTCGAAACTATTAGTGAGAAATATACATGCTTTTACATTCTTTGGTTCTGTTTTTTTTCCCCTTTAAAAAGTGAAATTTGTTCATACAATTCACACTTAAAATATTTTAGGTTAAGTTTTGGAAGTCAAGATAGCCCTTGTAGGATTCTCGTCAGCAGACCTGTTAAGAGGTGTGTCAGTTCTGAAAGAAAATCTCTCATAGGAGTCAACTTCTAACATGGGTCAAATTCTTCTACTAATTTTTTTTACTGTGCATGAATTGTAAATTTAGTTCATATAATTTAGTTTGACCACTTTTAGATTGATAGTAAACTGATTAAATTAAATTATGCAATTTCTAAAATCTTAAGCAACAAACATAGTATCACATACGTGTCAAGTTGTTATTTTCCTATCAAAACTAAAATTTCAAAATTCGAAATCTTCATATTAAAAATGATCAAATTGAAAAACATGAACTACATTTATAACTTTACACATAACTAAAGATTAATAAGAAAATTTAAACAAATGGATTTTAAAAACTGACATTCAAATCATGATTGAAATGTACATAAATTAAAATTGATAAATTCGAAAAATACAATAATTAAAATCAACCAAATTAAAGTACAAGAATTAAATCCACACTAACTTTTCAGTAAAAGTAGAATTTAAGTCACTCATTTTGATATAGATGTATGTGTGCATATATACATTTACACCCTTGCTTACCATCACTGTCCACAGCCTAAAAATGATTAAGTATACATGATTTCTTCAGTTCACATATCATTTGGCAAAACATTAATTACAACATTCTTTTTACAAACAGATGCACAATGCATCACTGACCCCCCAAAAAAAGGGTAAACACAAAAAAAGCATGAAGGAAAATGGGCAAAAAGAATCACATCATTCCCAAATGGGAGTATTACGTTGTGCAATCTTCAATCATATCTCATCCGAACTATCAGCAAATCGAAAAAACCAGAATACATACACCGACTTCAACAACACTGTCATGGCTCACTTCTCTCATGGCTCTTACTCAAAGATATAGTTGATCTAGGTACTTGTGCATTTGTTATAGGCTTTAGCAATGGCTTCAAAGCAGCCATAATTTCTGCAAATGTCGGCCTCGATTTTGGGTCTCTACAATTTTAAACAACGGGGATCAGTTCTGCCTATCAACCAATAAAAAATGCATCTGCAACTACGTCCTATAGATTTAAATGACAGGAAACTAGATTATGCTACACGCATTATGTACTAGGACCACCGAAAAATATACTCACGTGTGCCAGCACTTTCTAATAATTTCTGCAATGGCAGGATCAATGTCATCTGGAATATCGAGACGACGATGCTGAAATCCTACAGCACCAACAACTTGCATCGGGTTCATTCCTTTCCATGGTTGTTGCAGGGTAGAGAGCTCCCATAAGATAACTCCAAAGCTATAAACATCACACCTGCATATTGACCATATTTTTATGAATTATGATCATTAAAATGATTCTAGGATGATAATTAAAATAAAAAGAAGTAACCCGAAATAACCGAGGGGGAAGGGGAAAAGCCTACTTCTCATCGGAAGGTTCATTTCGTAGTACTTCCGGAGCCATCCACTCAGCCTGGAGAAAAAGCAATACATGGACTTGATTTAAATTCAAAGGCACATCTCATATGGTACAATTAAAAGAGCATTGGCAAGCCATACTATGCAGTTGCAACTTCCACTGGGATATCCTTTAGGATTATCCATAAACGGAAATTATTCCTTTTTGGCTACATGTATGAGTCTGTTGTATATGTACCCTTATATCCCTAGAGAAAAAGTTTATGCCATAGCAGAAGAGATCAACCTCAAACACTGATCATTCCACAGGATTTCTAAAGGCATGTAATTCATCTAGATATGTGGTTTTAACTTTTAACATCATAAATTTATGCTATTTATTCATTTTTACATCCAATTATGTTTATCAAGCTATATAGCAAGGTTTGTAGAACACTACATGCAAGTTGGAAATGTAGCTACCTGAGAATCCCAAAATGTGGACTCTTAAGAAGAGGTTCCCCCTACCCCATAAATCTTTTTACATATTATCCGGTCTACAGCAAAATTTCAAGCGTATAAAAGGAAAAAGGAAACAGAAATGAGGGTGCAAGAGTAGAAATTTTCATGACTTAGATCTATAGCCATATATGGTACCAGTACCAGCATCAAGTCATGTTGGCACTGGTAAGGTGACCTTCAACATAATCTATGTATATGAACAAAATATAAGCTGTTTGGCATTACCGTTCCTGCAGTTGACATTGATGATAGATATGTGCTGTGCTTCATCCGTGATAAACCAAAATCACAGACCTAAACAAAAATCATGCTAGGATGAGTTGTTTATAAAAGAAATTCCTAATAGGATCAGCAATAATAAAGAAGATAAAATGGCAACCTTTACAACCCAATTTCTGTCTACTAAAAGATTCGGGGACTTCAAATCCCGGTGTACTATCATTGGAGTGCAATTGTGCAAGTAATTCATTCCCCGAGCCTGAAAGTTCCAAGAATTTAAAGGAAAAAAATGAGTAACAAAGCATCGAGTGAACTTTAAGCATACCAAATTAAATATATCGCAAGAATAACATAATTGTTCGGCGCCCGAGCATTTGGTTTTAAAGATTGGTGCATGTTTCCCCCTGCTCAAAGAGCTGGGTTCAAATCCCCCATCTCCAATGTCAAACAATAATATTCTACAACATATAAAGGCACAAATGTTGGTAAAACTTATGATTGATGAAAATGGAGGTTTTAATTTTTCATTACTGTCAAAAGCAATAAACTCTATGTGGATTTAGCATATAATTATTATTTAAGAGTATATTCATGTGCCATACTATGGTAATTATAAAAGGGCATACTAAGTTTGATATCATGAGTCAACTAACATAAACTCTATTAAATAAATTACAGAAAAGCAAAAATCCCCCATCTCCAATGTCAAACAATAATATTCTACAACATATAAAGGCACAAATGTTGGTAAAACTTATGATTGATGAAAATGGAGGTTTTAATTTTTCATTACTGTCAAAAGCAATAAACTCTATGTGGATTTAGCATATAATTATTATTTAAGAGTATATTCATGTGCCATACTATGGTAATTATAAAAGGGCATACTAAGTTTGATATCATGAGTCAACTAACATAAACTCTATTAAATAAATTACAGAAAAGCAAAAATAAAATTAAAACAATAAAAATGTAGGGGTTTTAATTCTTTTAATTTTACAAAACACTACACATTGAAAACACTAATTAGTTTTTTTTTAAACATCTACTCATTAAAAGAACTACTCTCCCTTTTTAATATCTTTCAATTTTTAAAATTTTTTAACGATATATTTCTTTTAAAATATTAAATTTTTGCATTTGGAAACATTTCTTTCAATCACAAAATGAGTGTGATGAATGCTAGTACTATTAATAATAAAATGATAGGACCATACAGTATCAAGAGCCATCCTCAAACGCCTCCGCTCATCCAATTGATTGTTTGGTCGGTGAATTAACCTATACAAACTACCTCTGCAAAATGCAAGATGCAAAATACTTTAGAGGGAAGATACAACAAAATGAATTGTTAAGCACATTAGCAACAAGGAATCAGAAAGAATACATAAAAGAGTCCAAAACCAAGGGAATCAGAATAAAAGAGCCAGAATGCCAAGATGGACAAATTCAGAATCCAGAACTATGACTTGAGCAGCAATTTATCCATTAGTGCACAAGTTCAGTAACTCTTCCAAAGTGTCTTTGTATATATGCCACACCCTTGGTCATAGTATATTTAGCTTTCAGCCCTCTTTATTCTTTTACGCCCAATTCATTTGCTGAATAAAATAAAATACCGAAATATGACAAAATTATGTGGATTTATGAACTATGCTGCTCAGACAAAAACTAATTGTACTGATGTATTAGGAAGTCATCAGAAGAATCCATCAAAAGTATTTCATTTGAGATTCCAGAGTTTGATCTCTAGACATTGAAACTAAGGGTCATTCTATCAACAGATAAAGTTTCAAGAAAATTATGAAAATTCGGAGGGACAACTTACCTATGAAGAAATTCTGTTACAATTGAAAGGTTTGGAGGACGAGTTACAGCTCCCATGAAGAGAACAACATTGGGATGTCTGAGTTTTTTCATGAGGAGGACCTACAAAATTAGTATTTAAAAATTCTACTTTAGAAGGAAAGTAATTTGGACAATAAATGGAGGGGGTAATGGAGAAACTGCAATGTGATTTAGGGAAAACACTTCCTGCAAAGAACTGTGATTGTGCCAAATGAAACCACTCCCAAAGGAAAGACTATTAATGAAGTCCAAACAGACCACTGACATGGACTCGTATAAATGGAAAAAGAAATGCTTTACTTTCTCAATAGAATTCTAAGGGTTCAACCATTCTGGTGTTGAAATTAATCTTTTAAAACCAGGACCATTCATGAAGCCTAGTTTTTGCTCGTTCTCCTAAAGGAAATTGATAAATATATATATAATACATTTATTCTGTTATGCAGAGTACAATTTTATAACTACTTATTGGGTCCAAGCTGCAGATTATTTACCATGCAGACTTAAAGTATAGATGAGAAGCATGCAGTGCCTGGCCCTTGGAAAGCTCTATCCATAACAATAACAACCACTAGAAAAGTATAGATGGACATAAAGTGGGATAAAAATGACTCAGTTTTAGGTCTGTAAGATGCTTCATAGTTAATTATATGGTAATCTGTAACTCAAGGTTAAAACATCTCCATTGACATGAACAACACATCTATTTAGGCTTTGGCATAAGGTAGTGCATATATAAAATAGCAGTAGGTGAGAAAGGAAAAGCTTGTACCTCACTTTTGTATTCTTCAAGTGGTTCCCCAGAGATATCTTGATCCAGGAACTTCTTTACAGCAACTTCCTATGAAATCGAAGTATGAGAAGATGGTCAAATGTTCTCCTTCAAAGAGAAGCAACATAATATGGCAAAGTTTACCCCATCAAAGACCTAGACAACAAATCATTTCTACTCAAAAAGTGGGAAAGTGAAAAATCATGTTACGACATTGATTGACAACCAAATTGACATTGTAGTAAAGTTATTCTGTGTGCATGAAAGAATTTATAGTTAATAAATATGGCATAATTATCCAGTCCCCAAGAATAAAAAGGAACATTCTGCAAGACTTAGTAAGACTAGTCTGTCTATATAAATGAAAAAGAAACAGGAGATGAAGTTTATTTGAAAATTAGTGATTTCTAGTAGTGTTTTAAAACATCAAGTCTAAAATCAATATGGTAACTAGCAAAGAGGACATTGGACATAAAAGACTAAGAACAAAAAAACTCACAGTCCCATGCCATTCTCCACGATAAACCTCACCATATGATCCTGCGACAGAAAGGATTCACCAAAATAATGAAATTAATCACATCTACACAAGACAAAGCATGGAATTTGTAGCTAAAGAATAGGTTGATACCAAGTCCAATTCGTTCACCCAAGGTGATTTCCTCCCAAGGTATCTCACATTCCGCAACATCATCAAGAGCATTATCAGACTTTGAACTATCATTACCAGCTGATTTATCTGACATTCTCTCGCCTTCAGAATTTACCCTCCAGGCATCTTGCCCCCTTTTACTAATATGCTCACAGCCAGCCAAGTTAGCATCTCTATCATTACAATCAGTCTGCTTCATCACAGCTGTGCTAGTAGCTGCCATTGCAGCAGCTGCTACAGGAAGTTCAACATTTGAATCTGTGTCCAATCTTTTTGCAGTAACTACCATTGAAGATGCAACAGCAGCAGCAGCTGCAGCTGCAGCAACTGGGACACTTGTGGCATACTGAATAGAAGCCGCTTCAGATTGTGACAACACAGGTGGTCTAATGACTTCCCTTGTATCAACTGGACAAGTGACCCTTAGGCCTTCCACAGATTTAAGATGTTCAGGTTGGTCATAAGGAGAGCTTGCTTTGGCATGTACTTTCTGATGGGGTAGAGGAGGCAAGCAATGGGAAGGTCTAAAATCATTTTGGTTCTTACTATTGCAAGGTCCAGTGCCCTTTCCATTTTCATCCTTAATTTCAACTGGCAACCTCACTTCAATATTTGATGTATCTAACTGTTCAGAATAAACCCCAGTAAATAAGTTAGGAGGAACAACAACACCACTCTCAAGTAACACATCATGAAGTTTTTGAGCTAACTGCGGATTCTCCTTGGCAACATCAATCACATACTGTGAGACATCTTTCACCTGCATCCTACGTACAGAAGGGGAGCTAATACCTTCTGTCCAGGAAGGAGATCTTGCACGCACATAAGGATAATTAGGTCTGTTTGGAAGCTCTCGCACAGGTTCCTTCTCCATGCTAGAAGGGGTTTTAAAATCACCCGTAGATTCCTTCAATTGCTCCCCACTACTAGTTGCTCCAGACAAGTTTAAACAAGCACTAAAATCTCCTTTTCCATCTTCAAGTGAACTGCCAACCCCACTGGTAGAAGAGGCCATATGGGTTGAATCAATGTCTCGAGACAAAGGGCCAGAGGAAAAGAAAGAATCATCGTATTCCACATGAGATCCATCTGTATCAGAAGGAATAAGTGTGCCAGGATCTGCCATTAGGTCAACAATGTATTCCCTGAAAATCACACCAACCACTTTTGATGAATAATTAAGCTTTTGCAACCTATGTCAACTGTTAGTTGAAAATTGCTGAGGTTTCTATAGAAGGTAGCTATAAAATTCAGCAAAAGTAACACATTAAATCAAACAAAATAGTCAACTGTTACCCTACTTAAAAAATGACAAATATATTCTACCTCCAAGAAAACATAACTTCACTAATTCAGGTGACTAGTCTCAAATTTTAGGGAATAGGTAAACATATAAAGCATAATAGAAATCACCTTCCATCATCAATCTTTACAAAGTTCATTGCCACATCATCAGAACCTGTATATTGTTGCCCTTTCACCAACCGGCAAGGAATGCCAACACTATCAGCCAAAACCTTTGCAAGCCACAAAAAGATAAACAACCATTATTGAAGATCATCGCATTCAAACCATAAAAATCTAACTGCTAAAAAATGTTCTCCCTATAACTAAAGGCAAGAGTCAAGAAAAATGCCCCAGGGTACAAGTGAAAGATAAACATCATTGTAAATGACCTAAAATAAATTTAAAAAATAATGAGAGACAAAAATCGTCGTAGAAACCACAAATATTTCAAGTACATAGAAATTAGAAAGAATAATAGAGGGTTCATTAATTGCTGTCGGTCTTTGGTATAGTGCAGTAGTGAAAACTCAAAATAGCCAACCTCACATTGTTGGAAAGGCTTCATTCCCTTTTTTATTTTTTTTCCTTTTGCAGTTGTTGTTTCTCAATATTGCTTGCATTTATTAAGAATTAAGAAATAAGTAAGAATACGACCTTCTTCAAAGTAACATTTTTTTTCCTCCTGGACTTTCTTGCAACTTTTCTTCACTCCTAACACCTACTCAATGGCACAAGATATTGAACAAGTAAAACTTGTAATATTTTGGTGATGTGGCTGAGATATCTTAGCATATTAACATTAACATAAGACAGAATCTTTGTGAATCATTACAAGAGAAATACACAAATTGCTCAAATGAGCTAAATCTAACACGACTACAAGCAGTCCCAAACTCCTAATAACAGAAAACCAAATTTAGTTGTACTTGAAACATCAAGTAAACTATAAACTTTAATGAACTAATTCTTTATTCCAACAACATCCGATTGGCTGTATGGAACCTTTCCCTTTAAACCATTCCTACAAATCTTGAGAAATCCAGTCATCAATCCATAAATAACTAAATTTAAAAAATAAAAAAGAAAAGACTGAGCAAGTACCTTGAATAACAATGCACGATGACGAGCCAAACCGATTGTTAAAGAACCAAGTGGCAAAACCATGCAGTCAAGGGTAGATTTTAGACTGTAACTAAGACTTCGCCAGGCTCGTGACATACAGTCAGGATCCACAACTGGTCCACCCATATATTCAGAAACTAAAACTGCAAGCTTTTGCACTAGATTGCTGCTTACAAAAGCCAAAGATTCTGACTTTAACTTTGCAGTCATCTCTAGTGCTTTTCGTTCAAGTTTCAACAAATTTGCATCAGAATCTCTATTGACCAAAACTGCTTCCCAAGAGACATTGTCTGCCACCAATGTCCCTTGCAAATCAAGGAGTGAAGGCATTCCTTCCGAAGCAGATCCAGTTAGAATTCCATACAGGTCATAAAAGCCATCCAGGATCTTGTCATCATAATTAAGAGAATTATAACTCTGCAAAGCATGGACAAATCTACGATATGAGCTGGTTAGCAAGGGATAAACATATGGCAAATAAATGCCAGAAAGTAACTAAGCAAAGGGAAGGAAACCGTGAGAAACAGATGTTTAAAGGACCATATAGACATATTAGCAATGTTAGGCATAAGATTTTCTTTTTAGCTGGGGCGAGTGAGGCATGCCTAAATGTATGAGAATCTGATAAGTTTTAGCATTTCATTTTGCATATATGCTTGAACCTAGAGCCTAAAAACCTGACTTGATCCCCCAAAACCAACCAAACCCATGACTCAAACTCGAAACAACACAATCTGAGATGACTCTATCTTATATTTAGTATAATACTATTATTTAACAAATACAACACAAACTTTGTAGAACCTTTTACCTTTACTATTTGCATTTCATATAAATTTGTAGAATCCTTAATTATTACTAAAATAATATAAAAAAAGTTAGCGTGTAGTTATAATGACTTGAATTTCTGTATTTATGCATCATAAGAAAAAAAACTGAGAATGATACTAACGTTCATGTTTAGATGCTTTTATAAAATAAAGATAGAATGACAATTGGAAAGGATCACAACAACCACAAGGGCAAGACAGACCCCTTATCAGAGCTTTACTGGATTTGGTTTTGAAAGCCTTTCCCCTTCTATATGTACAAAACAAAACAAATTGACCCCATTCATGCAATGTTTGTGTATGTGTTTTTCCTGCAAAGCAGCTGACTAAAGCTCTACCTATGGTACATAGTGAAGATAAATTGCTAAAACTCAACCAAGACCATTAAACTAAAAGCTTCCAAAGAAGAAACAAAAAGCTAAATGGAAACATACCCAATATCTATATGCAACAACTTCAGCTGGAGTATTCTCAGGACCACAAGAGCTTAGACTAATTTGCTTAACAGCCTCAATCTGAGCAGCTTCAGGATCCTCCCTAGCACTCAACTCCATAGCCAATTGTATCTGATAATACTCCTCCTCTACATCAGGATCCCTAGTGTTGCTAGACCCTGAATTGCCCTTTCCTGTATCCAAAGCAGCCTTTGAACCACTAGTACTAACTGAATCACCAGGTTCCATAGTTTCCCTTTTCTTCAAATTTGAAGAAGATGGTGGACTTGGACTTTTCCTATTAGCTACTGAGTTCAACCAACTAGAAAGAGCAGATAATGATTTGTTATTATTACTATTATTATTATTATTCTCAGGGCTATGATGAGACGATGATACATCATCACTGGACTTCTTGTTGCTTCTTGATGAAGACGACCCTTCAATATCTTCAGATTGATTAGATACATGCAGCTTCTTGAGAATGTTCTTCATATTGGCTATAGCTTCCAATGCTAACGAAATAAAATTCTGACCATAAACATCTCCATTGTCTTGGACCAAGCATGAAAATCTCAGTTCAAAATAATCTTAAAAAAATGATTAAAGTAAACAACCCCTTTTTTATTACCCAAAAAAATGAACCCGTCAAATCCAAAAGGCGAAAAAACTATAATTTTGAAGCAATACCCAGTGAAGTTTGTCAAATATCAAAAGGGCCCAGATGATCCAGTTGAAAGAAAACAACCTTTTTCCCTCATACAAATAAATCCACAAAAAAAAAGGTTTAACACCGTAACCAATAGACCCTGAGTTTCTTTCACCTTCAACAACCAAGAATAAGAAGAGTTCAGCACCCAGATTAAGGGGAAAAATTGGATCATATTAGTGAAGAAAGCATAGTGGAGTAGCTTCCAAATATACATATGCTAGGAATAAGGAATAATAAATAATTTATTATTTAAATAAATATTAAAAAATGCTACTTATAATGGACAAAAGAATTTACTCTAAACGTGTGAATTGATAAATTATAATATGTTTTCTTTATATATGGATAAAAAAGTGAATAGTTTCTTAGGAAAGATTTTTAAAAATATATATTTATGGGAATAATTTATATATAATTAAAAAAATATAGTTTTTAGGCATTAATAATGCCATATCATTAAATTTTTAAGATAATAAAGTATTATTATATATTTGTTTATATCTACTATTTTTTTAACTTAATTCAACTTTAATTAAATTACTTAAAATAATTAATTTTTAAATTATAAACAAACATCTTTTCTTCTTTTGCAAATTTTAATTTTTTTAGAAATTGATATTTTTTAAATTTTTGTGCAACCAATTTAAATTGGTTTCGTGGATTTTTGTCACATCATTATGTTTCGTGGATTTTTTTCTTTTTTAATTTAAAATTGGTTATATATTTTTTAAAAGTAAAAATTATGTTGCATTAAATTTTCAATAATAAGAATGGTGTAAATTTTAAAGTTTTTATGTTATTTGATTTTTTTATTTTAATTATTTATATTTTTTATTTTAAAAAAATTAAAGTTTGAGAGTAAGTTAAATATTGATAGGTGTATATTAATAATTTAATGTCTTTAAAATTTGATAATGTGATGAAATTTAATTGATACATACAAACTTTATTCCCGTATTTTATATAAATTTTAAAATACAGGATTATATTTTTATCTATAGAAAAAAAACTTTATTATATTATATTATGTTATTTATTTGATATTTTATCTTTTTCAATTGAAATGTTCTAAAGGCGAAGAAAATCTGACTTGAATATCCTCAAATTAGTGAAAAAAAATTATAAGTTCGTTGTAAAGATAGAGAATATTATTTCAAGGGAATATTTTAATTTAAATAAATAAAAGTAAAAATAACTATATGTATTTTTCATACATTTAGAAAAAAAATGAAGTTTTATTTATTAAATAAAATTAAGTTTAATATTGCATGTTAAGTTAATTTATGTTCTTAAATAAATTTGTTTATTATTATTATTATATTTGCAGAAGAACGAAAGTTTTATTCATTACTCAAAACAAGAGTTAGCGTAGTATGATTAATATTATTATTTATGTCTTGGGTTATTTATAATATAATTAAAAAATTTATTATTTTATTATTTTTTAAAAAAGTTACAATTACAAATAATAATATCAATTACAAAATTCACATATTTAAAATATCAAAGTTGACATATTTATATAATTTATTGATTACAAATAACTTTTAAATTAGTCACGAACATATTATATAGGTAAACCCAAAAATACTAAAAATGAATAAGGGTAAATTATATTAGTATTATCTAATTATTTTTTTAGTCACAAAATTATAAAAAAATACAAAATGGTCACTAATTATTAGTAAATTTCATTTTGGTTATCCATTCATGAAAAGTTACAAAATAATATCTAACTATTCAATTTTATCTTTTTTGATCATCAACTGACTAGTGGTAATAACTTTAAAATTTGACATAATACTAACATCAACTCTCAATAATTGTAAATTATGTCAATTTATTTTTCATTCTAAAAACAATTTAACTCTTAACATTTATACATTAAATAAATTTATTTTTTATAAATTTATTTTTCTTTATAATCTTTTCATAAAAAAACTACAAAAAATTATTAACTAAATTGAAAACATAAAAATAAACCCCAAAAATAAATATAGTAAAAATAAATACAAACAAATTATTAAAATTTGACGGTTGTAGACAAAAAATAAATTAGTTGTAGCACCTTTTTCATCCATAATTGGATGAGAAGAAAAAAAAGTCGTAGACGAGGATAAGTCCATAACATTTTGCTTTACCTTTAATTCTTTTGTCCTATTATGCATCATGCTCTGTGCCCTAACCAGTTGAACCCACTTTCTTTTGGCCTTGCTTTCTTTCTTTCTTTTTTTCCTTCTGGAACTTTCTTTTATTTTGTCTTTTTCTTTTTTCCTTGTCGTGGAATTATATGTATCGTGAAATTAAAATACTAATGTAATAAAAATAAATAAATGAATAATTAAAAAATCAATGTGTCAGTGTAAATGAATAATTGAGAATCCACATTTAAAGCCCAAGGTGTTTGGACCCAGCGTGGTGGGCTTATCTACCGAAATCTCAAATAACGCTATTTTGGCCTAGTTAAATGTTGACAATGAAGATTTTCAATATAAAAAAAATAAACTACATCCAATTCTGCTAAATTATTAGTAAGTTTACATTCTACACTTAGCTTTAAAATTTTACAAAAATGATCATTGAACTATTCAAAGATTTTCATTTAAGTTAATAGATTGTTAAAGTCATTATTGTATGGCTTTTTTTGTTCGCACTATGTGCACCAATTAAAAGCTCTCCTTCTAGGGGAGAAGTCAAAAAAATTCTTTGAGGGTCGAAATTAAATTATATATTTTTATGATAGTAAAAATACAATTTTTCTATTTTAATAGTCTATATTTTTATAATTTTTGGAGGATTAAATCAAATTCTTATCACTTTGGGGCCAAAGTGCAATCTTATTGTCGAAACCATTTTTTTTTAAAATAAAAATTTAGTTGTCAACTTTAAAAACGAAAATTGGAGTTTCCACCGATCCTTGATTGAGGTGTGATCGGCTCACCTAAAAATGACTTTGGTCTGCGAAATTTGAGAAAACAGGTTCGGGAGTCAGTTACGCACGAGGAAGGGTTAGCACCATCGTAACGCCCAAAAATCGGTACCAAATTGATTATTTAATGTCTTGGTGTCGAAAATTTAAAAGATTTTGTCAAACTCGAATATTGAAATCTGAAAATGATAGCCAATTATTCAAGTCATACGAAGAAATTGAGACCCAATACGTTAGGGTAGAATTTCTCAAAATCCCCGAATTTTGAATATCACTTTTGCTTTTTTAAAGAAAATATTCATTTCAAGAAGGCAATATGCCATGCCCAATACGTACATCACAAATTAAGTTCCAGAAAATGATTATACTTATACATTTTAAATAATGAATATTCTCGATTATTTGGAATTAATAAAAAATGATTTTAATGTTTTGACAAAATCAAAATGTATTTGAAAAATATGTTAAAAATGTAAATGCGATATGAAACAAATATTTTAATTTAAATCATGTGTATACATAAGTATGATATATAAACAATTTTAGCAAATATGTATATGGATATGAGAGAAAAAAAAACGTATAAACTATATTAATATATTTTAAAAAAATGTATAAGTATAATGTATTAGTAAATATAAAAACATGGAAAATATTTATAATAGCCTTGAAAGGAATGCAAATATATATGTACACGTTATAAAAATGTATAAACATATGAATTATAAAACATGAAAATATAAATATCATAAAAATATGAATGTATATAAAATATATATAAACTATAAAAATAAAATGATATGATAATAAAATATACGCGTACTACATATATGCATTTAAAACATTTAGAATATACATATATATTAACATATATATATGCGCACATATATACGTACAATAATAATATAGTAATAATTATACTAATAAACAACATAAACAATATAATAAATAAATAAATAACTAAAAAAACAAATTAAAGATTAAGTTAAGAAAACAAACAGAATTTGAGAGCTGAATTTGAAAATCAAAACAAGAAAGGGAGTAATTTGAAATACGCGTAACAGGGGAAGGGCCGAAGGAGAAAATTACCCAAAAATACTGCACAGCACTGAGCTAAAATAAAACAGATTCGATATTTCATGGAAAATTTTGAAAACAAAAAAAAAATGGTTTTGAAATGATAGGATAAAATGGAAGGATTAAAAACATAAATAACCCATAAATAGAATCTCATTTCATTTGCAGCCAATAAAACCCATTTCAAACCCCTAAAAGAAAACTCCTCTGCCATTCAAAATCGCGCCGCAGCAGTTCTCCTCCGCCGTTCCAGTCCCCTCCCATGTCCGACCAGATGACGACGAAATGAGGACGCTCTCCGACGAATCTCGCAACGGTAAGCCCTCCTTTTCCTCTCCCTTTTGTTTTTGTTTTAAGAAATAAAAAGAGAAACAAAATCCAATAGAAACAGTAAAAAAAACAAAAGAAAAAAAAGAACTAAAATCTGTCACCTTAAAAAATTTGTTCTGTCTTGTATTTTTTTTTTCCAGTTTTTCCAATACAAAAATTTGCTAACCCCTATTACAGATTCGATTTGACTTTAAATAGCCAAAATAACGAAAAGAAAAACCCCCCGAAAACTTCTTTTCCACCCTTTACAGTTCGTGGTTGTTGCAGGTACAAGCGTGTGGCGTGCGCGGAGTGTTGAACGTGGGACGGTGTGGAGGCTGCCGAACGTGGGGCATGTGGCGCTGCTAATTGTTGCTAGAGTTTCTGCTGTTTTAGGCCAATTGGGCCCTGTAATTGGGTTTAGCTTGGCCCAAGTTTTATTGGGTTTGGGCCCAGGCATATTTGGGCTTGTACACTTATCATTACTAATTTAAATTTTATAAATTATAAAGGGTCTAAATGAAAATTTTTTTATTTTAGGGGAGACAGGGCTCTTACCAGCCCCCTTGGATCTGCCCCTTCCTCCTCCTCTTTCTCTTCTATAGTTTAATTTCTTTCATGAAATGACTTTGAATGTTAAGAATTTACAAACTAAAATTCAAACAGTTTTATTCTCTAATCTTTGACACTGATTATCATATCAATTTGGATCTAAGTTATTTTCTTCTACTCATTAATGGGTACCGATCCACCGTACTAATCGTATAATCGTCGTTTGAAGCTCACTAGTCGAACTTTAAATGACTTAAAATAAAAATTTTCGAATAATTTGATGAATTAAATTATATTTTTTAATAATTTTAGTGGCTATTTATAACTTTTTAAAGTTAAATGAGTAAAAAGAAAACGTACCAATAGTTTAATGACTTTGAATATAGTTTAGTCTAAATAAATAGAAATAAGTTGGTAATTCAATTGTTTTCTATTGTCATAAAAAGTTTTAAGTTTCTAAATATAATGTGGTAATTTTACAAATGAAACTTAACAGGTAAAAATTGAATTTAAAAATTAAAATCTAGAAAAAAAAAATAGAGAATTAAATTATAGGTTAACTAAATTCTAAACATTAGAAGAGAATGGTAAGGGCAAAGGCCAAACAGAGCCCAAACCCTCCTATAATGGGAAATCATGCTTTTGACCCATGAAAATATGTAAATTTTTAAGTTAATAAATAATAAAATTATAATCTAACCTTTCACAAATAATAAAATTTTGATTTAATAATTCTAAAAATCATGAAGATATATATTAACATTTAATACAATAGTGAAATTGCTTAGCTCTCATAAAACAATATAATTTAATATTGTCCTCCCATCAAAAAAATGGCTTCGCTCATAAGGAAAAATGCAAATATTTTAAGCATATTTTAACCTATTTTGTTTCTGTGCAAAAATAGTATGTTTTCAGTCATTTACGAACTAATTTAATCTCCATTTGATTCGCGATACAAACATAATAAATAAAAATACACTCATAATAATATTTATATTTTCATTTAAAAGAAATAAAATATACTATCTAGTTAGGTAATGTCCATGCACAAGGGCAGCGTAGAGGCTTAACTTCCTAAAATATAAAATTTCACATTTAAAATTTTAAATTGTAAAAAATTTAATTTTATAAAAATAAAATTATACTTTCACCTTAAAAAAAATAAATTTTGATTTAATCATTTAAAAATTATAAAATATAAATTATTAAAATTGTAAAATTATATTTTATATGAATTTATTTTTTTAACTTGCTCTATGCACGCGCATTCATTTCAAATTTTATTGGAAATTTAATTTGTAAGAAAAACAAAAACAAAATTTCCATGCAAATTAAAATGATTACTTTATTTTTTTTTTAAATTCCAAACCAACGTCCATGTGATTTTGCATGCAAAAACGATTGATGTAATACCGCACCAAATGTTTTTTTCATACAATACCATAAAAGGAAATTCCTCAATTATCCATCCCCTCTGATTAAATTTTGTCACTCGTATATTTATATCATATCATAATTTATTTATTCTATATTAAATTTTATTTCAAAATTGAATACATCATTACATATTATTTTAATTATATTTTATGTGGAATTTAAAATAATTAAATTTATCTTTATTACTAATCATAACAATGATAGATGATGATTATTATTTAAGTGTGTGAGTGTGGATGGGATTTCACTTTCGGACATTATGATGGAAACGTGCACTCAAGCCCTACCCGATGGCCACAAATTGCAACCACATATTTGCTGACACTTGCAACTCGTTTTCGCTTACTTTTACTTTACATTTTCGGCTTAGCTCATTTGTTTTTGTTACTATTAAAAAAAAAGATAGATTTTAGATTTGGCACTATTCTATCTTTTATATGGATGTCGTAAAAATCGAATCGGTGGATAGAAGCGAAGCTAAAATTTATTTTTATATATTTATAATTTTAAATAATTAAATTAAAATTTTATTATTTTATAGAAGTAAAGTGTAATTTGATTATTTATTTATAATTTTATAAAATATAAATGAGTCAATTTGATTTTTATTTATTTTGGGGACCTTGACCTTTGCTAGCGCCCTTCGTGTCACCCTAGTCGGTTAACTAGTTAAATTATTAATTTTTAATTTAGTTGATTTGATAATCGATCTAATAATAAATTATTAAATTATTAAAAGTTAATAAATATTAAAAAAATTATAACTCGGTTCAACCATTGTATTTTGACTTGGATTTCAATTTTTATCAATTTTGAGTGGTTCGTTCAGAGACTAATTTAATCTTTTTGTCTTGACTGATATACCGTTCGGTTCTTTGTCCAAACCAATCTAGTTCAAACATCTTAGCTTTATATGATAGATAAATAATAATTTTTTTTATATATATTCTAATTTAGTCCTTTTTAATTTTTGTATTTTTCAAATTTTATATTGATCCAAACGGAAATAATTAAATTCATTAGGTCAAATTTTACTATTAACCATATACTATGTTAAGTTTATATTTAATTTTTATACTCTAATTTGATCGTTTTTATTTTTTATACTTTTTTTAAAAATTTAAAATTACAATTGCTATTTAAATGATTAAATTAAATTTATTAACTAAAATAAAACGTGACTTTCTATGAGTATTATATGAATCAGGTTAATAACTTTACAAATATAATTTAATTTTTTTTTAAAATAAATAAATTAAAAATATTTAAACTAATATACAAAAATTACATTCCAGCTCATCCATAGATAATAACAAAAATTGGTGAGTAGATGTTGATGTGAAAATAAAAGGCCAATCATACAAATAAACACATGATTAATTTATTATGGAGATGAATGTGAAACTGGCAATTAGCTGTGACCGTGTAGGCCACCGATATATATCAGATAATCAGAAGCCTACGTGTCGCCTATGTTAGGCCAACTATTTCGAACCAAGCAACTATGCTTCATTCTAGAGAAGTTAATTTATTATTTTATAATCTACTAACAAAATCATTAAAATGACACCAAATTTAAAAAATAAAAAATAAAATTATTTTCATTGAGCCTTAGTTGGGTTGCATCGACACTCCTATTAGTATAAAAAATGTGAATTTGAGCGTGTTGAAGCGCGATAATTAATTTGAGCCTTAAAATGTTAAATTTGTCATTTAATTTCTTAAACTTTTATAAAATTACATATTGATATAATGATAAAGTTACACTTTAACTTTCAAAAAAATTATGATTCATCTTTAGCTCTTTAAAACAATTTTTTAACTTCGTCCCTAAAAAAATCTATTTTACATGGAGAAATGCGTAATAAAACAAAGGATCCTTAACTAAATTTACTACTAATTTTAAAATTTTATAATAATGAATATATATATAATGAATTAAGTTGTCGAACTTTTCTGACATCGAAATATTTTCAATGAATTGAATAATGTTGAATATATTTGGATATTGGATACCGTGGGAGATGCTCGAAGTGAGTCATCAACCATTTTAATTTAATTTAAATCTCTTATAAATCAAATTTAAGGTCAATATTTGTTCCAAATGCTCAATAAATGATCTCCCTTATATTGTACTCGAAAATTTTCATTACTGGACGACACTCCATTAGAAGCTTCATAATTAATGATACGTCTTCTTTGCATTATTGTTGTTTTGCCATATAATAGGTGAAATATATGAGTCTCGGGTATTTATTGTTAAATTTAAGCGAATATAAATGTCGACACAATAATAACTTTGGGCCGGGCGGCCCGCCCGAAATATGGGAGGGTTTGGGTAAAAATATAGGCCCGAAATATGGGCTTGGGCAAAAAAACGAGGCCCGTTTAAAAAATGGGTCGGGCTCGGGCTCAATTTTTTTTGCCCGAGCCTAGCCCGGCCCGAATATAATAAATATATATTTTTTATTTTTTTAATTTTAATTTTAAAATACTTTTAAAATATTTTTATTTTTAAAATATTTTTTTGTGTTTATTAAAAATCAGGCCGGGCCGGGCTTGGGCTTATTTTTTTCTCGGGCCGGGTCTGGACAAAATTTTAGGCCCATATTTCGGGCCGGGCCCGGGCCTAAGAGGCGGGTCAAAATTTTTCCGGGCCAAACCTGGCCCGGCCCGGCCCATGGACAGGTCTACTGCAAGTGGTGCGAATAGAGAATGTCACGTTTTAACAACCAAATGATTTAAATGAAAATTTTGAAATAATTTAAAAACTATTTTGTAACTTTTTAAAGTTGAACAGTTAATATGTAAATTTACTAATGTTTAAATTAATAAAATAATATATTAAATACAAATTGTCAACATTAATATAATTTTCAAAGTTAAAAGTATAAATTAATATAAAAGAAATGGAATAATTTAATTTAATTTTGGGGGGGGGGGGTGGAGAGATGGGGGATAAATAGAAGGGGGAAGAGAAAGCCGAAAGGAGAAAAAATAGGAAACGGGAAATGTTGATATTGGTTGGCTGTGAATCCAAGTAAAAAAGAGTATATGGGGGGTGGAAGTGGACGTCTCGTGGACGGTGTTCGTCGCTGGTTTCAACGTCGCCATTTGATTCCTTCTTCTTCGAATCAACAAAATAATAACATTATCATCGATCATCATGATACTTCTTCTTCATCCTCTACTACTCTAACCCTCACTCAAAAACAATCACAAGAATCAACAGCTGATATTGTCGTTCAGGATTTTGATTTTTCTTCCTTGAGGCTTGTTAAAGTTCCTAAGCGTCATTACTTTCCTGTTTCTTCCATGGATTCTCACAAAAAGGTACTTTTACTTATTTTTTTCAGATCTCAACTGCTTTCTTTGCAACCGTTATTTTTAAACGATTCAAAATTTCGAACTGCGATCGTTGTTTTTTTAATGTAAAACTGAAAAATTAGGAAGACATTTTTCATTTAAGGAGCTAAATCGTGGATTTGCGTGGTTTATAATGCTAAGCGGACCGAATTTGTCTGCTTAGAACCTTATTTAAAAAATTCAAAAAAGATGATGTAAAATGAATGCTGTGATTTTCTTGTATAAGATGAGTGAAAATTTTAGATGATTATCCTGCTTGCTAATTTAGTACTGAAAGATTGCAAACGTCGTTGCTTATTTATTTAAAAATTATTACTAATTGATGGATTTTGTTCTTTAAAAAAAAAAAATCAAATTTCCTCTCGTACAATGATCCGTTATTCATTTATTCTCTATTTATTTTTTGCTATAGTATCACTGTAGAAATATATTCAATCACTCGCATATGTTGGAATTTGAAGCTAAACAGCGTTCTCCGTACGCAGTTTATTGTTTCGCACTCTATTTATTATTTCAAAGCTGCTATAATTCCCTTAATAATTTTCGGCTGGTCAGCATAGCCAGCTGTGGTGTCTAGGTTGTCAACATCGTAGTCAAAGCTGAATTTTGTTTCAAGTGGAAAAGGGGCAATGTCCCTTTTAATACTGTATATATGCTTATAAATACAGTTGCTGTCATTTTGGAAGCCTAATAGAAATTGTTATTCGAGGCTTCGTCTGTAATCCTGAAGTTTCTACTGACCATGTTTAGGTGGTAGATTTGTTTTTCATCTTAGCTAGCCTGAAACTTAAGCATCACTCCTTTTTGTTTTTACAGTAGTTCCAATGATAAAAAAATATTAGTAAAAAGATATATATTTTCAATACATGCATCTCCTGTCACCTTTTGGCTTTTTTCCTCGTCACCGAATGTGAGTTTTGATGTTTCTAAACAATGGTTCCATACAGGGTGCACTTGAAAAGGAATTTTTTACAGAGTATGGAGAGGCAAGTCGATATCAAGTTCAGGAGGTCATTGGAAAGGGAAGTTATGGGGTTGTTGCTTCTGCAATTGACACCCACACTGGTAAAAAGGTTGCAATAAAAAAGATTAATGAGGTCTTTGAGCATGTCTCTGATGCGACACGAATTTTGAGAGAAATCAAGCTGCTACGGTTGCTTCGTCATCCAGATGTTGTACAAATAAAACATATTATGCTCCCTCCATCGCGACGAGAATTTAGAGATATTTATGTAGTTTTTGAGTTGATGGAATCTGATCTTCACCAAGTAATTAGAGCCAATGATGACTTAACTCCTGAGCACCATCAATTTTTTTTATATCAGCTTCTTCGTGGTCTGAAGTATATACACGCAGGTATACTCTTCTCAGCATGCTTCCTACCTCCACCCCATGGATTTATTATTGATTTATTATTTTATTATTTTTGGCAGCAAATGTATTCCATCGAGATTTAAAACCCAAGAACATCCTTGCTAATGCTGATTGTAAGTTGAAGATATGTGATTTTGGGCTTGCACGAGTATCGTTTAATGATGCCCCATCAGCAATTTTTTGGACTGTATGTTGTTCTGTCATGAAATCTTGAAGCTTCTGCATTTATGATTCCTTAGTATTTATCAAATGGTTTAAATTTTGCTTTAAATTTTACAGAGGGTAAGCCTCTAAAATGCATTGCTAAATTGAACTTGTTTAATCCGTTAAGGACTATGTAGCAACTCGTTGGTATCGAGCTCCTGAACTCTGTGGATCTTTTTTCTCCAAAGTAAGTTCTGATGATCTTCAATAGACTAGGTATTTTGTTTCTATTTTGTGTTTCAGGTTGCCGGCTCCAATTGTAGACAAAGATGTTTCTGTTTTGATTACCTAGTCATTAAATGTGGATTTTCTTTTTCTTGAAATGTTTTTACCCCTCTGTTCTCCCCCTTTCTAATCTCCTTTTTGTTTGAACTTCGAATTAAAGAAAGTGAAAACCACATTAGGGTGTTTCCTTCTACTTTCTGATGGATAAGGCATTTCCTTTAACATCCTTTGTGCATATGCATACCTAGTCACTGTGTAAATTGATATTAGCTCTTGAGTAAAGTTTTTAGAAATTAGTTTTAGGCTAAAATTAAAACCTCCTGAACTTTATCACTTCACCTAGATAAGCCCCTATGCTTTTATTGCACTCAAATAAGCAATGCAATTGAGTATATTAGCACCTAGCCTAGGAGCGAAAGATACAGAACGTTTGTGTCCTTTACTTCCAGTTTCACCAGTATTCATGGATCCTGTTTTATTCAATGTCTGTAATCATGAATATTTACGTACTTCTGTTGTTCTTAGTGCACGTATCAATTGTCTTCATCAGTTGTTCCCTTTTTTATTTTTGTGTGTGAGAGAGTCTTGGTGAGGAAGGGGCTAATCACTACTTATATTATCTTTTGAACATGAGTTCTGGAATTTCATTTTGCCTTTTGATGTATAGTATTCAGAATTAACCATGTTTTATTGGGGCTATAACTGGAATTTCTGAGTCTTTGTCCTTTTGTAGTACACTCCTGCAATTGATATATGGAGCATAGGATGCATATTTGCTGAGATGCTTATAGGAAAACCACTATTTCCTGGAAAAAATGTGGTGCACCAATTGGATCTCATGACCGATATGCTTGGCACACCTTCTGCTGAATCCATATCAAAGGTTGGTTATTTTATTTTTTGTATATTAAGTTGTATTTTGCATTTGACACTCATTTCTAGCTTTGTAATAGTCTTTGAGATTCCGGAGATTAAATACTAACTCGTCAATACTTAATTTATCATGACCTGGCAGATTCGGAATGAAAAGGCAAGGAGGTACCTTAGTAGCATGCGTAGAAAGCAACCAGTTCCTTTCTCACATAAGTTCCCTAATGTGGATCCTCTTGCGCTTCGCTTACTTGAGCGCCTTCTTGCATTTGATCCAAAAGATCGCCCCACAGCTGAAGAAGTAAGATTGCTATCTGAGAGTGTTTTTCCCAAAAGCATGAAAAAGGGAAAGGAAGTACGCTCACAAGAGATAACCCTGAAATTGAGATATATATATTCAGAAGGCATTAAAAGTATAAATCATATAAAATTTAAATCTATGAAGGGATGATCTTGAATGGAACTTCTTTGATTTGAATAAGCAAAGATATGATATTTCCTCTCACTGCTGACACCATATCAAGTATAAATGATGAATGAGCAAGTTAGATATTGAATTACAAGCTTCTGATATCCTTAATGCTTATGCACTATGCTTTCAGGCATTAGCTGATCCGTATTTTTATGGTTTGGCAAATGTGGATCGTGAACCAACCACCCAACCTATTTCAAAACTAGAATTTGAGTTTGAGAGAAGGAAACTAGCAAAAGATGATGTCAGAGAGCTGATTTATCGAGAGGTAATCCTCATTTGTTGCTTTGGTATTTATGTGGCTTTTATTTATCATGTAGCTTAATCAACTTCTTGCTTGGAGTGAACAGATATTAGAGTATCATCCGACGATGCTGCAAGAGTATCTTCGGGGTGGGGAGCAAACCAGCTTCTTGTATCCAAGGTCAGAAAACACTTGCTACTTGATCTGTGAAGGAATTTTTATAGTTATACAAGCATAAACGACAATATATTTATGAAGGAAGTTTGTAGTGTCACAGGAAATCTAAGGGAAAAGTTAGTATTTGCCAATAGTTTGAAAACCTAGTTAGCGTACAGCCAGCCAGTAGTTAAAATAGTCTTCTTTTTTAAAATGTAAAATTAATAATTAATAGAAAATAATGAAAATATTGAAAAATGATAAAAACCAGTTTAATTTAATCTGGTTCAATGCTTCAGCTTTTGTTGCTGATCAGGTTGCTTTGACACTCTTGTCTAAATGCTAACCAAACACAAAATACGTGACCCATGAGCACTCTCCTCGGTCTCATGAGGTGTCCCCATTTTCAACCTTATATACCTTACGACTCGTTCGAACTCTTTCTTTTGTTGCTCAATATGATGTCTAGGATTGTTGTTTTACAATTTTAAAAAAAAAGAATCTTAGAAAGTAATATCTTTTGGATGGCTATCAAATTCCTATTGAAGTTTTGCTCTAATGAAGTGAAATGGAAGGGTAATGTAAAAGATCTAGAAAGTCTAGTTGAAAACATTTGCTGCTAGCATCACAATTGACATCTTTTTCTTTTTCAATTCGATAGTGGTGTTGATCGGTTCAAGCGACAATTTGCACATCTGGAGGAACATTATGGTAAAGGCGAAAGAAGTACTCCACTTCAAAGACAGCATGCTTCTTTGCCTCGGTATGCTTCATAAAATTTCAAGAATCATATTAGTTTTTTTTTCACCATAAAACCCAGGGGATACTATTGTACTATAGGTTGGGTGGAAAATACCTCTGTTTTGTCTAGTTCATTTGTCATATTTCAATTAGCTTGATCAACCGTGTTATCTTTTTCTCAGTGAACGAGTTCCTGCTCCCAAGGAAGAGAAAGTTGCTGAAAATAATGATACGGTTTCAAAGTCTCGGTTCTCAGATGGTTCAGAAAACACAGATGCAGAAGGGGAAAATGGCCTTAGCAAACCCAACTCTAGTGCTCGTAGCCTATTGAAGAGTGCTAGCATTAGCGCCTCTAAGTGTGTTGTTGTGAAAGAGAAAAATGAATCAATGGTAGACGATTTTACTAAGACTTCATTGTGAAAACTTTTCTTTTATGGAACGAAGTGAATATTACGTGTACATCTTGTTTATGACGTATTCATTTCTGCTGCTGCAGGAGCAAACTATTGCTGAAGCTGACGATGAGATAGTCGATGTCTTGTCTCAGAAGGTTGCAGCTATCAATGCGTGATTGAAACTTGGAATTTGCTTTTCAAGTATTTAGTTGCCTCGGTCGGTACGTTAGCCATCCCCCCCCCTTGATTGTTGGGAAGAGGGGGATTCATAGTGATTTGTGCCAAAGTTTTTTCCTTTTTTCCCCAGTTTACATGAACAGAAGCTTACGGTAGGACTATAATAGCGGGTATGATCGAGAAAGCTCCAGCTTTCATACATTTGAGAAAAACAAGAGTTGTATTTATCCTATATAATGAACTTTAGAATGGCATGCATTGGTAGGGAGTAAGAACACTATAAAAGAAAAACAGTAACATTATATATACTACTATGTCATGGTTTCTATTCTAGGCCGAGATTTTTAGACTCTCATATAAGACTCGGCAGTCAGGGATGTGATTTTTGTGAAGAAATAGAGTCGATTTCTTATGTCTAGTTGTTTCTGCATTAATACAATGGATTATCTCTTTATTTTCCGAAGCAGGAGGTTTTGACTAGAATTGTTCACAGGTCGAGCACGAATTGGAGTTTCGTAATTGAAATCACCTTGGGTTTGAGTTATTATTCAATCATTTTTTTTAGTTTAGATTTATTATAAAAATATAAATATTATAGAAATATATAACTTTTAATATTTTTAAATAGCAAAACAAGCTTTTTTGTACTGTCTATGGACATCTCTAGTTTTATGCTTCTGCGTGGGTCTGATCTTTTTACCTTGTTGGAATCTTATGGGCTGTTTTTGGAAAAGTATGCTGTGGTGGTTGACAAGAGATCCATAAATTATTCTTTTTTCTTTTTGTTATCAATATTAAGAGGGAAAGATAGAGTTTGAATCTGTGTTATCAAATCTCTTTAATTTTTGGTCCAAACTACAAACCTATTATTAAGGCAAAAGTGTATTGTATTAAAATAAAATAATTGATTTGGAGGCATTATAAAGTAATGGCTTAATCAGCCTCCAATAAATTTCACTTTATTCAGAAGATAAAATAGGAGGAAGACAAAACAAAGTGTTAAGAATGCCAAAATGATCGAAAGGTTTGTTGATTACTCTTCCCAAAGTATATGTATGGTAAAAGATATGTAGTGCGTTTATTTACATATTCAGAGACATTTTCTTTTTTGATGCAAGATTAATGCACTTCTTTAGAGCTCTCAGTGTGACATTCTTCCCTATCTAATTGTGTTGCTCATCACGAGCCTTTAAATTATATTAAAGGAAATAGACAAGCATTTACCACAGAACCTGTTTAATCTATCATGAATAATCTTTTGCTTACTCTAATCCATGCTTGTTGACTGACCCGATCAGTTTGCATTTGTTTATTATTATATCTTCCCCTTGCTAGACTTGCCATTGCTTCTTCACACAACTCCAACATATAAGATCGAGAAACATAGACAGATAATGTCTGATTGCAACCTGCATGGTGAAGGCCTGCCTGTTACAAGAAATTACGGTTCAAGGTTTAGAGACGCTGACAATCAAGCCATGGCTTGTATCACAAAATAAAAAATCAAAATACCTGTGAAAAGTTTCTTTGTGCAGCAAAAAAGCAAAGGATAACCATTCAATGCAACCATTTTCTCTCCATTCCGTTGTAAATTGGTTCCCAAGTTAATTTAGATTTAAAGCAAGTTAGAAGTTGATGTCTGCTCCTCGTTGTCCCATATACCAAGTACATTAGAGAGGCATTTCCCCAATGTATACACAGATCAAATGCATTACTTCATAGTACCATGGCAAAGGAAAGCCTCACCCCCACCTCCCCATATTCTAGAAGTTCAATTTATTTCGCATTATTGATCATGGACCAGCTTTAGTCCAAAGAATCAACCATAAAATTCAACAAAATGTAATAATTATCTTAAAGTTACTACACTTGTAGGATGAAGGCTTCAAGGAAGTAGGCTCTTTCCACATGCAGCACACTGTTTACCTTAGCCTTTTGCTAACTCGGAAGCATCTAATAAGATTCCGAAAATGTATATCTAAAAAAATTAAGGATTAAAGGCATGCAAATCTATCAATCCTTTGCCATTCCACTTTAAACAGCTTCTGATACATTCTTACCAGTAATCCCCACAAGAACATGAACCTTCCCTGAAATGGTGAAAGCGGTTAGAATCCCTTAAGATAATCAACCGGCCAACAATTTTTGATATGTATTTGATGGCATTGTGACAGTCTTCGCAAACACGCAAGTTTTTCATCACACGAATTGGTCTACCAGCAGGAATAGATAGAATACCATAAGCCACAGCCAATTTTTCACTGTGATACTTGAGCATGTGTTCCTTCTCTTCCTCATCTACATCATGTAATATCAATTTTATAGAGGACACATAGCCCTCACGCTTCATTTTAAGATCTAATTCTTCTAAATAAGCATAGATTTTATCCCTATCTGGGTGGCATGAGTCTCCAACTGAAAATGTATGGATCTTGTTCTGGACCTCAAGCCAACTACACCCCGGTACTTTCTTCACGCCAGTATCCCTCATTTTCAATCTCATCTTACTAACATCAGCCCATCTACCAGAAGCTGCATATAAATTTGAGAGAAGAACATACATTCCTGCATTCTCAGGTTCCATTTCGAAAATCAACTCGGCAGCCATTTCAGCTAATTTGGTATTGCCATGAATTCTGCTTGCACCAAGTAAAGCACCCCATGTTGCTGCATCTGGTTCAAAGGGCATGTTTCTGATCAACTTCTGGGCCTCGTCCAATCGACCAGCTCGGCCAAGAAGATCAACCATGCAAGTATAGTGTCGTGAATTTGCTGTTATACCATAATCTTGGTTCATCGAGTAGAAATATTCCATGCCCCTATCCACTAAGCCAGCATGACTACAAGCTGACAGGACTCCGACCTGAAACAATAAACTACACAAGTAAAAAACTATGAACTACGTGACATAGAAGAAAATGTTCCACATTTAAAGAGTTTTCTCGATTGCCTCTCCTAGACGAAGGTTGCCATTGAAAATCAAAACAGTATTGCATCAGATGAAAACATTCCTTCCATTTCTGAGAAGATAAGCCGTATTAACTCTCATCTCAGCTAAACCTCAAGTTAATCACTAGGGTAGGATATGTGATTTTTTTTTTTAAATGCTATTTTTGGGGCATGGTTGACACCATATCTTGAGTGTGGAATATGTTTAAGGAAATGAATTAATAACATGTGGCCAGAGTATTTCTAATAGCAGGTTAAATTTTAAAGTTAATTAATAATTACCATAGTGGTATCATTTGGTTTGACACCAGCTGCCTTCATTGACTCGAAAATCTTTAGGGCCTCTTTACCAAATCCATGTCTTGCATAACCAGCAATCATTGTATTCCACGAGACAATGTCCTTCTCCATTATCTCTTCAAATGCACTACAAGCTTCTTCTATGCCTCCACACTTGCAGTACATTAAAAGCAGGGCATTTCCAACAAAGGACCCACTTTCATATCCTGCCTTAACCAGCCGCCCGTGCAACTGCATCCCCAATTCTAAAGCAGCAATATGCGCACATGTGCTCAAGGCACATGCAAATGATGACCTATTCAACCTTTCTCCATCTCGTTTCATGTCGACGAAAAGGCGTAAAGCCTCTTCACTATAACCACTTTGAGCATACCCAGCAATCATTGCTGCCCAAGAAACAGGATCATGTCGAGGCATTCGATCAAAAAAGTCCCTAGCATGAGCTATCTCACCACTCTGAGCATACCCCGTGATCATTGTATTCCAAGTAGTGATATCTCGAAATGGCATTTTGTCAAACAATTTCCTAGCCATGTCCATTCTCTTACATTGTACATACCCTGCAATCATTGCATTCCATGAAACAGCATTCTTTTGTGGCATTTGTTCAAAAGTTTCCCTAGCTTCATCAACCAGTCCATTCTGCACAAAACCAGACACCATCGCTGTCCATGTAAATACATCTCGAACCGGAGACTCATTAAACAATCTCCTAGCTTCTTCAATCTCACCATTTTGTGCATAACCAGTAATGATAGTATTCCAAGAGATTTTATCTCTGAAAGGAATTCTATCAAAAACCCTTCTAGCATCAACCAACATCTTCTTTTTCACAAAACCACCCATCAAACAATTCCAAGAAACCAAATCCCAACCCAATTTCGATTCAAACAACCTACAAGCTTCTTCCATCCTCCCATTCTGTACATAAGTTGCAAGCAGAGCATTCCACGATATCGAATTCTTACAAGGCATTCTATCAAAAATTTTCCTTGCCTCATCAATGCAACCATTCTGTGCATACCCAGACAACATCGCATTCCACGAAACAACATCCCTTTCAGGCATTTCCTCAAATAATTCCCTCGCAGCAGCAACGTTATTGTTCCTTACACACCCACTAATCATAACATTCCAAGAAACCAAGTCTCTTTCAGGCATTTCATCGAACAAGTTCCTCGCGAGATCAAACCGACCGTTCATCAAGTACCCAGATATCATTGCATTGTAAGAAACGGAGCTCCGGCGTGGCATCAAGTTAAAGAAATGAAGAGCTGAGTCCAGCTGGGAATTGCGCATGTAGTAAGATATGACCATGTTCCATTGCTTTATGTCGGAGTCACCAACTGGTCGGGGTTTGTCATTATGTCTTCTCTGAGTTAATGTCTTCTTCGATGGATATGAATTTGGGTTCGTTCGTAGTTCTTTGATGGAATGTAACTGCCTCCAACGGTATCTCCCGCGCATGGCTTTCAGTTTCAGCATCAAAATGCAAAAGTTTGGAGCAGTGTTTTCGGGGGGCGGGCAATATATGGAAATTTAAAGGAGGTTGAGTACAGTAACAAATAATATATGTTCCAATGATAATAATCAAAACAAAATAAGGGAAAATTACATTAATAATCATCAATTATGTTTTTTTATCATTTAATAATAAAAAATTACATAAATGATTACTTAAGTATTAGTAAATTTCTTTTTCGATTATCTAATTATTAATAGTTACAAAATAATCGGTTCAAACTCGAATGAATTTTATAGATAGGACATCCCTAAACCACCAAGTCAATTATAAAAGTTAGAACTTTAATACTTAATTTTTTAATGAATAATTTCAATAGGCAAGTGGCCAATGAAAAGATGTCTTTCTTTATTCTTCAACTTCTTCTGTTTATGACCAAAGGGTTAATTTAGTAAAAAAAATTAATTAGGAAGTATAAAGAACAATATCATTTCTTTTTAAAAGTTACAATAGACTAATAATTGATTACAAAAATAAAACATAAAAAATTAAAAAATTAATATTAAAAAAAATTGATAATTTTAATAAGAATCAAGCACATATATGATCTAAAAAATAGATGGGCTGACATAAAAGACTATACTTTGAGAATTCAATTAAAATGTTTTATAGTTTAGGGTCAAATTTAAATTTGAATCATAACATGGGACGTCTAGTAGAATTAACCCAATAATTTATGTTTTCTTCCTCATTGGATATAAAAATAAAGCCCAACCCATGGGCCCATATTTTTCTCTAACCCAAAAATATTAATGGATCTCTCATTTTCGCCCTAGCAGAGACCCATGAACCGTTGTATGTATTCTTTTGTTCGAATCGGAAGCAGAAACCACCGCTTGTTTGTTTATTTCCATGTTGCTGCTCTCTCTTTAAACTTCTTTAGCATTCCCCTGCAAGCTTCACTGTAATTCCACCTAAACCTTTTGTAGATTTTTTTAGCATTCTCGCTCAACAAACAAGCCAGAGCAATGTCACTAAAAGACGAATACGACACCGTGAACGATGAAGAAGAAGAGGTAGATGACGTTGAACTCTCCGGCAATGAAAACGGCGTCGGTTTTGACGAGGACATGGAGGCTCTAAAGAAAGCCTGTTTGCGCACCGGAACTGACCTTAACGGCCTCGATATCGTATCCGTCGACAACGAACGGCCTTCCACTTTGACCGCCGCCTCGCCCGCGTCCGCGGATTCGGGGAGCGAAGATGATCTGGAGATTTTCCGGAGTATACGGAATCGATTGGCGCTTTCCGAGGATGTTTATGAGCCTCTTTCTTTGAAGCCTCTCTGCACTCTTCCTCCAATTTCTTCGGATGAGGATGCTGAAGATGATTTCGAGACTCTTCGTATTATTCAGAAGCGGTTTTTGGCTTATTCTACCGATTGTAAGTCTCTATCCTCCTTGAAACTACGGTTCTACAGTGTAGTGAGTTGAAGTTCTAATGAATTCTGTTTAATTCGATAATGGATTTTTGTGTTTTGTTATATAAATTTTCATTATTTCATTTTTAGTTCGAATTTTAAATCTGAAACCATGATGTTATCATCTCAAGTTCTGAATTTCGGCCTTGCTACTGTTTTTCGGTTCAAAATACTGTTATGTTTGGTCTCTGCTTAGTGTTATTTATTGTGTTCTAATCGTTGCTATGGTTATTGATGGAATGCTTTTTTTTTTAATATATAAAACATCGCATGTTTGATAAAGAAGATGTTTGAAGGATGAATTTAGAAGTATTATTAATAAAATACGGATAAAGAAGTTCAAATTTTGGTTGCATATGTAACTTGGTAGAAGTGTATAAGTGAAAACTATACCAAAAATTTTCTTTCCATTTTTCTCTTTTAGGTTCAAAATTTTAAAATTCTTGGAGATCTCATGGAAGTTTGTTTTCACTCTTTTTGTTGAATGCCATCCGTATGTGTTAAAGGCAATGGTTGAATTCATCATATTACCGGTGATGAGTATCTTTTTTGATAATATTTGTTTGTCAATACTATTTAAATCTAATATAGACCTTAAGTTTTTATTATTTAACTCTAATTCAGGACTTAAGCTTTTGTTAGCTGTTCCTAAGATATTGTTTATGTTGATATCAATCTCCTCTGCTTCTTCTCAGTTTCTGTCTGTAGTCCATACATTTATGTTAAAACATGAACAATTACCTATAGTTGCTACTCATTTATGCCCCTGGTTTATGTTTCTCTTAAATATATTGATCAGGCACCTGGAAAAACAGCAGAGAGGATAACATGGAGAAAACAGATCCCATTTATATGACTAGAACACCCTTAAAAGATGCAACAGGCAATGATATATGTGAAAAATTTCAAGATTATGTGCAGAATGGCAATATTTCCCATGTTTCAAGTGACAATGCAGAGATGCAGCCTCTAAGTTTAGTTCAGTGTGACCAGTCTGATGTCAACGTGTTATCAACATACAAGTCCTCAAGATTTCCAAAGTCTGCACAACTTCTCTTTGATGCAATTAAAAAGAACAGGTCTTATCAGATGTTTCTTCGAAGTAAGTTGGCTCACATTGAAGTTAAAATTGAGGAGAACAAGAAATTGAAGGAACGTGTTAAAATTCTTAGAGACTTTCAGGTTTCTTGCAAAAAATTAACAGGCCGAGCATTATCAGCAAAGAAGGATCCTCGTATACAATTAATTTCAGCCAGGAAGTTGAGGACTTTCGAGGATCCCGAGGTAACCATTTTTTTCTTTGACTTTTGATGATTCTAATTATTCTCATATAACTTATATATGTGTGTATTTAATTTTTGGAATGAACTGTAAAGGTTATTAAATGCTCTTCATGTTTATGGTTTGGATATCGAAAGTGCCTATTCCTTGAAGAAGGTTTGCAAGATTGTGATAAGAAACATTGTCAAAGTGTGGTACGAAATAGATGAACAAACTTAACTTGACACATGGTTATGGTGTCAGTTACATAGTGATGTGGGAGTAGATTTTGCTTAGCAAATTATTGTGTCATTTAATGCTTTTTACTGCTACAACAGTAACATAGAACTTTCTCTATTAAGTTGGGTTGGCTACATAGATGATATTTCTACATTTTGTCAGTTTAATTCATATCTTCAATGAGCTGGAGAAGAAAGGGTTTTTTCTCTCTAATTACCATCATCTCTCTCCTTTGGTCATCAATCATCCCCTTGATATGGATTTCCTATATCCTAGTTAAATCTCTTTTAGGAGCACCTGTACCATACTCTTTACTTGTCTAAACTCTCTTAAAGCATGTTTCTTGTATTTTTTGCCGTGAATTTTTTGATGTCCAGCTTTCTCTTATGAACTCATCTCAATGTTCATCTCTGCCTTGATCATCTTATGCATATTTGAGATATCATTGCTCATATTTGGTGTCTTAAAACATATCTAGTCTTGTGCTCTTATTTTTGCCTTTTATATCTTTCTCATGCTAGCATATATTTATCTGATAAATTCTTCTAATTAGTGGCTTGTGAACCTGTTATACTTTCGAAATTTTAGTACGGTACATTCTGCACTTCAAAACATTTTCTGCGGATAACATTATTTTAAGTTTCAACTTCCAATGTGTTCACTAACTAGATCTTGTTGAGTTAGCTTTCCCAATAATTTATTTGCACTTATCTAGGCGTGCATCTAGGCACGCTAGTAAGAAATGAATAATATCAAATTCTCTAGTTCTCAATATTTGAGCATTCAACAATAAACATGACACTGTAAGGAAATAATGTATATTGGCCAACAGGAAAAGGATAAAAATTTGCATGTTTGTTGGATAAATCAGACCCCTTTTTAGAGTTTTTAAGCTTATTTACTTGCATATATAAACTCAATTACAAAATACACATGTATACATATTGTGCCGTACATCCTAAGCTGAGCACTTTTATAGTGCCTTGCACATCAAGCAATATAAGGATTCTAGCACTTAAATGTGTTTCTTACCCTTGACAACACTGCACATATCAAAATATATGCCAGTGATTTTCTTCAGTGATGTCTTTGAGTTTCTTACGTTTTGATATGGTAAAGCTAAAATGTTGGCACTATATTCTTGTACCGTTTAATAGATATTCAAAGACCTGAAACAGTATCATTTTTCCTCATTCTCACTAACCAGCCATAATGTTAATCCATCTTTCTGTTTGGGTTTTATGAGCCTAATGTCAGTTATCGATTTAATTGTTTCTCTTTGGCACAGTATTAAATATCCTTTATGAAAGTTATATTATTCTTTCGACTTCATTCTCTCAAAGGTAATCTAATAACTGACGTTATAGGACAGATAGAGAAAATGTTTATGGAGGACAGTAGTTTGTGCGGTATAGTTATAGATACATATTCTTTATATTTATGTTTGTTTTATCAGGTGCATCTGTGTCTTGTAGCCTTAATCATTACAAGTGAAGGCCTAATAATTGTTTTTACTTCTATGTATGACTGCAAACGTGTCAAATTTATTGTAGATTGATTTTTAGGGTGCCATTTGCTGATGAGTATGACATATTTTGCTGCTGCAGATTAATGATAAGCGAGTAACTGCTGATTATGGTCCTCTAGAGAACTCTAGTGTAGCCAGTTACAGAATGGCTTTAATAGATTTTCCACTTAAGCTTGAGCGGAAAAATTGGTCCAGAGAAGAAAGAGAAAATCTTGAAAAGGGAATAAGGCAACAATTTCAAGAGAGGGCACTTCAAGTTTCTGTGGGTTGGTTGAGGTATGTTTTCCTAATAGTTATATTATTTGTTTTTGCTCAATATCTAAATCATTTGTTTTGTGTTTGAAGTCAGGTCTTAAATTGATATGGCTTGCAACTCACAAGTTGTGAATCAAATGAAGATAAAGTTATGATTGGTTAACTGATATAATATGGATGGAAGACATCTAATTTCCCACTGCATGTTCCCTGCAAATTTCTTTTGATATGTCACTGTAGTTTGGGCTGCATACTGGATATATTAAATTTTATGCACTGCTCAAACCTATTCAAGAGTATCTGGTGTAGCATGTCAGATAACAAAGTTTTGGGGGCTGTTCAGCTCATCTTTATAATATTGTTTTCTTATTTTTGAACTTCTAAATATTCATTTAAGTGCTGAAATATAGAAAACAATTTGAAAATGGAAGTAAGCAAGAGCTGCTTTTCTTATCCTCTTCACATACTTCTGGGATATCACTAGATTTAGAAAGATATGTTTCTCTCTCTTTTGACTTTGTTGTTCATTTGGAATATTTGTGCATTATACTCATGCACTTTATCTTGCCAGTACTTCAGATGGGTCACCTCAAGATGGAAATAATTTGGATGGCATCATTGCAACAGTAAAAGATCTTGAAATCACCCCAGAGAGGATTAGGGAATTTCTTCCTAAAGTGGATTGGAACCAGTTAGCATCCTTTTATGTTAAGGGTCGTTGTGGGGCAGAATGTGAAACTCGGTAAGCATCTCCTGCATGGTTATCTTTTCTATACACACAGGCACATATATATTTAAAAGAATATAAGGCATTCCTTGCATTGAAAATTGCACTTTACCATTCATTTTTTGTGTTTTTTCCTCCTTTGTCTTAACTTATTTTTTATGCTTCTTGTTACCAAATTTTTGTTTACCAACTTTCGCTCTCCCATCTGTTTTATTATGGGGTTAGGATATACATAAAACATACTTGAATTGATTGTGGGACACAAAGCCTATCTGTTTCCACCATTGAATGAATTTCTTACATCCTGCCCCCATGCTATCCTTGGACTTTTAGTTAGAAATAGATCTTGATTCTCTAAGGCTTGTTCTAATGAACCTAGCTTCATAGATGTCCATGATGCTGACCATCACAGATGCGGTTACAGTTATTGTTTTTTTTATTTCAAAAAAAAAAATTTATACTAACACGTGTTGTACTTCCTAGATTTGTGTTATTTGTTTGTCAATCTGTGTAGTGCTTAACTAGTTTTTCATATTCACCAATTTTCTCTGAAGCATGTGTCCTTCAATGAGGCAAGCTTATCAGATGTCCATGACGATGACAATCACAGATGTGTTTACCATTGTTGGATTTGAATAAAAGTGCAAGATTTGTGCAGGTCATACAGGTGGGACTCCTACATGAGATGTGCTTTACTCAACAGTGGTATTTACTGTTTAATGCATCTGTGATGATTGTCATCACAGTTATCTGTGATGCTCTCATTTCTCATGCCCTTCAGACCAGAACCATTATGTAGGCATTATCTTTTTCTTCTTTTTTTTTATGATTTTATCTTTATATTCTTCTTTCACTCCTGCAGCTGGCTGAATCATGAAGATCCCCTCATCAATCGCAATCCGTGGACTGCTGAAGAAGATAAGAATCTTTTGCTTATTGTTCAAGAAATGGGGATTGATAACTGGTTTGATATTGCGGTATCATTGGGGTCAAACAGGACTCCATTTCAATGCCTGGCACGGTATCAGAGGAGTTTGAATCCATGCATACTGAAAAGGGAATGGACTGAAGAGGAGGATGATCAACTTCGCATTGCTGTTGAGGTTTTTGGTGAAAGTGATTGGCAATCTGTGGCTTCTACATTGAAAGGACGGACTGGCACTCAATGCTCTAATAGGTCAGTTAACCGCTTCGATTTTTTTTATTGTATATAATCATGTCATACATTTCCAGCTAATGACATAAAAGTTGTTCTAGTGAATGAATTGAGTAAGAAATGTGTAAGTCAAATTATTTGCTCCGTGCTTTAAAATTTATTTATTCGTCTATTATAAACATGATGTATTCTAACATAAGTCACCTTCTATAAGTTTATTTAATCATTCCTTTTAAAATGTAATCAAAATCATTATATATGATCCAAAGAATTGCAAATCTTGATTATATAGATATAAATTTTGATACATCGACATTTTAAGAGTCTTAATATAATCAACGCCAATTATCATTTTGTATGTCTCCCTTTTTGCATAATCCTTTTGTTACAAGGGCATTTTGCATTGAATTTTTTCTTGCCTTCCGAGTATTCTATATATTTCATTGTCGATGACATTGACTATATGCTTTCATGTTGCCATTGGTATCTTGAACTGAAATTTCTGCTAAAGTAACTCCATGCTCCACCTAATTCCATGGAGGGCCCTTTGTTGCCCTATCTACTGCATGTTAGGAATGCATGCTATACAGTCATCATATAGGAGTTACATGGCAGATCTTGCTTATCATCCTTTTCTTATACTAGTGAGAGTCTTTTAATATGCAGATGGAAAAAATCACTTCATCCGACCAGGCAGAGAGTTGGGAGATGGACGCGTGATGAAGATAAACGCTTGAAAGTGGCTGTGTTGCTTTTTGGCCCTAAAAATTGGAGAAAAATAGCTGAGGTTGTTCCTGGTCGAACTCAAGTGCAATGTAGAGAAAGGTATGTAATCGAAATCTTGAAGTCAACTAACATGGCATTAATTAAATGGAATTGTTAATCTTTCACTCTATTGCCAGGTGGGTCAATTCCTTAGATCCAGCTTTGAATGTAGGCATTTGGACTGAAGAAGAAGACTCAAGACTGGAAGCCGCCATTGAAGAACATGGATATTGCTGGTCAAAGGTTGCCACATGCGTGGCTTCACGAACTGATAACCAGTGTTGGAGGTATGATAAAGGTTTTAGCTATTGGGTTTAGGGTGTAATGAGCTTTAGATAAAGTGACATTGGAGAAGAGCTGAAGCTCGAGTTGATTATGAAACTCAAGCTTTCAGTTTACATTAAGTTTGTTTGAACTTAACTCAGTCTTTGACTTAGAATAATTAATATCTAGCTACTTGAGTTTAAATCGATTAGGTTTGATTGCCATAAAGCTAAAATATTGCTGAACATTGAGTTTGAGCATGAGCGCAAGTTTGATCATGAGGTTATCTTTATATTTGCACGTTAAAAGGAAAAGAATACATAAAAATAAACTCCTATAGAATGTGAGCAGATTTGACTCATTTATATTCCTAGTTAAGCTAAAGCATCTAATCGTGCATTATTTTTCCTTATGTTGGTTATATGCCAATACCGTGTTTGTTTTGTCTTTCTAAACAACCTTTTAATTGCACCTTTGTCTTTTTAATAGGAGGTGGAAAACGTTGCATCCTGAAGAAGTGCCTTTGCTTCAAGAAGCTAGGAAAATACGTAAAGCCGCTCTTATATCGAATTTTGTAGATCGGGAATCTGAGCGTCCTGCCCTTGGCCCCAATGATTTTAATATTCAATTACCAATGATAACTGCAACTTCTGAACCAAGTAAAGAAAAAGGGAAACGAAGGTAAAACAACCAAGCTATCTCATTCTCATTTTGTTTCTCTCTCTTCTTTTTCCTTTTAACTTGTATTTTTTGTTGTATGCAGACGAAGAAGGCCAGAATCCGAGAAGGAAAATGCTGCAGCTTTAAGGTGAGATTTTTTACATCCAATTTCGTAGCCAATTTCGTAGCTCCTTATTCAACAGAATGATGAAGTCCCTATATTTTCATTTAGCCTATCATTGCTATTTCAGTTCTTGTATATTCATGCGACCTATGATTTTCCCCTTGCTAATTGCTAGAGATCTCTTATTCCTTTGCCCTCGTGCTACAGGCTTTCCCCAGAAAAGAGGAGCCACAAGAGTTGTAGAAAAGGAGCTCAGACTACTACTGGACGAAACCCACCTTTGGAGAATAACAATTGTACTGAACCAGCAGAAGATGTTACCTTTCAAAAGAAAAGAAAGAGAGAACCACCTTCAGGAAATAATAATCATACCAAACCAGCACAACATGTTTCCATTCAAAAGAAAAGAAAACAACCACCTTCTGGACATGTTAATTGCAGTGACAGAAAGCAGGATGGTGCAGTTCAGACGTATAAAATAAAACAACAGTCAGGGAGTAGTAAATTCGTCAAATCAGTGCAGGATAATTGCTCATCTCACCTACTTTCGGCATTATGTATGACTGGTAATCATGAGGCTGAATCATTTGGTAGCAGTCTTACTGTAAAGAGGAGAAAGAATCACAAAGCATCACCTAAACAGTTTTCCAAGAGGAGTATGTGCACAGAATCACATGAAGAACAGTATTCTATCTGTTCCGAGATTTCCGTGTTTTCAGGAGGTGATGATGGTGCTGAAGTGATGCAAAACAGCGGTGTAGAATCTGAAATTCTCGGTGCGGATGATACTTCTAGGAAAGCTAAACCTCGATCGAAGAGGAAAACTTGCATGAACTCATTGACCTCTCAAGGTTCGAGGACCATCGTAGCTGAACACTTCAAGAACCTTTCAGCAGCTAAAAATACGAAAAAGAACAGAACTAAGCAGCAGCAAAGCAAGAGCAGAAAGAGCAACAAGCCATCTGGAGATGAAAATGGTCAAACAGAAGGGGATCATCAGACTCTTGCTTGCTTTCTTCGTAATAAATTGAAGAAGGGAGGATGTGAAATTGTTGATAATGCTTGTTTATCGGAAGGAATGGATGAACGTAGCAAGATAGATCAAACCCATTTCAGTTTGCAACATTGTGATGGCGAGAATGGCACAAACATTGAGATAGTTGATGTAGTAAAGAAGACCGTCACTCCCCGTGACATTGTGAGAGAACTGACCAAGATCAATAAGGAAGACATCACCCTCGCGTGTTTGCGCAAGCGATTAAAGAAGAAGAGGTGTGTAACCATTGCACAAAGCAGCAACCATGGAGACATGTCCGAATAAAAGCAGTGAAGAGGTTGGAAATAAGTCATAAGGGAATCAAAATCCCTATTACCTTTCATTTTATTATTATGATTTTTTTAGAAGATGGAAGTTTTAGGCACAATGATTTATTCAACCTGGGCCTGGCTTCGAAAATTTTGTTTATAAATTATGTTTTAGGTAAAAAAAAATGTTTCATTGGGTAGAGAGGAAATTTTATATCGGAATATACTGCATTATAGGATTATAGTTTTGGTCTCCTTTTCTGTAGTTGTAAAAAGATTATTTTTATTCCTTTTAAGGGGTGCACTGCTCAATCGTAAGCTATGTCCTCCATCACGATGTCGAATAAAACTATCCATGGAATCGTGCGCCATGTGAAACGTAGACCGTCACCATTCTTAACCGACTCAGGTTAAGCTCCACCTTGGAACCTTGTGGGGTTAAGAGTGAAGCAACCCGAGGTTGGTGCATCTCATTGGGCATGGAGAGGCATTGGGAACCCCAATTTCTTTCTTCAGAGCCGTTTCTTTTGCTCCCCCCTACCCCGGAATAGCGCTTTGCTTCCGGTTCTTTAGAATAATCAACTGACTTATCCCTTCAGGAAGCAAAATTAAAGTTGTCCGAAGACGAGCAAGGTAAACCAAGCATTCTCAAAACCCCATGGACTCCTAACACAAACCACCTTTATGCTACTTTTACCATGTATTACTTAGTTTTTACTTATCGACATATATGGGAGCAAGGTAACAAAAATTGCGATGATTTTCTGAATACTCTAGTGAGATTTAATTCGGTCTCAAAAACTGCGGCACACATTTTATAGAGGGGAACAACTCACGTAAATAAGTAAAATATCTTCTAATGTAACAACCAAACCAAAATAACATAAGAGCATAGGGCTCAATGAAAACCTCCAAACAAAATGAAAACAATCCTTACAACATTTTAAACAAAATCTTTAAAAGGGTTTGAAAATGCTAAGAGAAGCAACTAAAAGTATCACTACATGTTCCTTCATACTATATGATTACTCATTGGAAGGCACAACATGCATGCATGAATGTTGGTCTTAGTATCGACCAATTCCCCAAACTCTGATTACACCATCTGTATAACCACTAAATAAGGTGCTTCCATCTGCACTCCAGTTCAAGCTTGTGCAGTATATCACCTGCAAATTCCACACACAATAATGGCATTCTTTTAATTGTATGATTAACATTTGTTTGCATTATAATAAATATAATTCCATCACTCTCCTGACAAATGACAAAGCTAATCGCTGAATTGAGAGAGCCACTCAAAACAGTAATCAGTACAACAAATAAACCAATATAAACTTGATTAAGACAACTAACAGGGATTAAAATGACGCAGATTTCAGAGCACAACCTACTCTGGGGTATCATAAAGACAAGTTAAGAACCCCAGCATTTGGCCCATTAGCTAAGGGTGTTCACCCCATACCCAAGCCGAGGGCTCATGTCACAGTAATTGTCAGATAGTAGTGTGTGCATGGCAGCAATTTGCACCTATCAGTGGTGTGTGAGTTGTACCAAAAAATGATAAGTTCAAAGCTTTGAGGCTTACAGCAATAGCATGTGTGGAAACAATAAACTTTACTTAGCAAGATTGTGCTAACAAATGCAGCTTTCATATGAAACATGGACATGCCTAATTACCAAATAACTTCCATTCCACAAACAATACAATTTCTGGAAACAGAATAAGATTCTGGAAAATATAGATGATTTTTGGAAGTAAAAATCAATCAACAAAAAAGGGTAACTACAATTAAAATGCCAGTCTTAATTCATTCAAGGTAAATGGTATTTCACCAAGCAGCTAATAATATATTGTACAGCAAGTTTTAGGATAAATATTCATAGTAAAGCTACATTGCTACTAAAGTTTTATGATAAATGGTAATTACCAAGCAGCTAAATTCTATAATCTAAATCTTTATAGGTCAAAATACAAAAGCTAATCGGATCATTAGGATGCAATTGAAATAATAAATAATCATAGTAAAGCTACATTGCCACTAAAGTATTACACAAACTATTTACATTGAAATAAACAAAAACAGATTAGCTAGCAAACAAATATAAGCAAATTAAAGGACTTCGAAGAAGTAGTAGTAATAATAATAAAGGATATTATACCTTCTTCTTGTTTGCATTGTCGGTGACATCAGATTTCTCAGCCTCAGCTTTGAGATCAACCTTCAAGTCTTCCACAATACTCTTACTTTCCAGATCCCAGATCTTGATGCTCTGCTCAGTGGCAGCACAAAGCCAGTACCTGTTGGGGCTAAAGCAAAGCGAATGAATAACAGAACCAGCATCAAGACTGTAAAGCTTCTTTCCTTCAGCCAAATCCCACAACAAAATAACACCATCTTTTCCGCCACTAGCACACAATGAACCATCAGGTGAAACCGCAACAGTGTTCACATAACCGGAGTGACCGGCCAGTGTGTTGCGAATCTTACAGTTAGTCAAGTTCCAAACCTTCACGGTCTTATCCCAAGAAGCTGAAACAATGGTAGGCTGGAGAGTATTTGGGCTGAAACGAACACAGCTGACCCAATCGGTATGAGCATCACCATCTTGGATCGTGTATTTGCACTCTCCAAGGGTGTTCCAGAGCTTAATGCTTCGATCACGAGAAGCCGAAACGATCTGACGGTTATCAATTGAAAAAGCAACGGAGAGCACGTCTTTGGTGTGGCCGACGAAACGACGAGCGGATGTTCCGGCGTTCAAATCCCAAAGACGAAGCTCACCGTCCCAGGAACCGGAGAGAGCGAACTGGGAGTCAGAAGAGAGAACAACGTCTTGAACAAAGTGCGAATGGCCGGTGAGACGGCGGCGAGCGACACCGTAGGTCTTTTCGTCTTTGGTCAAGTGCCAAAGGATGATGGACTTGTCGCGAGAGGAAGTGACGATCATATCGGAGTTGTCGATGGGAGTGGCGATGGCTGTGACCATGTCAGTGTGGGCTCGCATGGTGCCGCGGAGAACTAATCCCTCGAAAGCCATTTTCGTCGGCGTTTGACGGGCGGCGGCGGCGGCGGCGGTTTAGGGTTTCAGAGGGAAGAAAATGAAGGGCTAAGAAGTGCCTGAGAACCGATTAAGAGAGAGTATAAGAAGTATATATAGTACCGGTCTATAGGGAATTAGGGTTTTGCAAGTTGGAACTTAGTTAGAAAGTTGTGAAATTCTTTAGTTATTCCCTGTAAATTTTATTTTTTCTAAGTAAACTACCCACTCAATCACTCAAGTATTAGTGTTTGATGTTTATATTTTTATTAATTTAATCCTCATTTTTAAATTTTTAATAAATTTAACCTTAGCTTGCAACTTAAACTCAATCTAAAGTCTTAAATTAGTTTAGAGGTAGATTTGTTAAATTTAGCTTCTTTTATTAATTGCTTTTGGGTCTTCAAAGTTTCATCCACGTTTAATTTGGTCCCCTAAGTCAATTTGTTAATTTTGATTTATATAATTTGATTGTTGAAAGGGATAAATGAAAAATATATATAAATAAATGTTGAAGGTGTAATTTGATGTATGAATTTTGATTGCATGCATTTATACACATAAAACTCAGATTATAATTCAAATATATATAAAACTTTGACTGTGAATCAATTGTACACATTAAAAAAATACATCAATTTATATTTATTTTTATATTAGAGTAAATGTTCATGTACAATATCGCACGTTACATTAAAAATATTCTAAAACAATATGTGACATATGTACACAAAAAATTGTACAAAATCAAAATTTATGTATAACATTACACACTATATCAAAATTCATGTGTAGTTTATTTTAAATTTCTCCCTCATTGGAAGGGTTAACCTAGTAAACATGTTGTTCTCGCCTTATTTTCTATCAATAAGGAGTAGGGTTTTTTTTTTATGAACGTTTGTCAAATTATCTCTACTTTAAGGATCGTTCAAATCAATCATCTTATTATTAAATGAATAAATTTAATCACGGCATTGGTAAAAAAACAAAATAAACCTATAGAATTTTGTCGTTTGATATATATACATATATATATGTATGCTTTTTTTTCATTCGTGGTTCAATAAAAAAGCATTTTACAAAAATCATAAAAAAAAACTCTATAAATATCAACTTTGTTAAAAAAATAAATATTTTTTATTTGTAAATGTTAACTATATTAAATTGTAGACTAAATTTATTCATTTAATTATATATGGACTATTTTGAATCAGTTTTTATAATAAAATGACCTACTATTTTTCATTTGTGGTTGGGTTCGATTGCCAAATTGGGTTTGAGTAAGGTCCATTTGGTATTAGTACCAGGATAGTTGCTTAGGCATGGTCCAATTTTGAAGGATGAGATTCAATTTTTATCCAAATCTATTAATATTTGTAAATTATTAACCTATTCAAATAAATACATATATTTAAAAACATTATTATTTTATTTATCATTCAGTAATTATATATATCTTTTACTACATATATTTTATTTTATTAAATTTCTAAATATTTACAATACTGTATATTTATTTCATATAATATAAATGATATAATATAAAGGAAAAAAATATTATAAACTTGAAGATGGGTTTAATCAAATTGGATCGAGGCTTTGAATTTTAGAATCTAAATTTTACACATATTTTAAAAGGCCTAATTTATTTGTCTAAACTCATTTTATAATCTTAATGTTTTTGTTCAATTTCCCTCAAATTTGGAATAACCTCCTAACTAGAAAACATATCTCGACTTTTAAAAATTCTAATTATTGTTTTTGTGTGAAATTTATATTAAAGAATGATTTTTTTCTATATTTATTGGTACTTAATAGTTACCTTAAATTTCAATTAAATTTAAAGTTGAAATAAAATTTTGAATAAGGATAAGCTCTCCCAACATTGTTTTATCTTTCTACAAAATTCGATTTTGAAACTTTTTTTAAAACACATTAAATTCCTTAGTATTTTATGTGAATAGTTTAAAAAAGTGGTTATATTAGAATTATTGAAAAATGCTTAGAAATATCACACATTTAAAATATATGTATAAATTGTTATTGTTTATTTACTTTAAATTTTATTTTTTAGAAATGTTTATGAAAAAATATCTAGAAATTTTATCAAATAATACCTACAAGTCATAAAGCATTATTGAACAATTTTGAAAACTAAACAAACCAAATTGAACTGAATTGGGTTTGAGTTCAATTCTTGTATGATATTGACATTATATATAGTTGTTCAAGTTTAGTCAAACTCAATTTATGAATTTTAAATTTATACTAACTCATTCGTATTTATAAATAGCCAATTCAATCATGTTTAAACACGTTGCATATTCTAATTCCTATAACATATATTATTTTTAGCTAATATTTAGTTTTTATTAAAAATTTAAATATAAACCCTATATTTATTTTTCATGTAATATAAGATTGAGAAATAACATTATAAAATTAAAAAAAGATAAAATGAGGTTTAATTCTCTTTTATTAAATCCGAAACTTGACTTTTATTTTAAATTTTTAAATATAATATTTTTATTCAAACCTTCAAAATTGACTTAAGATCACCGATTTATTAGACTTATACATGAGTCGATAGATTCAATTGACCCAAATTTAAACTAGGACATTGAATTAGTCTTAATTCAATTTAAATAAAAAATTTAATTACAAAATAGGTAAAAGTTAACATTAACATAAATACATATTTTTATATTTAAACAATAAAACAAACTAATGGGTCGGACCAAAAAAATTCTACATTTAAATATATATTTTTTAAATAAGATCAAGGACTGGCTGAACCCGAACCATTAATAGCTCTATAGCTATGTCCTTAAACAGTTATAAATTACATTATTATTATTATTTATTTTTTAATTTATTGTGATCTATTACTTTACCAACAACTATATAAGCTACCCCCATAGAATGGCCGAATTTAAAATGGTGGGTGGTTGTTTTCGTGTCACTAAAGTAACGCCCTTTATTATTATTATATCTCAAGAAACACAAATTAGAACGGTGAGTATTTCATCATAGAAGTCAGATCAGATGTTAAGGGTTTATTCTATCTTAATCAGTGATTGAGCGTTCGATTCTCGCTCTAGGTATAGAATAACTTTCAAATTTGTAACTAGCATTTATCTTATTATTGGACCTATAAAACGTGAAGAATTAATTATTGAGCTCGTTCTGATAAATACATTAAAAATAAAAAAATGGTGAGTGTTTGAGTAAATATATCAATAAGAAATTAAAATTGAAAGTGTTATTTATTAAATTATTTTATATAAATTTTACTTTTTCTTATATCACATTTATCTAATTATTTTTTTCTTCAATAAAGGCAAAGTCAAAAGGGTAGAACCTTCATAATTATATATTTATCATCAATTCCAAAGCAGTCCCTCCCTCTGGTCCCATACAATAAGCAGTTGGATGGTTATTGATATTTTTTTCCAAATCAAAATTAAATGAATTATTAAAATATTAAAATGGTTTATTTGTATTTTTGTATGTAGATTATTGAAATTATAAAGCTTTGTTTTATCAGAATCTAAATAGTAATTTTCAAAATTAAAATGGCAGAAACTTAAAAAAATGAATCAAGCAAGGTCAATATCGTCAATTACAAATTTTCTGTTCCCCTCCTTTTTTTGAAATTCAAATTATTTTTCAATATATGTAAAATATTTCTTTCATCCTTTTCTTCCCAATCTCCATCTCTCTTTTTATTTTTGGTTTCTCTCGAAAGTCCCATCACCAAATCCAACGTCTCTTAACGTGCGCATCAACATTTCATTGCTTGTTACCAATGGCGCACGATAGCGTCCAGCTTCCATGCGACGGAGATGGCGCCTGCATGCGCTGCAAGGTCACCCCTCTGGCGGAGGAAACCCTGACTTGTAGCACGTGCGCGACTCCTTGGCACGTGGCTTGCTTGGCTTCTCCTCCCGAAACCCTAGCTTCTACACTGCAATGGCAGTGCCCCGACTGTTCCGGAGATCCTCTTCCTTCTGCTGCGGGCGCCTTAGATGGGACCTCTAGCGAGTTATTCGCGGCGATAAGGGCAATAGAGTCGGATGAATCGTTGACGGAGAAGGAGAAGGCGAGGAAGAGGCAGGAGCTGGTGAGCGGGAGAGTTGAAGAAGATGGGGATAAAGAAAAGAAAGGGAAAGAGAAAGAGAGTTCATTTTTGGACGTTCTTGATGGAAGCTTAAACTGTTCGTTTTGCATGCTGTTACCTGACAGACCTGTTACGGTTCGTTTTTTTCTTTTGTTTTCCCCCCAATGTTATTCTCAGAAATGTTAAGCTCTGTTGAGTTCATCATCATTTAACGTCCTAGCCCTTTCCCCCCTAGATGGTGCTTTAAATTTAAGCTGTGTTATTTTGATCAAATGCATTTATAAAAATCAATTGGTAAAAAGTTAGATACAAATACGAATGATATTTAACGTAAATATATTTGAAGAAAGGAACAAATAAATGAAAAAAAATTATATAGCATGAATCTTATATTGTAGCTTCAGAGTATTTTTCTTTTCTGTTCAAAATGATTCACTTCATGAAACCGAATTACTTGTGAACTTAATTATAGTATGCAGCTTTAAAAGGCCATCTAGTTTGCAATTATAAGTGATGCTATTCTTTTGAGTTACATTTCGTATTATGTTTTGGCTATTTAGTTTCAACTAGTTTGTTAATGTTTATAATCAAAAGCGGTTGTTATGTCATTGGAGTCAGATATTTGTTTTCATCTTCAACGTTGTAAAGAGTTTTAATTTACTTCTGATTTCTTGGCCCTTAATTCCCTTAAGGATGAATAGTTACATTACATGTTTATGCATATAAAATGTTGATATATGTGTAATTCATGTTGCTACAGACACCTTGCGGCCACAATTTCTGCCTTAAATGCTTCCAGAAATGGATAGGGCAAGGGAAGCGTACTTGTGCAAAATGTCGCTCAATAATTCCCCCCAAAATGGCAAGTCAGCCTCGTATTAATTCTACACTTGTATCTGTTATAAGAATGGCAAAGCTATCGAAATCAAATGTAGCTGCAGGGCCTATGAAAGTTTACCATTTTGTACAAAATCAAGACCGGCCTGACAAGGCTTTCACTACAGAGAGAGCACAAAAACCTGGAAAAGCTAATGCTGCTAGTGGGAAGATATTTGTGACTGTACCACCTGATCATTTTGGACCAATCACAGCTGAAAATGATCCAGCTAGAAATCAGGGTGTGCTTGTTGGTGAATGTTGGGAAGACAGATTGGAATGCCGGCAATGGGGTGCTCACCTTCCACATGTTGCAGGCATTGCTGGTCAGTCGAACTATGGTGCTCAATCTGTAGCTCTCTCAGGAGGTTATGAGGATGACGAGGATCATGGGGAGTGGTTTCTCTACACAGGAAGGTTTGTTTCAAAGGGTTATACATATTAGTAGCATGCTATCCCATCTTTTTCATTGTACATGTTTGTAAAATGAAAGTGCATTGATGACTGTTTAGTCCAGCGGATGTTAATGATTTGTTACTTTTTAATACTTTATTTATTCAAGAACAGTCAGTTACAGAGTGTCAATATTATTATCTTTTTCCTGGTTAGCTGAAGAAGTTTATCTATTGACGTTTATTCATGTGGCCATTTGACAATTGTTTATATCTCTGGGTGTTGATGGCAGTGGAGGTAGAGATCTTAGTGGAAATAAGCGGACAAACAAGGAACAGTCATTTGATCAAAAATTTGAGAAGATGAATGAGGCTTTGCGAGTAAGCTGCAAAATGGGCTATCCTGTCCGAGTTGTAAGGCAATTCTCATTACATGGAGCTTAACTCTCTTTGTTTCTATAATTGGTTGTCAATATGTGTGCAAAGGGCAATTGAAGCTTCAATAATAGGTTAACATTATAGTTTTAAGGTTCCAACGGCTATGGGTTTTTTTGTCTTGGTTGTGCCAAGTCAATCCATGTTAGATATTTGCTTCTTGAGTCAACAGTCTTATCATAGAGACCTACTCCAATGAAGCTATTTTTACTTACTAAAAACTTTTGTTTTATCTTGATGTGTAGGTCTCACAAAGAAAAACGTTCTTCATATGCCCCAGAGAAAGGTGTGAGATATGATGGAATTTACAGAATTGAAAAATGTTGGAGAAAAGTTGGAATACAGGTATCATATATCTATCAGACACATCAAAGTTGCTTTCTACTCAGATCTTTATAGATTAGTTTATTGATAGGATATTCTTTCATCAGGGATTTAAAGTTTGCCGATATTTGTTTGTGAGATGCGACAATGAGCCAGCCCCTTGGACAAGGTTTCTGCCTTTCATATATATATTTGTGGGCTCCTGCTCTCCTCTCTTCTTTAGCTCCACTAAGCTTTCTTGAACATTAATAATGTAGTGATGATCATGGAGATCTACCTAGGCCCTTACCAGCCATTCCCGAGTTGAAGAAGGCAACTGACGTATTTGAGAGAAAGGAAAGTCCATCATGGGACTTTGATGTAAGAGATGCAGTTTCTACTGAGATTTCTTTATTTTCTTTTTCTTTTCTAATAAGGTTTCATCTGCTAAATAGAATTCAATTTGATGACAAACATTGTTGTGAGTATTTTGTGTTGGAGAATTCATTTTATCATTTATAACTAGTGGAGTTAAATAGTGAAACACCTCCCTTTTAGAGGTTGGTCTTTGATATCACACCTACAGTCTGATTCCTCTTCCCACGTGCTTGTGTGATTCTTAATTCAATTAGGAAGAGGACAATCGCTGGAGATGGAAAAAACCACCGCCTCCTAGCAAAAAGCCAGTGAATGCGGCTGATCTCGAAGAAAGGAAAAGGGCAAGGAAAGCTATAAGGCAAGCACATACTACAACTGTAAGAGAAAGACTACTCAAAGGTTGTTCTCTTTTTCCTTCCATAACTATTTGTGTTGGGTTACTCTGTCCCTGCTCTATACCTGATCAAATTAGTCCCTCTACTATTAAAAAGAATCCAACAAGGCTTAATTGGAAAAAAGTTAACATTTTACCATTTAACAGAGTTAATATTTTTAAAGTTTTGATTCTTCTGTAGTAGATTTTTTTTTGTTTGTAATTTAACTACAATTGAAAAAAATAATTTTAAAGTTATTTTTTATACAGTAAATGTTAACCATGTTACAATTTAAACTTATTTGATTTTTTTAATAGTATAGGGACTAAATTGTTCTATAGAATAATAGAGGGAATAATTTAATCTAGTCCCTATGATACAGCGACCTCCCTGGTACTTTAACTGTAAATAAAATATATGCTTGATACGTATTTATTCATCTCTCCCGAAAGCTTTCTTACTGATTTGTGGTATGCTTTATGTGCAGAGTTTAGTTGTCTAATCTGTCGGCAAGTTATGAATCTTCCAGTTACAACTCCTTGTGCCCACAACTTCTGCAAATCTTGTTTTGAAGCTGCATTTTCTGGTAAGACTGCTATTAGAGAGAGAAGCAAAGGTGGCCGGACACTTAGATCACAAAAAAATGTGCTCCATTGTCCTTCTTGCCCAACCGATATCTCTGATTTTCTTCAAAACCTTCAGGTGTGCCATGTTATTTGCAGAAATGTTTTGCTTTCAGAAAAAAAGTTGCTTGAAAAATAGATTATAAGGTTACTTGCTGGACAATTCTACTATCTTCAGTTGGTTGTAGCTAAGTTTACCGAACTAATGTGTTAGGTCAACCGAGAACTAATGGGTGTGATAGAGTCACTGAAGCAAAAGAGTGAGGAGAATCAGGACGCTGTTGAAGAGTTGAGTGAGGAACAGGTGGACGAGTCAGAGGAAAATGCAGACATAGGTTCTGGCGACAGTGAAACTGCCCAGAAAACCAAGAACCCTGATCCGAAAGATGACTTGCAGAATCCTCCTCCCGATTCTGATCAGAAAAGAACTAGCAAGAGGATGAAAGTGGATACGACTCAAGTAGTAGCTGACTGTGAATGACACTCTGTCACATACCTTCCAGGTGCAATCGTCTGACGTTGAACTTGAATGACCTGTTTTGTTTTTCTGGGTTTACTTTTCATTTTGTGCTGAAAATTGTATCAGTTTTCAGTTTTATGCTTGTGGATCAATTCCACAGTTCTTTTATTGGTGCAGAACAATTCAATTTAGATCATTGAAGCTTTCTATGGATCATGAAAAAAATTCCCTTCTTTTGGTATTTTTGATGTGGTAATCAAGTTTGTTTGAATTGGGCTGGAATAGCCGGTCAGGTTGATTGAATTTGGAATCAGCCGCAATATCAGTTCGGAGAAGAGTATTGAATCGATCGATTTGAGAATCAATACGTACTGGTTGAATTGAATTTTTAATATTAATTTATTTAAACAAATTGGTTAAACCAGCTTTACTGACAAATCGATAGTTTGTCAGTTTGAACATCGGTACATGTCAACTGTCTTATTATCCTAAAATTGCCAGTTGAACAGAAAGAATGGTACATGCAGGTTAAGAATGATGACATTATTCAATATTGTTTGTGGAGTTGTTTTCTTCGTTACTGGTCGACAGATAAGAATTCACTTGTAGAATGTGAAAAAAAAAAAAAGCCATTCGAAGTTTGACAATTGTCTTAACTGTATTTGTATCTTGTGTATCTTAGTGGAATAAAAAATTCAACAAGTGAGTTCAGGATAATGTCATTTGTACTTTTGAGTGTAATAAAATAAAAATAATTATTTTATAAATAGTGAAAATTTTTAATTTTAGAAGTGACGTTGAGATTTTAATAAATATTAACCGATGTGATAAAAGGCATTGAATTCATTAAAATTTATATGTATAATAACTATAATTATGATAATAAATTATTAAAATATTAATTATGCAATTTGTTTTTACAAATGCCGAGTTCATCTTTCTGACAAATTTAAATGCACTTGGGCATTATTCGATCCAACTCCATGTCTAGTCAAATCAACCAATCTTTTATCCAATCAGGTAAAATGATTTTCTGTGTTGCGCGTGCACCACTCTAATGCTGGCCCCTCTTCCCTTTCAATCAATGAATACATGGGATCGCTAGCCCATTCAAACCACCCTCAAATGCCTAATTTTCTCTCAATGCTGAATTCTCATCTTTTCCAAGTTCGTTCTCTGTTCTTTTATATTATTTATTTATAATGCTCGTATAAGTAAAATTGTGGAAAAGATATCAAAATAATATACTTTTAATAATTTTTTACTGTAATGATATGGGATGATATTTATTTACCAAAATAATATTTAATCAATTTAACTATCTTATATATTATAAAATCCAGATATGTCAAATAATTTAAAAAAATATTAAATATTAAATCAATTAAAAGAATTTTAATAATCCAACAACATAAACATATTAACCAAAAGAAAATATAAAGTGCATAAGCAATTACCACAAAAAAAAAAATACACATAGCATGATCACTGCAGTAACAGAGCAAAATTTTTGTTTTAATATCCATTTGTCAAGTTATATGTTACAAGAAAAAAACTCTACCGCAACTTGTTATCAAAAAGGAAAGATATAAATAAAACTTTTCTAACATTTGTAGTTTTAAAACCGAATCAAAGATCGAACTGGTCAAGCTACTTAAAAATCTTTAAAAAAAACCAACTGCCAATTCAATTTATTTTTTCACCAATTCAACCGGTTTGTATCGATTCACGGTTCAACCAATTCAGTACCATTCTCCAAACCGATACCCCAGCCGATTCCTAATCTGACCAACCAATCCAGCTCAAACATCATTGCATTCCTGTGTTGGATGGAAATAGTATGAATGTTAAAAATAATGTTGTCATTGCTTCCAAGCTTTCTTCCCACGGAACTGTTTGCCAGAACGTGACTTCTTCTTATTTTTCTCTTGTCGAGATCTTTGAGCTTTGGCTTTCTTCGCAGCAAGCGGCATATACTTCTTGTGCTCTTTCTGACGGTTGCTTAAACCACCAGTCTGCATACACAGGACCACGAAAAGGAAACAAAACAAATAGTTAACAGACTAGCACCATTAGTAAATCCAAAGCTTTTTCTCTTTTTACCAGACTTATCCTCTTACAGGAGAACTAATATTTCTAAAACTAATACCAACATCTAAATGGATAGTGCATATCATGTCAAGGAAAGGTTAATTTCTACAATTAGTCACCGTACTTCGATTTCACCAATTTTAGTCTTTATACTTTTTCGAATTTTAAAATTTTAATCTTGACTCAAAGAGCAACAGTCAAATCTTTTTGATTAAATTTTACTAGTCTAGTACCATGCATATAGTTGTAGTTATATATTCTCTGAGTGGATCATTCTAAATCCCTATACTTTATCGAATTTTAAAATTTCAGTTTTGACGAAAATTATAGTCATTAATCCATTAATTAGATTTAACGGTTATTGATTGGTAAGGACTGAAATTTTATAATTCGAAAAGTACAGGAATTAAAAATGACCAAATTAAAGTATAGTGACTAAATGCATAACTTTCATAAAGTACAGAGACTAATAACAGAATAAATGGACAAAACGTTCAAACCCCAAAAGCATAAAAAGCATAAGTTGTAAAAGCAACCAAAATACCTTTTTCTGTTTGATGGCAGTTCGAGCCTGGTACTGCCCTCTGTCTTCCCTTCCTGCTTTTACCAATGCTAGCCTTTCCTCCTTGCTAAGCCTGAGTCGGACATGGGCCTAAGAAGAATGCATGGAACTTTGTGAATACACGTTTATAGGAACAGTCATTTACTCGGAAAAGTAGATTTTTCGGTTAAGACAGAGAATACATACTTCAAGCTTTGAGGGATCTACTCGTTTGAAACTTAGTTGATCAGAACTTGGAATCTTAAACCCTTGTTGAGCCAAAGCAGTTTTTGCTTCCTTCTTAGCCTGATAAGATAAATGAAAGACCCCAAAAGATGAGTTTACCATGTCTGAAACTTTGTAATGAAGTATATTTCTTACAATAGAAAGTGTAATAAATCGATCTGCACAAGGCGTAAACTTGATCTTTAGGTTCGTTAGAACGTACTTAACATACCTTTAGTTTCTTGATCCTTTGGAAATGCTCATCAGAGAGAATACCATCCACTGAGTCTGACGAAGCATGGCTCGTCTTTGCCTCTGCCAACCTTTTTAAAGCTCGAAGACTTGTATCAGCAGCAATAAGTTGACCCTCAAAATCAGACAATTTTCTCTTACTTGCCTTGGCCTTTTGATCTTCATTTCCACCATCTCCAGCATTGTCACCTGCTTTAGAAGAACCACTAACTTCTTCATTATAATCATCCTCTTCAGTTTCCAACTCCTCTGTATCGCCCTTATCCTCATCATCACTGTCATCCTCATTGGCATCATCAATGTCACTCTCGTATTCATCAACACTGTCATTCTCATCACCTTCTTCATCCAATACATCTTCATCCTCACTCCCATCATTTGCAGTATACTGGCTTTCTTCATCATCATTGTCTTCATTGCCATCATCAGAACTAATATATACAGCCTCATCTCCACTTTCATCATCCTCACTGCCACCAATGTCATCGTCTTGTTCCAATAATTCAATGTCAGGGACATTGCTAAGGACATTGACTTCTCCATATGCCTTTGGTTTTGCCTTAGGGTCCATTGGACGGCCTCGGTCCTTCTTAACCAGCAGTGATGGGCAAACCTGAGAATAAAACAAGAGGAGAAGCATGCAGTAGTCAAGGTACAAGAAGAAACAAAGAAAAAGTATAGGAAGACCTAAAGACAAATACATACCTCTCTAAACAAAGTAATGAGTGAGCGAGCTGCAGCTGACACTGCCTTCTCATGTGACTTTTTATACAATACAAGATCTTGTAGCAAATCTTCAGTCATCAACTAGTACCAAGAAATAAATGATTGTCTTAAAAGATTTTAAGCAATATAGTCTGCATAAGTGAGTGCACTAATGAAATAAAACAGTAACTTATAGCGATTAATTCATTTTAAAAGGATTTATAAGGTCAATTTCAGATTTTGTAAGTGCATGCGGTTGGGGTGGGGGGTGAATTCAGAAACCAAATGACATAGATAGTTACCAAAGGCATGCGCAGGCATATTTCCCTTATCACATTCAGTCCAACAGCAATGGCCTAAAACATGAAGCAAATATTTGATCAATCAGTAAAAGGAAAAATGGTATATAAAGCAGCTTTTAAGCAATAATCAATACCTCTGGGCGTGAACGATCATGTACAAATTGGTTTACTATTTGTTTGAACAATGGCTCAACTGCATCAGGAGGAACCTGCTTAAACAAGATTCAATTGGTGGCAGGAAACCAGAGAAGGCTAATGTACGAAGAGAATAAAAAACAGTATTTAGAATGATGCATTCAAACTATCAAATCGAAAACCATACCATATCATGGCAGGCCTGAACTGCTGCTGCCAGTAAATTAGTGATATCTTTCTGATGAGGCTGCAGAAGAAGAATATATTTGGCACATATTAACAAGAGCAAGTCTTATGTTTATAATAGAAAACTTGAATGTAGATAACATACCTGAACATATCTTTGAAGAAAAGGGTAGAAATTTAATAATATCAGACGGTGAAGGCCAACTGTTCTAGCAATTACTTTCAACATCATCATTTTAACCTGAAGTTAAAGAAAGGAGGAAACCGAAATTAATGAGGCATTTAATGTAAGAGGTAATTAACAGGTCAAAGCAAACTACACATAAGCCTAACTAAAACTTTTATAACCTGAAGTCAGGCGTTCAATTCACAAGGAAATATGTAAAATAATAGAAAAAAACACTAAACAGTATCATTGCTACAGAAGGTTGAATCTGCCACACGGGGCAGTGTAAAATCTTCCAAATTAGAAACATCAGGAAAAGCATTCACCTCAAATCGTTCATTGCAGGTTTGAAGGCGAGAAAAAAGCTTTTCTACAAATCCCTGGGTGCAAAACAGAATTTTATGATTTCTACAAAAGACAATATTACAGCAAATGTGATAAATAAGGTGTTAGAAGAGGGTTTAACCTGTGCATCTTTCAGATGATAAAGGGGTGAATAATAACTACAATTGCTACTTTCTGATGACAGGCGTTGCTGCCTTTTCATGCTACGAATAGCACGCTGTAGTTTCGCTTTCTTTTTCTTCTTGCTAGCAGCTGTACCCTTATGGTGTGCCTGAAAATTCATTAAAACCAACCATATATATTGTGATCTAAAGAAAAACAGCAAGCAACTAGAATTCTTAAAAGGAAAAAACCAGTCAAACAGCTAAGCATGGGAATTCCATACATCAGCTGTGTATATATACATGTATTTTTCAATTACCAAAAACTTATTTGTATTATCCTATAGCTACCAAAGCTAAGAGTATTTCAAGCAAGGAACAAGGAAACTTTACCTAGCTGGCACTAATAACAAAAAATGAGAATGGATCAAAGAAAAACGAAATTGAAAATAAATCAGAGGATGAAATAACCTTGTAAACTGTCTCTTTGCTGATAACAACGCGGGGATTTTGTATCATTTCATCTTCACTACTTAAATCATCTGAATCCTCATCATCATTTTCAATCTTCTCATAATCAAGGAGAAAAGAGAGCACAGCAATCATTATTCTGCAAAACCAAATACAAACAATTTACTCACTAAACACTCAATAGCATAAACAACAACTATTAACCATACAAAAATCATACATACCTAGAAGATGAATGAAAACATGCCATACAAATTGCATTTGCTGTCCTTTCATCAAACCAAACCTTTCTTCGATGATGTTCACATAAAGTAATTAGAGACCTTTTCGCTTTTGCTTCATCATCTTGCTATAATAAAAATAAGAAATATTTTTAAAAAATAAACCCAACATTCTAAATCAGGTAAACTACTATTCCAATGGCATTGTTAACTGCAAAGACCTGCAATAAGCCAAACAAGATATTCTGAAGGGAGCGATTCTTGGCCTCATTCTTATGATTCTTGTTCATTCTTCTAATGCTATGAACAACATGAGAAAATGCTAATTTCCTCAAATTCCTATCATCTAGTGTCTGCAATTCCATGAACAACGATAGAGTGTCCTTTATATCAATAATCTGCCAAATACCAAAATTCAAAACTTGTAGTTAAATTCAAAACATCCAAGAATAATGCCCAATTGAGCTTTCACAACGAACTAATTTTCTTCACCTTCCGGTTAACGAGGAGAATGACGGCTTGAGTGGCATGGAATCTAAGCCCTGACGGAAGAGTCCTTGCAGATGATTTCAGAAACGCGGCGAGATCGGAAGGGAACTCAGCGAGCTGCTTGGGATAGAACGGCGTGACATGGGCCAAGAACATGGCACGGTCACTGAGGTCCTTAGCCACAGTTGGGTCAGCACCGACGCCACTGATGGAGGAGAAATTCAGAGCCGCTTGCTGTTGAAAGAGCTCAAGAGCGGAATAGAATTGGTTGCGGATGAGATGGAGCTCCGTTTCATAGCCTTGCGGGTCAGTTTTCATTTTGGATTGGAGGGATAGGAGGCTCAGCTTCTCTGAGCTCCGACCCGATGCAGAGAGAGGCTCCGCTGAGCCACTGACCATTGAAACCATTGATTGAAGTTGATTTTCCCAATTCTGTTTCTAGGGTTGTGGGAACTGAACGCTAAAACCCTAAAATATAACAGGATTACTTAGTTTAGGCGGCAACCGGCAATTGCAGGAGCAGCAAAGAAACAAATGTGTCAAAGTTTTAAAAGAATGATGATGTGATGTGCCCTAACCCTAAGAACCCAAATTTCTTGGACTAAGATTGGGTCTAAATTGTAAAACTAGTAACGGCTAATTGACATGGGCCAAGATTTAAAAAGGGATAAATCTCAATTTTATAGATGAACTTTGATTTGGTGTAATTATTCATATGAAACTTGAATTGTGGTTTATATAGATACATAGAAATTTGAATTTGAGTCAATTGTACATATTTAAAGAAATTAACACAAATTTGTTTTGAAATCTAATTAATATAATTGTTTGTGTATGCAATATATAAATGGAAAATAGTGTTAATTTGATAATATTGTTAGTGGTTTTGTGAAAATTAAATCAAATCAAAAATTTTTGTATAAAATCTCCCAAAATCAAAGTTCATGTATGACGTTGCACATTGGATCAAAATGACAGCAAAACTTGAGCTAATCCGTTCTGAATAGAATGGATTTTTTCCTTTGAAAAGTGGATGTGGGGTGAGACGATTTTTTTAGGGGAGAGTGGGTATAGAGTGGTTATGGTAATTGCTTGATCTATCCCACCCCACTCCACTATACGAAATTGCTATATCATTGTACATATGTAATTATTAAAAAGGTAAAAATGTCATAATATGTTATAAAATATTCATATCTTTATGTTTAAATATTTACTTCCATTTAAAAAATTGAAAATGTTAAAAATAAATAGCAAAAATTCAATTGAAGTGGGTTAGGGTTGGATGCATCGACATCCATGGAGGTGGTAGTGGTTTTCGAGATTCTACATTCATAGTGGAGCGAAACAATTGGTGTTGTAAATTGTGAAGTATGACAACTGTAGAGCGATGATAAATTTAGCAACATCCGCCCCCACCTTATTTCGTTCCATTGTCATCCCTACCCAGTGAAAAGATGAAGGCTAAGCGTGAATAACGAGATAAAAGCGCCACTTAATATTTCGAGTGAGAATAAGAAATTAAAAAAGAAAAAAAACGAGTACTTATGGGATTGGTGTTTGTTTTAAGGTTTTGCTTTTTTAGATTCTTTCATTTCTTTTATTTGGATATGAGTAAACCCTATAGAAGATCACCTAAATTTAATAAAAATTAACAAAAATCCAAAATGGGGTTTCAACTCATTTTTTTTCTATTTTCCACATAGGATATCTATAATTAATAAATAACTTTTAATTTTCACCTAATTTAAGACTTTTTAAATTAGCATCTATTTTAGACACAAAGCAGAAATTTATCGGTGTTGTTTACTTTTTTTTCAAATAAACATTTAATTTTTTGGTGCTTAGGATGAAAATTTATGAAAATTAGATGACTAAAGGTGTAGTTTATTATTTTATTTAAATTAGAACTTATTTGGTATTTTTAGTTACAATATTTATTGAATTTGAAATTTCCTTGACTCAAACTGAAAATGTATGGATCTTGTTCTAGACCTCAAGCCAACTACACCCTGGTGCTATCTCCACGCCGGTATCCCTGATTTTCAATCTCACCTTACTAACATCAGCCCATCTACCAGAAACTGCATATAAATTTGAGAGAAGAACATACCTTCCTGCATTCTCAGTTTCCATTTCGAAAATCATCTCGGCAGCCATTTCAGCTAATTTGGTATTGCCATGAATTCTGCTTGCACCAAGTAAAGCACCCCATGTTGCTGCATCTGGTTCAAAGGGCATGTTTCTGATCAACTTCTGGGTCTCATCCAATCGACCAGCTCGGCCAAGAAGATCAACCATGCAATTATAGTGTTGTAAATTTGCTGTTATACCATAATCTTGGTTCATCGAGTAGAAATATTCCACGCCCCTATCCACTAAGCCAGCATGACTACAAGCTGACAGTACTCCGACCTGAAACAATAAACTACACGAGTAAAAAACTACGAACTATATGACGTAGAAGAAAATATTCCACATTTAAAGAGTTTTCTCGATTGCCTCTCCTAGACGAAGGTTGCCATAGAAAATCGAAACAGTATTGCATCAGATTAAAACATGCCTTCCATTTCTGAGAAGATAAGCCGTATTAACACTCATCTCAGCTAAACCTCAAGTTAACCACTAGGGTAGGACATGTGATTCTTTTTTAAAATGCTATTTTTGGGGCATGGTTGACACCATATCTTGAGTATGGAATATGTTTAAGGAAATGAATTAATAAAATATGGCCAGAGTATTTCTAATAGCAGGTTAAATTTTAAAATTAATTAATAATTACCATAGTTGTATCATCTGGTTTGAAACCAGCTGCCTTCATTGACTCTAAAATCTTTAAGGCCTCTTTATCAAATCCATGTATTGCATAACCAGAAATCATCGTATTCCACGAGAAAATGTCCTTCTCCATTATCTCTTCAAATGCACTACAAGCTTCTTCTATGCCTCCACACTTGCAGTACATTAAAAGCAGGGCATTTCCAACAAAGGACCCACTTTCATATCCTGCCTCCAGCTGCCCATGCAACTGCATCCCCAATTCTAAAGCAGCAATATGCGCACACGTGCTCAAGGCAGATGCAAATGATGACCTATTCAACCTTTCTCCGTCTCTTTTCATGTCCACGAAAAGGCGTAAAGCCTCTTCACTATAACCACTTTGAGCATACCCAGCAATCATTGCTGCCCAAGAAACAGGATTACGTCGAGGCATTCGATCAAAAAAGTCCCTAGCATGAGCTATCTCACCACTCCGAGCATACCCCGTGATCATTGTATTCCAAGTAGTGACATCTCGAAATGGCATTTTGTCAAACAATTTCCTAGCCATGTCCATTCTCTTACATTGTACATACCCTGCAATCATTGCATTCCATGAAACAATATTCTTTTGTGGCATTTGCTCAAAAGTTTCCCTAGCTTCATCAACCAGTCCATTCTGCACATAACCAGACACCATCGCTGTCCATGTAAATACATCTCGAACCGGAGACTCATTAAACAATCTCCTAGTTTCTTCAATTTCATCATTTTGTGCATAACGTGAATGTTTAGTTGGGAGAGAAATTTTTTTTAATGAAAATAGAATACAAAATTTTATCCTAAGAACTAATTTTCTCCGATTTAAAAAGAAGTAACAATTGATTTTTTTTTGACAAAGAAGAAGAAAAAAATTAACACGCCAACCTCTATATCTGCTTGTTATTGTGGCTGCCCACAATAAACAAATAAACAAATATAAACAAGTTATTTTTGTATGTCATAAAAAAACATGAAAAGAAATTATCTTTTTGCAAAAAATAAAAAGACCAACAGGTTTTTTTTTTCCAATTCAAGAATTAATATGATGCATTAGTTTTGATTATTTCGAGAAATCAAATCAATATTTTATATTAATTAATTTATAAAATTTAATTAATTAAATTTATTTAATTAAAAATTAATTAATTTACTTGGCTAAAACATGCACGTTGGCATTTAAAACTCATTTTAATTGCTACGTCTGAGTGTTGTTTGGAAGGTAACAATCTTAACAACAAAGTAATCATTTCGTAATAAAACGATAACGTAAACGACTAATGTAACATGAGGCAAATAAAAATGACTATTTTAATAGTTTATTCATATATTTATTTTGCAGTTTCTTTTGCATCTGTTAATTAATATTGTTCCATGGTATTCACAAACAAAGATCATTTATTTCAATCTTACCATTTATCTAATAGATCCAAAAATTTAAATCCCAACTAATCCAACGTTAAGGAACTTTGCTTAGTGGGCTTGAACGAAATCCAAAATGCTTTTCAAGATTATATAATTCGTGAGAAATTCAAAAAAAAAAAAGAAAAAACAACTACTCGAAAACGCTCTCACATCTCTCTTAACTCTTGTTTCAAGATCTCTCGAGGTTAGGATTTTTTTCTTTATTTGTTTGATTATTTTGAATAAATTTATGAATGGAAACAATATTTATAATATTTTCAATGTAAGGAATGATTTTGGCTGAAAATTGTTTTGCCTTTTTCTTTCTGTTCTTCGACGCGTGTAACTGATTTGAGGGCTCTTTTAGATTATTTATGGATGAATTTCTGATGATTGCTTATTATCTTTGCTAAACATAGGTGTTTGGTTCATGGTTGGATAGTGGGAATTTCGATTTTATATATACTTCGGGGATTATTTGATGATTTCATGTGGTTTTGTCTATTAATTTGTATTCAATTAAAGCCATTTTAAAATCTGTTTTAGTTCTCGAATAATTTCATGAGCTGCATTTATTAATGTATCTGTTAGTTTGTTGTTAAATATGTATTTGTAAATTTGCTGAATCAAGCATAATTTTCTGAAGGTTTCTTTTCCCCTTTTTTGTACCTGTTGTGTTATGGATCCAGAAACTGCACGAACTGCCCGAGAATCCCTAGATCTGGCATTTCACATGTCAAATATTCTTGATACGGGTCTCGATCGGCATACTCTCTCGGTCCTCATTGCTCTCTGTGATTTGGGTTTAAACCCTGAGGCTTTGGCTGCTGTTGTCAAGGAACTTCAGAGGGAACCTCCACCATCAACCCCGTTGTCATCTTCTTCATCACAAGTACCTTAACTTCGGATTTTGGTATTTTCTAGTAAACTTACGAGTAATGCCCTAGAAGTTTGAGTTTTAATTTGTTTTGATGGAAAATTTTCTTAGGTTTTCTCCTCTCGAGCACGATTGTGCTTAGTCTCTGCATCTAATTCAATCTTACATGCTATGTGTGATCAATTATATTCACTCTGGTGAATCGTCTTTTCTTCTTTATCTTGGAGTTTATGAATTTGTTGCCGGATGTTGTATTTGGTGTGGGATTTCTTTGAATGGGATGCTATAGTGTATTTTCATTAAAAGAATGTTTAAACTCTCGTCCCATACTCTCTGTTTACTGAGCATAGCTGGGTTTATTTAATTTTTAGAATTTTCTAACTGCTGACATGCTATTGATCAAGGAGGAAGGAGAGGACCTATGTAGAAAGAAAATAATCACCGAACTATATAGCTCTCCAAAAACTTTTTAAGATATTTGGTTATTTTTAGCTTTCACTTTTGCATTTTTGAGATAATTTTCTCCAGTTTTCATCATTGGTGTCACTAAAAGTATCTTTACTATCATAGTCTATAATTGAGTGTCTTTAATTATTCTCTTCTTCCAGGGAAAGTTGTTTAGTGCCTATTCTTTACAATAATATTCCACTTATTATATAAAAGCAGTGGTGATTAATCTCATTGAAAATCTATAACTCTTTAGCAATAAGTCTTAAATCATTACACTAAGGGAAGATTGGTACTCTAATCACAAGTTATGCAAAATAGCTTTTGTTTTTATCTGCTATTTGAGTTAAAGTCTTTTATTCTCTGTTACTTGTGTACTTAATTTTATCTACCTTTTCCTTTCAATTTTTATTGCTTGTTGATGATGTTCAAGAGGCTAGTATTGCCCAATGAAGTTTGCAAAGTCCTTATCGTGCATGCAGGGTAGCAATAATTAAAAAGCGACCGGCTTTGCATATCAGTTAGGGGAAAAATGACCAAACACAAAGAATGACTTGAAAAATTATAGGGTATCGATCTCTTTTGCTTTCGTTTGATGGGAATAAGCTTTGCTGGTTCGTATGCGATTTAGAAGTTGAATAACTGAGTAGAAAAAGGAACAGAGTTTAGTTGCTTCATCATGCATGTGTACACAGACACAGACACATGCACTTGCATATGCATGCATACATGTACCGAATTTGTACTTGTGTTTATTTCAATTTTAACTGCCTTTTTTTTTTAATGATAATACAATCACATTGTAGGTAGATCCATTTACTTGAAGGTTCAAATGGATTAACAAATTTACCTATTTGTGTTGTATTGTTATTGTTTTCTTGCAGCTAAGGGCATTAAGTTACTCACTTTCCTCTGCGTCAAACCGGTACATAACATTTATTATCAAAACTAATTGTCTTGTGCTTTATGTTTGAAGCAAAAATGGTTAAGCTCAAGTTTTAGGTAGAATTTTTTGTTTACTTGGGTGGTCTTATTTCTCTCAAGTTCAAATCACCTTGTTATAAATTATTAATTACTAGTTCAATTGATATGAACGTTGTTGTAATCTGCGTGTTTCAGTGGACTTAAAAAATAATAATGTCTTTAACAATTAATGGAGTGTATTAGTGGGAGGTCTTGTTACTCAATTTAAAATGACTTCGTTTTTAATTTTTGGAGAATTATAGTTTACTGTTGATTGAATATTATGGATATTAACCCTGCAGATTGAGTATTAACTCAGTTCTTTGAGGTTGCAAGTTTAAGTGGACTTAAGAGGCGTATAATCTATAAAAGACCATTGTCTGATATTACTAAAAATCAAATATTGTTTGTGTGAATGTATCAAAATAACCATGTAAATTTTAATAGTTGCACAAGAAACGATTTTCAAATAAAATATTTCATATCTTACTTTACAATGAAGTTTAATTAAATTATTAAATTAAGCAATATCGAAACGTGACTGATATTTATAATATGGATCATGTAAAAAAAAAATCACATTTGAATTATAAAATTAAACTGCATCTATTAATAATAATCATTTTAAGAATTTTTTATATTTAGTATTAGACATCAATTAACATTTTTTTTACTAATTGATAATGAATAAAAAATTGAACTCCCAATAGCACAAAGGAGTAGCAGTTAAGATTCTTTGTCACTTGTTGTAATTATCCTTTCTTAATTTGTAAAAAAAATGAATTACAAAAAATTTATGAAAATGTTATTAAAAAAACAAAATAAGTCACAAATCAAGCATTAAAAAAAGAGAGGCTAACTTCAACTTTAATTTAAGGCCCGTTTGTTTGCAGGAAAATATTTTTCGGAAAATGTTTTCCTAATTTTTCAGTGTTTGTTTGACTGAAAACATTTTATATTTGGAAAATATTTTCCAAGACACGGGTAAAATGAATGGGGTTTAGGGGAAAATGTCTTACGGATTTGATTTCTGTAAGACATTTTCCGGTTCCTCTTTCATCCAGGTAAGGCTCCTTCTCCTTCTTCTGTTCTTCATTCCTTTTCCTTCTTCCGTTCTTCATCTTCTCTTCCAGGTAAAAGTCCGTCGCATATTAGGTAAAGGTCTAGAGCCAGAGTAGGCAAGAGCGATCCTTCAAGTGGGAGAAAGCTTTATCCATTTTGAGTTGCCCTTCAGTCACTGTGCTGAGTTCTAAGTGCTTCAATCCGATATCCAGTTGAGCCAATTCTCTTCTCTGCATATTCTGTTTTGTTTCCTCTCTTTCTCTCTTTGTCAGGCAAATCTACCATGAATTCTTCGCTGGGTCTTGGCTTAAGGTATGACATAAAGCTCTTTTTTAACTTTTGAAGTAAAATCTGTCATCTTGGAGGAAATCTGACTAATTTTTTTCTGAGAAGTGTTTGATTCTACATGCTGTGCCAATTATTGAGTTCATCTTTGTTATAAGCCATAGATTGCTTAAACTTTTTGCGATTTGAATCCTGGAAATTGAATTATTCTTAGGATAAATCAAATACTGTCTCTTGCAAAGATTTCAAAATTTTCATGCAACGTTTGCATTCTGCACAATCTAATCCTGTAGTTCTGCTGTCCTGCAGATTGTGAAGACTGTTTATGCATCTCCCAGCCGAGTAAATTTTCATTTGGACTCAAAAAAGGCAAGCTTATCATTTTAGTAATCTTGGTGATATTGAGCTTTTCTTCAATTTCATGACATTCTCACTAATTTGGATCTAGGAAGTAGAGACAACACCTGCCTATCTAGACATCTGTTTCGCCATAGATGATTTTGACTCCACTTTTGATGCAGTGGTAAATGCTTTCTTTTCCTTTATAAATTCACTCATCTGTGTGTTTATGATAGTGTATTGCACTAATGCACATAATATATTAATTTTCTTCAATTTAATTGATTTATAATGAAACTTCCAATGAAGTAAACTACTGCTCTTTGTTTGCCTTAAAGTAAGTTTAGATGTGGTAAATGGGGTTTCAACTTGGCTAGTATTACTGCATTCCTCTCACAACCTGTGATAAAAGCACTGAGCTAATAAGAAGTTGGATTTTGCTATTTCTGTAGCATATATAAGGACCAAAGTCACTTCTTTATTTGAAGCTTTGCATTGCATTCTTCTAGGTTATACAGTTATCCTTTTGTTATGACATAGTAGGATTTCATGGACTGACGCTTGAGTTTTCAAAATTAATATGGATTTATTCTGTGAAAAGCTGCTTAGGAATTCTTTATATGCAACAAAGATCAGTTTGTGTACAACTTGACATGCTGCTAATTATTATGGCAGCTGACTCTTTTTTCTGGATTTGTCAGCTATCAAATGGTTCGGGATGCATATGATGGTATACCATTTTACTCTTTCAAAGAATTGGCTTCTGTTCTTATTTTTTAGAAATTCTATAAAGTTTGGTGCTTCAACTGATGAGATACTTTCTGCTTTATTTTTTTGTGTAGAGTGTTGACAATGAAATTGATTGTTATATGTAAAACATACTACCATGGCTTATTTAACTTTGAATTTGGGTCTTTTGTTTAAGCAATAACTGATGTACCTTTCACTGCAGTCTTGTAATGGGTTGGCATCCCTATGGTGCCTTTTAGCGCAACATTTTCTTCTTTATAAAAAATAATAATGATAATGTGCCTGTAGAAGAACAGACACAAGAAGTCTATAAACTACCAGTTGATTTAATGTTCTCCTAGTTTGATCTAGTATAAAGGATGCAAAACATGTAGACTGCTTATCTGATGTGAGAATTTATTCTTAGCTTTTCATGTGTTCTTATAATACATTTGGTAGGAGTATTATCTTTTCACCATGTTTAGCATATCGGTTAGCAATAAGCTAATTTAAATTGGTAATTTTTTGCCACTCACATAACTTGTTTTGGAAAAAAGAATGAAACCTTTTTGCTTATTTTGAAGAGGTGTTATTTTTTACAAGAGTTTATACTCATCTTTCTATGTGAAAGTTATCTCTACTAAAAGGAAATATATGTTTTGGATATGGGAAATTATATGTATGGAAAAAATTCAAAACTAATCCAAAACAAGCAGCATGATACATGACAGATAAACATGGCATGAAGTTGAAGCCTGTACCAATTTAGAACAGCTTTCTTAGGATATTAATTGGTTCCTTGTCACTGGTTGTATATTCATACAAGACTTTGAGCTTTGACTTGAGCTCCTAGTTTCAATGTCTTCAAATTATACATTTGTCTGATAAAAAATAATTTCTGTTAAATTAAATTGATGAACAATAAAATTTTTGTGGTCATCAATATTAAGCTAATAAACTTCCATTATGTATACAAGGAAAACCTATGCTATAGGGGTTTCTCTTTTTTTTCTTAAAGTATTTATGTTTGACTTTTTTTTGAAAAAAGTGTGGATAAACTTTGGTTGTTTTCAATTTATGACGGTTAATATCTAGCTTAATAATTGATTATCATTATATATTTAATTTGATTTATTTATTTATAAATAAATTATTACATTATATGTAAAAATAATTTAAAATATAAATTTATTAATATATGTAAAAATAACTTTTTCGGAAAATATTTTTAAGAAATCTGTCAAACAACAACAAAATTTTACACAAATTCATCCAAACACCAGAAAAGTAAATTATTTTTAAACAAACGAAGGGAGGATGTCCTTGCTTCTACTCTCAAATTATCTAAATCACAGTTGTCTCCAAATATATTTCGTGCGATTACATTTTATAATGTTTGTTTTTATTATTATAATTAATTCGTTAATTGCATTGTATTTGTAAATTAAAAAAAACTTTAAAATGCCTTTTTAAAAAAAATTAAAGAATCAATAAAAAAAATCTCATTTTCATTTAATTGGGTTTCAAAGGGTTTTCAATTTCCTAGTTTCCATTTTATTTTTATCTATTTCGGTTTTTTGACTAAATGCATAGCTTTGAATCAAACCATCTTATATGATTTATTAGTTCCATTCATGACATTTAATTTAATCACATTTAAAAAGTGAAATTGGTTTAGAAAAGTAAATTAATTATTATGATAATAAAACCTGTCATGATTTACAGCTTCAACTAAAGAATATACATTTAATTGAACAACTAATTTAATAATTAAAGGGATTTCATAATTAAAGCGATTAACAAAGTTATGTAATAATTAAAAAAATTAAGTCAATGACCTACCTAACGCTAAATACCCAAATCTAAACCCTCTTACACTCAATTAAAAAAAATTCCCTGCCTACAGTCAATAATCAGAAGATTGCTCCTTGAAGTTAGTATTTTAATATTTCAATCACAAATCAAAATACCTATTTTAATTAAATTAACACTCAACAATTTTTTATTTTAATTCATGTAATAACATCATACTCTAAACTTGTTTAACATTATTATTTAAAACTTTTAAACTATATATAATATTTATGTGATGATATAACACAATTTTAAAGAATAATAAAATTAAAATACAATAATAAACTTTGCAGCTCATACACAAACATAGATTGCAATTCACAAAACACCAACAATATTTGAAGAATAAAAGCAAAAACCATATATACTTTAAAAAAATAAAGGTACAATAAAGGCCCTAACTCCCCTAACAACCAAAAAATCTAAGCACAAGATATTCTGACACCATCTCTGCCCCTTTCAATGTCTTCACCCTCCTCCTGCATATACTTCAAAAAAGAAAATCAAATAATCAACTTGCAATATTCAAAGCAAAACCATGAACGGGTTCTATAAAGTTAAATCAGATCATGGCTACTAAAAACAAAGATCAGTGACTAAGTGTAGAGCTCCCTTCAATCCAAACAAGGATCTGACATTTTTGGTAATGCAGCTCCTGAGATATGCAAGCCAAAAGTCTATCCCTTCTTTTAAAAGTTATATATATGGGATAGAGCTTTAGGGATCCATAGCTCAGCAGCTCTATATACCCTGCAAGACCCTCTATTGGACTTCAAGGAGCTCCACCCCTTTGTCTCACCTTTAACCATCAGTAAATCTCTCCTTCTTTGCCTAAACCTAGAAAAAATGGCCAAAAAGAAGAAAAAGAAACCCTAGTTATGGTGACAAGATTGAATCTCTCAACCTTATTTGTTACATATATGTATAGATAAGGCTCAGCAGACGAGGGTTAAAATCATCAGATCCAAAAACCTTTCAAATCAAAACAAGCAGAAGAGCACTACTTAACCTACAAGAAGTGACAAGCATGAAGATATAATGGAACAAGGGAAACCCAGAATTTAGAACACTGTTAATTTCCTCTACGAAGATGACTTTAGGTTATAGAAAGGATAAGAGAAAGGTTTATATATATAATATGTAATAGAAGTGCATTAGGGTTTTTTGATCTAATAAATAATGATGTGGTGGGGGGTCGGCAGGCCGGTTTTTAGCTGTATAGATGTTTGTTATACCAAAAAACAGTGAATTAGATGAAAGTATTGGGAACCGGCTCCTAAGATTCCATGTTTCGATAATGACATATCTTGGTTATTTTATTAAATTGACCTTAAAAAAATATAATATTTATAAAAATATCCTAGATTTAAAAATAATCATTAAAATAATTTGAAATGAACCATAAAAAAGGTTTGGTCTGTCAATGGCCGGTTCCACTAGTATTTTAGACCCATGATTGTTTGATAATTATGTTAGACTTTAAAAAATTAAATTTTTTAGTTCTAACCTGTCAATGACCGGTACTAGTGTATTTTTTTAAATCGTATCATACGGGTATATAAAAAAAAAATTTTGGGTGTTGGCCTGTTAATGGCCTGCACCACCAGTACGAAAATGAAAAAAAAACTTTTTTTTGGTGCTGGCCATTGATAGGCCAACACCCAAATTTTTTTTTTAGTTTTCGTACTGGTGCCGGCCATTAACAGGCTAGCACTCAAATTTTTTTTTTGTTTTCGTATTGGTGATGCTGGCTATTGACAGACCAACACCCAAAATTTTTTTTCGTTTTCATACTGGTGGTGCCGGCTATTGACAGGCTAGCACCAAATTTTTTTTCTTTTTCGTACTGGTGCAGGTCATTGACAGGCCAGCACCTAAAAAATTTTTTTTCGTTCTCGTACTGGTTGTGTCGGCCATTTACAGGCCAACACCCAATTTTTTTTTTGTTTTTATTTATTTTTTGTATACCAGTATGATACGATTTAAAAAAATACACTGGTGTCGGCCATTGACAGGCCAAAACTCCTTTTTACTATTCATTTCAGGTTATTTTATTGATTATTTTTAAACTTAGGTCATTTTTATAAATATCAAATTTTTTGGCGTCAATTTAGTAAAATAGCCGCATATTTTCATATTGATTATGATAAATAGCGAAAGGTGCAACATTAGGATATTTTGTTTCTATTTATAAAAATACTTATAAATAAATTAAATATTATCGTATCAATAAAATACAAACAAATAGTAAATACAATACTAGATTAAACTATTAAAACTTAACAAATTCTCTGTAAACAACTACAAATTTTCTTTCTTGTTAAAAATTAATTTAACGATTTACTATCGATTTATTTCTATTTAAAAACATATTATTTTCTTAAAAAACAAACTATATCTTTTTCATACTATGCTGTCATTAACACTATGTGAAATCAATCCCTTCAATTGAATAATCAAACAAATTGCTTTTTACGTGCACCTCAAGCAATTGATTTTTTTTTCTTCTAGAATGAAGAAGAAGAGACTTATATTATATAAAAATTGCTCTAATATTTTTTTTAGTTTTTGTATTATATAAAAAATAATATATTACAATATAATGCAAATACTAGAAAATTTACCAACTTGTTTATATTGAAAATTTTGATCGGAAAAAAAAGGATATATAATAGTAGCAAAAGAAATGTGTATTTATAAAAATAAGTGTTAAATAAAAATAATATAATTTTACAATATATTTTCAAATATTCATATCGCTTTTCTAACTTTGATGCATTACTCAAAACTATCAAATTTAAATGTACAAATTTTTTTGTCAGTAATATAGCAAATTAGAAAATATTATATGCATAAATATTTTTTTATACATTTGGGTTTTTTTCTAACTAAGATAAAAGTATAACATAAATATGAAAGTTTTGGTCCATTTAGGCCTTCGATTATTATTATTACGATTTGAAAAAATAAATACGTAATTATATTATTTTTCCCCATATATTTTGGCGAGAAATAAAATACGATAGCAAATACGAAAAGAAGCGGGAACAATAATTGACCGGCACGTGGCGGTACAAAGAGACTTAGGGAAAAAAAAAGTCTAAACGTGAAATGAGTGTTAATTGTTGAATAAAAGACTTTCTTGATTAGACAAAAGGGACCATTGATGTGACCGCTCATGACAGGTCGTTGGGTCCCTACCTGCGCACGTTATCATTTACCCATTTTTATTTGCTCAGTGTACGCCTCCCCCTTTGTCTTTTTCACTTTATCCTACGCAACTGAGTTTTATTTTTTTCTTTTCCCGCTCAATTCCTAGGGCTTTTACCCTCAACTCAATTTAGGAATTAGATTCGATGTCACACGATGTCATTTTTGTATCCTCTTTTATCTTTCATTGGCATTTCAGATTTTGCCATTTGGGAATTTTTTTCTTTTTTGAGATACGTAAGAGATTTTTTTATACTGTTATGACGTAATTTCTATTTATTTATTTTATTGCAGTAATTTTTAGTTTTTTTAAGAATATAATCCTATAAATTTAAAATTATTAAAATGACCTAATTTCAAATTTAATTATAGGAATGACTTAATTTCTATAGTAGAATTGGTTACTGCTATTTTTTCATGTGACACCATCCTAAAAATTTTCAGAAAAAGATAATTTTTTTGGGTGCTGGCCTATTAATAGCCAGCACCACAAGTACGAAAAAAAAATTTTAAGTACTAGCCTGTCAATGGCCGGCATCACCACTATAAAACAAAAAAAAATGTTAGGTGCCGACTTGTCAACGGTCGGCACCATCAGTACTAAAACTTTTTTTTTGTGCTGGCTAGTCAATGGCCAGCACCAGTACGAAAACAAAATTTTTTTTCGTGTGTTGGCCTATCAATGGCCGGCATCACCGGCACAAAAAAAAAATTTGGGTGCTGGCCGGTCAATGGCCAGCACCACCAGTACAAAAAAGAAAAACAAAATTTTGGTTGCAGGCTAGTCAATGGCTGGCAGCACCAATATGAAAACGAAAAAAAAATTTTGGTGTGGGACTGTCAATAGTCAGCACCACCAGTACAAAAACGAAAAGAAATTATTTTTGGGTGCATGCTTGTCAATGGCCGACACCACTAGTACGAAAACGAAAAAAAAATTATTTTTGGGTGCTGGCCTGTCAATGGCCGGCTCCAACATGAAAACGAAAATTTTTATTCTTTGGGTGCTGACCTATCAATGGCCGGCACCACCAGTACGAAAACGAAAAATAAAATTTTTTAGGGTGCTGGCCTGTTAATAACCGACACCATCAGTAAGAAAACTCAAAAAAAAAAAATTTTGGTGCTTGCCTGTCAATGGCCTGCACCAACACGAAAACAAAATTTTTTTTTTGGTGCTAGCCTATTAATGGCCGGCACCACTAATACGAAAATGAAAAAAAAATTAGGTGCTAGCCTGTCAATGACCGGCACCACTAGTACGAAAACTAAAAATAAAATTCTTTTTTCGGTGCTGGCCTGTCAATGCCCAATACCACCAGTACGAAAACAAAAAAAAATAATTTTTTGTGCTGGCCTGTCAATGGCGGGCACTAGTACGAAAACGAAAAAAAAATTTGGGTGCTGACCTGTTAATGGCCGGCACTAGTATGAAAACAAAAAAAAATTTGGGTGCTAGCCTGTTAATGGTCGGCACCACCAGTACGAAAACAAAAAAAAATTGGTGCTGGCCTGTCAATGGTCGACACCAGTACAAAAACGAAAAAAAAAAATTGGCGCTGGTTTGTCAATGGCCGAGAACAGCATAAAAATGAAAAAAAAAATTTAGGTGCTAGCCTGTCAATGGTCGGCACCATCAGAACGAAAACTAAATTTTTTTTTTGTGTTGGCCTGTAAATGGCCGGCACCACCACTACGAAAACAAAAAAAAAATTTGTGGTGCTGGCTTGTCAATTGCTGGCATTAGTATGAAAACGAAAAAAAAAATTGGGTGCTGGCCTATCAATGGCTGGCACCACTAGTACGAAAACGAAAAAAATAATTTTAGGTGCTGGCCTGTCAATGGTGGCACCAGTACGAAAACGAAAAAAATATATTTTTTAGGTACTGGCCTGTCAATAGCAAGCACCAGTACGAAAACGAAAATTTTTTTTTGGGTGCTGGCCTATCTATGGCTGGGATCACCAGTACGAAAACGGATTTTTTTTTTTGTGCTGACCTGTCAATGGCCGACACCATCAGTACGAAAATGAATTTTTTTTTCGTTTTCGTACTGGTGTAGACCATTGATAGGCCAACACTTAAATTTTTTTTCGTTTTCATACTGGTGGTGCCGGTCATTGACAGGCCAACACCCAATTTTTTTTATTTTTTTTATTTTTTGTATATCAGTATGATACTATTTAAAAAAATACACTGGTGCCGACCATTGACTGGCCAGAACCAAAAAATTCAATTTTTTAAAGTCTGACACAATCATTAAGCGATAATGAGTCTAAAATACCAAGTGGTGCTGATTATTGACAGGCCAAAACTCCTTTTTACTGCTCATATCAGGTAATTTTGGTGATTGTTTTTAAACCTAAGTCATTTTTATAAATATCAAAATTTTTTGAGTCAGTTTTGCTAAAATAGCCAGTAATTTCTTTTTTTTTAATTTAGCTGGACAAAAAAGTGTCCTATACTCTCATGGCAACACCTAATTATAGTTTTGATCTATTTGTATGTTTTTAAAATTAAAATTAAATAACTTTACAAGATATAAGAATAATAAAAATAAATCATTCTCATTTTTTATTTTCTTAAAAACAATAAAATTAAAAATATATATAAAATTCTTATTTAAATTACTTAATATATCTCTCAAATAATTTCTTCAAGTTTATCTAAATTCAAATATACTAGGGAATGAATTGAAAATGTTTAAATTTAAATAAGCTTGGGGAATTTTTTTAACGGACATATTGGGTAATTTAAATAAGAATTTTATATAGTTTTTAAAAAAAATAAAAAAGGGAAGGATTTATTTTTGTTATTCTTATATTTTTAATGACTATTTAAATTTAATTTTAAAAGAGAACAGACCTAACATGCAATTAGACTAAAAGTTTAATTAGATGCCACCATACTTTCACTTTTTGTTTTTGGCCAACCTACAAAAGGTAATTACTTCATCAGATCCTTAAATACTTTTGTCCTTGCACACTTCAGTCCAGTGCCTTTAATTTGTTACGTGGCACCAAAAAAATTGGGATTTTTGGGGTGGTGCCACTTGGGAAAGTGGCGACACCCAACTCTACTGTAAAAATCAGGTCATTTTTATAATTAATCTTAAAATTGGATCATTTTTATAAAATTTTAAACTTATAGGACCAAATTCCTAAAAAATCGTAATTTTTTATGTATTGCATGCATATATTATTTTAGTCCTATTTTCTAAATTAAAACGAATTCTGTAAGCTAATTAATCGGAACAAATTATTCGGATGTGCTATATGGTTTAATAATGTTAATTAATTACATAAAGTATTTATATTTTGATACTTTATTTCTTCCAATAAATATACTTTTGGAAGTGATGGATAATTTTCTTCAAATTTACAAATAGATTTCCTAGGTTGTAGCGTTAGCCATTTTCTTTTCCTTTTTAGTTACCGAGTTTTTATTTTCAATTAAAAATAAATATTTAAGTTAAGGTTGTTTTTTTTTGTTATTATATAAAATATATAATTTAATGAATATATTACAATATGCTTTAAAATATATTTAAAAATAAGTACAAATATAAATAATCAAAATTTATATAAATTACTCTAAAAAAAGTAGATATACGAGAAATAAAAATATATTTAACAAATACAAATTTAATATATTTTAATATCTGCTATGAAATACAATTTTTTTAACATTAATTTTATTTATATAACTTAGCATCCTTAATATTTTCCATTCTCATCTCATCGCTACAGTTGTGTTTGAATTCAAATACATATTTTATTATTACAATTTCCAATCTCCCCATTATAATAATTAATCTCATCGCCACAGCTATTTTTAATCTCACTGGAGCTAATTTCACTGCCCATCCAAACTAAGTCTAGATCGGCGGGTCAAATTGAAAATCAATTGGGATATCGGTTAGACTGGTTAATTTGTGAACCGTACAAACTAATTGAACTCATTTAAAAACCCAATTGAATCGATTTTCTCTAATTTTAAATATATATTTTATTCAATTAAACCGAATAAACTGATTGAACCTAAAATTAGTAATTTTACCAATTCAACTTCCGATCCAATTTTAAAAACTTTATTATCACTTTCTTCTTTCACTAAGGTCAACTTTCCATAGTATTGAGATATGTAATGCTTTCAAAATATGAGCTAAAGTAAGACTTACTTGATTCATTAAAATTAAATGTTTTTACTACTATAATTATTACCAATAGCCAATGAATTCTAGGCAATATTCAAATAAATTATGTTTTTTTTTTCAATATCTAAAATAAATTATGTTACATTAGCTTCGAAAAGATAATGTAAAAATTATCAATTAAATTTTAATATTAAATATTTAATTAGTTAAGAATAAATTTTATGATAAAAATTAAATACATGAATATTATATTTTATTTAATAAATATAAATTTATAAATTATCATCTTCTCATATATACCAAACATTATTAATTAAATAACTTTCCTAGCAATCACATCCCAATAAAATCATAATGCTAAAGGAATATTAATATGCCTTGAGGTGTTAATATAAAGCTTTAATTAGCTTAAATCACATATCTGAATATATCAAGATTATTAATTTTTTATTATAATTTATTTTTGGATATGAATTATTTGTAAATATAAGTACTCTTGTAGCTTTAAAAAAATGTTATTTTTTCTTAACTAACTTTTAGTTTCTACGTGTGCCTTGGTTGTGAGAATTGATTATTGGAATTAATCTCTATGGTTTATACATATGTATATATATAGATATTGAGGCTGAGCTCCATGCATTGCGGCTTGAACACTCTGCTGGTAAAATACTGTGTCACATTCGGTCTGACGAGCTGGTCGGACTGTGCATAATCTCCAATGGGTTATTGAACTTTGTATTTACGTCGGGACTCGGGTGTTAGTGTAGGATACATGTTTACGTTACCGTGTTTTGTTTTGTGCCATAGATACAAAAACCGGAAGGAAACGCCACTTGAGTGCTGTGTTTATCGGTAACGTCGGTACGTATAACTGCTTCATCGTTTTGTTTGAAAGCTGGCTTGAATTAGCATATTAATGTTCGTTATCAGCAGAAAATACTAAAGCTAGAGAAACAGTTCAAAATTGCTGGTTATCAGTGTGATTGAGGATCTTTTTTACTGCAAAAGTCTCCATTGCACATTTCGATTTTCGACTATTGTTTACTTGATTCATTGATACTGGTAAGTCAACAATCGGAGGCCAAATACTCTTCGTCAGCGGTTAGCCCTTGGGCTAAACATGATTGTTTTGTAGGTACATGGCACACATTATAGACACTAATGAAGAGGAAAGGGCTAAGGTACTAATCTTTATTCGAACATGCATATATTTCCCGCAATAATGCCTATATATCGCTTCATGATTGCAGGGTATAACTATCGAAGTCGGAAGAGCACATTTCGAGACCGAGACAACTCGGTTTACTATTTTGGATGCACCAGTAAGAACATTGCCTCTGAACTTACTGTTGTTACTATCAATTTATATTAGAAACTAAATATACTTTTGTATTGACTAACTAGGGTCACAAGGGTTATATTCCGAATACGATCAACGGCGCTTCTCAAGCTCATATCGGTGTGCTGCTCAGTTGAATCAGTGTTTTTTTTTTCTTTAATGCCTTACGCTGCTTGGACTGTAAGTTTTCTCTTGAATTAGGTGATATCTGCTCGTAAAGGAGAAATCTAAACCGGTTACGAGAAGGGAGGGCAGACCGGTGAACATGTCATATTGGCAAAGACCTCAGGTGTGGCGAAGCTACTTGTAGTAGTTAATACGATGGACGACTGTTCCGTCAACTGGTCTAAACAAAGGTTGTTTTTTCCAGGTTTTTGTGTTTCGAGTTTGTATGTTAATGTTATTCAGAGGGGTGTTCTTCCTCAGCTACGACGAAATTCAGTCGAAGATGACACCTTTTCTAAGGTCTAAAGGCTACAATGTCAAGAAAGATATTCGAACCATTGTCTTTTAGTTATATAACATGTTTATAGTTGCACACGGCGGTCGGACTTGTTTCCATATCGGCACATATTGAGGCTTCTAACGGCGATACGATAGCATAGAACTCTTGTCTTGAATTTGCAGATGTTCAGTTCCTACCAAAAGTTTTGGTATTTAATCTTTATATTTTTAATTTCATCATTTTTTTACTTATACTTTTTAAATTTTAAAATTCCAATCCTCATCAAATAATATTATTAAATTCAGTAACTTAAATTTTGCTATTTTCAATATCATATATGTAATATCATATCAACTTTTCATTTTCACATATTACTCACTAAAAATTCAGTTAATAGATTAATGAGTGTTGTTTACATCAAGATTGATAATTTAAAATTAAAAAAATATAAGAACTTAGAATGATCTAGTTGGAGAATATAAATTAGCTATACAATCATACACTTTTTTAACTGCTACTATTTTGGCGAGGCTAAAATTTCAAAATGCATAGGGACTAAAATTGACTAACTCGAAAAGTATAAGGATTAAAATTGATCAAATTAAAGTGCATAGGCTAAATCGATGACTTTTGCAAAATAAAATACTAATAGCATAATTTAACCATTCAAAATGTAAAAAAATTGGAAATAATCCATTCATAATAGAAAGACTAAACCCAAAAAAGAAACGTAGTATAGGGACCTTTTATTGAATAAACATATGAATTTCGAGGATGGATATGAAATTTAAGGGAAAAAAGAAAAGAAAAGAAAAGCCGAATGGATGCATGAAAGCCTGAAAAATGGTAGCCTCTAATCCCGAAAGGAAGAAGACCCAAGAAACAAGCTTTCACCTCTCAAAATGGGCTCTCAAGCAATGTCACCATCCTTTTCCCTCTCCTCATTAAGCTGCCATTCATATCTTACTTCATCTTCCTCTCGTTTTCTATCTCTAAAACCTTCCTTACAGCCACTCAAGCATCTCAATTCTTTTAATTACCACCCACACATCCCTTCTCTCACCTCCGCCAAATCCTTCAAATCAAGGACCCGAGCTACCCTCGATGAGAAAGAAAAGAACCCATCACTTATTCAAGAGCAGCAACCAAACCAAGTATCGGGTTTTCATTTTTTTTAAATTAATTCAATTGCTTGTGGTGTGTGATAATGAGTTGATTTTTTTTTATATATAATGATAGGAAGTGGAGAAGAGCGTTAAGGTTTTAAAAAACGCAGCGAAAACTATGAAAGTACCAGCTGAGGAAGTGCTTTCAGCTTTTTCTGTTATTGAAAAAGCTAAAATTGATCCGTCGGCATTCCTTGAAACGCTTGGTGGATTGGATTCACCTGGTAGAACTTGGATGCTTATTTTTACTGCTGAGGTTTTCGTTTTGATTCACATAATTATTTTTTTTTTGATTTTGTTGTTGATTTTTATGCGAATGATATTAAGATTCTTTGATTTGGGTTTTGCAGAAAAAATTGAAAGGCGGCCGTTATTTCCCTCTTACGGCGGTTCAGAGGTTCGATGCTGCTGTAAGCTCATCAATACCCCTTTCTGTTTTTCTTTCAATATCACTTGAAGTTTTTGTTTTGCTGCTTAATTGGATAAAACAATTTAGAGTTAGTAGAAGGATCAAATCAGGGGCGGAGCCAGCGGGGGCTGGCAGGGTGCCCGGCCCCTAAAATGGAAAATTTTCCATCTAGTCCTCTTTATAATTTATAAAATTTTAATTTACATGGTAAAATTGCACTTTGGCTCCCCCAAAATTATAAAATTTTGATTTAATCCTTTAAACATTATACTTTCTTAAAATATGATAAAAATTGCACTTTGGCGTTTGGCCCCTTTATCATTTGATTTAATCTTTTAAAAATTTGCTTTAATCCATCAGATAAATGGAAAATTTTACCATTACTAATCTCAACTTAATTTTCATTAGCTTAATTAAGTATAATGTTTTATAAACAAGGGTCTCAAGATCTTTCTTTAGTAATGTGAGATTTGTGTAATTCATTTAAATACATAAAATTTCTAACACATGGTTGGGTTCGAGGATTAGGAATTGTGTAATTTTTTGATACAATGTTTACTTTCACTCATAATCTTTTCCTGACCTTTAAATCATGGGAAAAACATGTTTAAGTGCGCTCAAACTCACTTCGTTTTACTTGCTGCAATAATAACGGTAGCAACTGAAGTAAGGTTAATTTGGCCAAATTTGGAATGATTTCAATGAAAATTGATGAAAAGATTATAATAAAGAAAGAAAGACTGCCTTGTGAATCTGCCGTTTATGTGCTTTTTGATTGAAGGTGCTGTTTGTTGAATTTTCTTAAAGTTTTAGTTTACAATTATGGGTTCTTTTAGTGTTTAATTATGCTTTAATTGCCTTGAACTGTTTTAGGGAAGGAGGATTGAGAATGGTGTATTTCTTGGACCAATTGGTTTCTTAACCTTTGAAGGAAAATTTTCATGGAAGAACAGAATATTATCCTTTATTTTCGAACGAATCCGGGTTAAAATTGGACCTTTCAACCCTCTGGAGATCGGTCTTGGCCAGAAAGATGATAGAGAACCAAACACCAAAGATCCTTTCTTTATCTGGTTTTACATTGACGAGGAAATCGCGGTTGCTCGAGGCAGAAGCGGAGGAACCGCGTTTTGGTGCCGGTGTACTCGTGTCACTACTTGATTAAATACAGTACAAATTGTATTTCCTATTATGCAAAATATACATTCAACTCTGTTCTTAAACTATAATATACACAACATACTGTCCCAACTCTTACATGCAAGTATTCCATATTCAAAATACCCTTTCCATAGCCTTTTTTGCCTGAAAAAACGAGAGGGAAAAATTGTAAATTTTGCAGCAAAGCGAATACATGGGTAAAAGTATAAGTCTTTGTAATTAGTATTAAGAGTGAGATTTTATGTTCTTCTCTACTAAAAAAACGTTAAATTAAAGAATAAATTGGTTTTTTTGTAAAAAATTTCATCCAATTTTATCTTTAAAAATTAGTCTTTATGCGTCAGATACAGTATGTGTCATTATCGGTTCATTCCATCATTCATATTAATTTTTGACAGAAAAATTTAATTTACTTTTTTATCTAAAATATAATGATTAATTCATCCAATTTTTAACACGTAAACTTACATGTTACTTTTACCAAGCCATAGCGATGAAATAGAAGAAAAAAAAGGGAATGGATGTGCACTTACTTCTTGCTCCAAGTTACTGCGAACTGTAATTATCAAAAGAAACAACATTTGAGTGGTGAGTGCAGCTGTGATACCAAGCCAAAGCCCCTATAGAATGTAATGACGAAATGGTTAATTAGATTTAGAGTTTTTAGGTAAAAGTATTCTGGAGGTTCTCGTATTAAGAGTCATATTACATTTTGTTTTCTCTACTTAAAAAATAGATAAATTAGTCTTTATACATTAGATCAAAGAGTAAATTAGCCCTGTCAAAATCTTCATCCATTTCTACTGTTAAAAGCTGGTCTTTGTACATCTAAATAAGGTACACATGATTCAACAAGTGTAACTGTTTAATTATTTTGTCACTCACACTAGTTTTTAACTGTAGAAATTGATAAAATTTTTAATAGAAATGATCAATTTGTTCTTTGATCTAATATACAGTGATTAATTTACTCCTGATTTGTTCATTTTTTGAGTAAAGAGGATAAAATGCAATCTGATTCTTAGTACAAGGACTCCATAAACTTTTATCGAATTTTGACAAACGTTTGGCACTAAGAATGAAGATGGGGTAAGTGTGAATGAAGGAGATATTGTTTACCATGACACCAATATGGAAGAGAAAGGCTAATACAATAGACAAAGGAATGCCAACAAGGTAATAAGATCCCAGGTTGATGTATGCACCAATCTTCTGCCAACCACAGCCTCTAACAATGCCTAAAAGTTTCACAAAATGTATTGTTTTCAAACAGGTAGCTCAATAAATGAAAAAAAAAAACCCAGAATATATATAAGGTTAATTGCACCGAGCATCCCTAGACTACGATCCCAATTCTAAATTAGTCATTAAGCTTCAAAACTTTCTAATAGAGTAATTAAAGTATCAATATTGAATTAATAGGTTCTTTTCGTTAGCCTAATCATTAACTTGGTTGTAAAAGAAAAAAAAAAGAGCAGTGCCTTGAAGGGCTAGTTCTATTTTCAACACATTAGACCCAGGCCGAAAGTTTAAGGGGCAGAATTAGAATATATAATGTTGGAGGGACAGAAGACAATTTTATCATTTTATAATTTCTAAGGGATTTACATAGCAATTTTAACACCAGGGTCAAAGCCACCGCCTGCCCCACTGTTAAGGAATTGACAAAGTCAATATGAGTTAGTTTAAGTCAGTTCAAGTGAGCAGAGTTAGTTTCTTCAGTTTTCATACTGTTATGTTTCTGTTGTGAGTAGCTACTAAGTCCAAGAGCATCATTCAAGAAGCAGGTTTTCTCTGTTCTGAGATTAGTTCATCTCATATTACTCTTGTATTCTCTTCAAGAACGTCTGTTTTACTGAGTTTTCAACACCCACAGATTCGCCCTAGTCAAACCAATGTAATTTATACGATAGGGTACACACGTGTTTACAGTTTTGATCCATGTAAAAAGATTTGAGACTGATCTTAAATATGCTCTGAACTATTTAACACCCAAGTTGAATGCTAGGTTAATAGATAAAACCCTTTAAGGACTTAATTGAAATATTTCAAAGTGTGAAGACCAATTTAAAATCTGGACCATAGTTTGAGATCATCTAGTGCAATTAATATATATAGTAGATATTGATGATATATTTTCAAGGTTGTGAGAGAACCTGAAAGAACACATTGGACTCCATCTATAATATTGGATGCAGCAAGAATTGGAACCATAGTTGAGACATATCTAATGACTGATGCATCATTGCTATAAGCATAGCCCAAGACGTTTCGCATCAACACCAGTGCCAATCCCACCAATATGCCTTCAGAGACCCCAAGGACCAGGGCTACACGCGCGGCCAACCGGGCCCCCTTCGGATCTTCGGCTCCTAATTCATTTGACACCCTTATGCTGCCATAACAAAAAAGCACCCCAAGGTGGGGAATGGGGATGTAGCGTGCCATTAGAAGATTTAAAATACTAGTGATGTCGGGTTTCGGTTGTAGCTCACCTTGCAGCACTGCTCAGTCCGAAGGGTATCATCAAAATAATTGCAGTGGTATTAATGCTGTGAAACAACAAGAAGCATTTGACTTGATATCCAAAACTGGAACTTAATCGAGTAAATGAAAGAATGTATTAAACATACCAGATCGTAATCACCGAAGTTTCTAACTCCGGATTAGGCAAAAGACCCGAAAGAAACACCAGTATTTGAAATGACCATGATTCCAAGCTGGTCAATGTTCAAACATATGTAAGATACAAAAAACTTAAAATGGTTCATTAGTGAATTTGATGTGATATATAGTGTGGTTAAGCTTACCAAACCATTACAGCTGAAGGAACAGCTAGTCTAAGGAAAGGCAAAACCTCGTACAAGGACTCATTTGAAAAGCCAGTCCAAGTTTGTACACAAGAAGGAGAGAATTTAACGTAAAATGCCAATATCAACACATTGATCCAATACGAAATGGAACCGGCAAGAGCAGCGCCTTTGTTCCCGAAGCTGAGTTTAAACACTAGAATCCAACATATGAAAACGTGTATCAAAGTTGTGATTCCGGAACTTAACACCATTGGGAATATGTTGTTTTGTGTTCTTAGGAATCTTAGAAGGCATTGAAGAATGGCGTAAGCGAACAGGGTCGGGATCATGTAACAAGCATATACGCCAGCTGCTCGAGAAATTTCGGGGTCTTGGCCTACGGCAGATAGGATGGAACCAGTGTTGGCTAAGATGATAGCTAAGGGAATGGTAATGAGTGAAAGAATCAGCATGGCTCGTTGGGTGTGGGTGCCTAGCATATGGTATTGCTTTGCTCCATATGACTGGCCACAAAGGGTCTCTAATGCTGTTGACATTCCCATCTGCTCCATTAGAAGAAAAATCAGTTCAAAAGGTTAGTACTAGAAGTATTCATGGGTGGGCTAGTTTGGATTGAAACTCGGTTTTAAAAAATTTTCATTTGAGCTTGAGCTTAACCCACACAAGTTCGTTCAAATAGCTCATTTTAATGTTCAAAAATATATATATATTTTACATTTTTTATTATTCTGTGCGTTAAAACGGATCGGGTCAAGCCTACCAAGGGTTGATCGGACAGGGCGGACTACTCGGCCTATGAATACTTCAAATTAGTGGTACTCTATTTTAAAACAAGGAAAATCTGTGCATGAATTTCATGCACTATCCGTGAATAACAATATACATCCTAAAAAAGTTAGAAATAAATTTTAATAACTTTACTTAAACATAATTAAATATTAATATGATTATTACATTTTTTTTTCTAATTTTGCATTTAGAGTTGATATGAAGTTTCGAGTTCCCAATTTTAATTTTGAATTTATATTCAAATAAAACCATTAATATTTATTTATAAATTCTCTACTATTTTTAATTTCATTAGTGATAGGATTCACATACTTTGTTGTTCACTAACAGTGCATATGACCTATGGTGCATCAATATTCGTACTTAAACAAATTGTTTAGAACAAATATTGTTTGGTCTAATTGTAGTTTTAGCCCCTCTACTATGTTGAAGTTTAAGATTTAGTCTATCTATTTTAATTTGACACAATCTGATCCTTTCTTTTTATAATGGTTTTAGTATGTATGAAATAATAATTCCCTCCGTTGCTTCAATTAAACTGATGATGGAGACTTTTTTATTATTATTCGATCACATAAGAAGAGTTATAATAATAAATCCTATCCATCATATCCAACTAATAATAAATTCACATATCTTCCAAATGCTTAAAGCCTTAAACCTATCTTTTAAAAAGATTCCACACAATCACTTTAATTAATGGCAACAGCAGACAAAATTATCAATTTAGATCTACTAGTAAGTGACTAATTTATGCAAATTAGAGCAGCTAAATCCCGAATTTTACCATAATAAAAGGACTGAACCACAATTAGGCCTCAATTTTCTTGCTTTGCTGATTCCAAGATTAAAAAAAAAAAAAGCTAAGAGAAAAGAGAAACCGATCTCACCAGCAAGTTAAACGCTAACACAGCAGCAAAAGAAGTAGCCAGTGAAGCAGAAGCAAGAGCTAATGCACCCAAATGACCCACAAACATAACAGAGATCAATTGCAAGCAATACAGCAACAAGCTTTCACATATTAATGGAGCTGCCAGCCATAGCTGTTTTTTCACTTCTTCGATGATCTCTTCCTTTCCTAGATCTTTCTCTTTGCTATCTTCTAAAGGTGAACTGAAACTGATCAGTGACCGTTCATCTTCTCTCGGTTCCATTGTATTTTTTTTTTTCACAAGAAACATGATGGGTGATACTGATATATGCAAGTTTATTAGTACAGGTGTAAGACACTAAGACTGTAGGCAAACTGTTCGACCTTTTGTCTCTCTGCTTTTGAACTTTCAAACTGTAAAGTTTTCCACGAAGATGTTGTTGTGCGGCACTGAGTGGTGCATTCAATCTTAGATATTTCATTAAAGATAAATGTTACATCATTTGTAATTTACTGATTGCTAATGTTGTTGTTATGTTACTAGTAAATATATATATATATACGAGGAATTACACTGATAAATAGTAGGAAAGAAATGGACAAATTTTACGCAATACATAGGCATATAATGAGATTAGATATCCACATATTATAGTTGTATATGATGAGAATGGAATTAAGTACTCAAGGACCTAAAACTTCCATTATTTTTGTATAATTATATGTGTACTTATTCATATCGAGGATATTATTCAGGTAAAGTCTTCTCAATAATATTAATTTTAGGATTTTAACTCAATCCAAATATTTGGGTCAATTTAGCCTTTATATTTTAATTTGATTAATTTTAATCGCTATGTTTTTTGAAATTTGAAAATTTAATCATAACCCAAACAATATTAGTTAAATTCGTTAGGTCAGATTCTGCTATTAGTCAATACTATTAGTTTATGTTCTCCAGTTTGATCATTTCTAATCCCTGTACTTTTGAAAATTTGAAATTTCAATTCAATAGCCATTGAAACCAATAACTAAAATGACATAGCTTTTTTTTTTTGTAAGTATTACATGAAAATAGCAAGCTGACATGACAATGCATATGTAATGATATGTTTATCGCATAAATTTTGAAAATAATATAATTTAACTAAATAGATTTAATGGCTACCATTTGGATTAAGACTGAAATTTTAAATTCCAAGAAGTATAAGGACTAAAAACGACTAAATTAAAACATAGGAACTAAATTCGTAATTTATACATAATACAAAACTAAAAATAATCAAATTAGATAAACATTTAAATTTATAATTTATGTATAATATATGGATCAATAACAAAATTTGACCCATAAAAAAAATTGGAACTGGACTCTTTATTTATTTATTCTTTTAAATGTTTAGGTTTAGTTTCATTTTAACCCAATAACCTAACCCAGCTTAAGTTTCTTTTTTCAACCCATCTGTTTAAGCTTTTCTTTTTGTGGTTTTCCTTTTAATTTTTGCTTGTAATTAGTTGAAACGAAAATCATTTTTCATGGTAATAATAAAAGAATTATTCATATAATTAGGAAATTACCTTCTCTAAATGTTTTGTCTTCATTTTTAATTTTAAATATCAAGAAAATATAACACATAATTACATGTTAAACTTTCAAAATTTTATAATTTCATCCCTTTCAACTCATCAAATTAACAAATAAGGACTAAATCTTTAAATTGAGCGTAGTTGAAGAACAAAAACCTATAATTTGACATCCACTTTTGCAAGGGTTAAAAACTAGTTAATAATGTTATGGTTGTATAAATTTAAATTTCGTCAAATTTTGCTATTTGTCCTTGTACTCTAATTTGTCAATTTGAATCCTTATATGTTTCAAATTGGTCAATTTTAGTAATTGTACTTTTGAATTTTGAAATTTCATTTTTGATTCAAATAGAAGCATTAAAATTTGCTTAGTAAAATTTTGTTATTACTCCTATACTATGTGCTAAGTTATAGATTAGTCCACACCCTTCAATTGGATTAATCTGTACTTTTTGAATTTCAAAATTTTAGTCTTGCCGCAAACATTAGCCATTAAATCCATCAAATATTTTTTAAGTAATATGTAAAAATAACAAGATAACATGACATTACACATATAATAATATATTTGTCGAATCAAATATTAAAAATAATAAAACTTAATAAACTTAACAACTAACGTTTGGTTAGATAAGTATAGAGACAAAAAAACGATGAAATTAAAGAGTAGGCTTTCATTAAATTACGTGGGATTCGTAATAATGTTTTGCTTAGCTTAAAGGCTTATGTTATTATGTTATGTTTCCTTTCCTTGATTGTAAGTTTGCACAAATCAAAAGAAGGGTTTAAAGCAATGATGTAGTCAAAGTCGGTAGGCAATTGCATGGAAACTATTCCTATATGACATTACAGAAAATTCCAAAGCATATTAATTTGGTGGCCATTAATTTACCCTCGTGTAATATTTTCAACACATAATGGGCAAAGAATAAAGAGTCTCTCATAAAACACCACCACTCATATCTCCTTTCTAATTGCTAGAGCCATCCACATTATTTTGTTAAAAAAAAAATCCAAAACTTCAAACAGATGAATATTCTACCAAAACACAATAAATTAAGGGTAAATTTTAATTTTAATTTTTACAATAGTAAAAATACAATTTCATCATTTGAAGTTTGAATAGTCTATATTTTTGTAATTTTTAAAAGATTAAATCAATTTTTTATCATATTTAGGGGGTCATAGTGAAATTTTACTTTCATTAATTTAAAATTTTTAAAAATTTAAAGGATCTAAATGAAAAATTTTCCATTTAAATATCAACCCTTCAAGTTACACCCTAGAATTAAATATCAACTTAGATTTTGAAGTGATTATCTAAAATATGTAACTTATAGTGGTAAAAAAATAGGTTTTTTTTTAAATTATTAGTAAATTGGTTATTCAATTATACTTAATTAATTTTTTTAGGTTAAAAATAGTCCTTAAATTATCAATTGTGTCTTATTTTATTTAAAAAGTATATGACATTTAATAAAAAGCATGTCACATGTCATTTTTTTGGTCGAAATCAGGGTTAAATGGTCAATGCTCTCTAAAGAGATAAATGGCCAATCACGAAATGTGCTTTATTCTCATGAGCGGGAATCGAACCCCCAATCACATTTTTAAGGGACGGGATGAGCAACTATCATACCACATCTCATGATTACGTGTCATGTTCTTATTATTTGGTACTATTTATGGATAAATTAAGACAAAATTTATAATTTAAGTCAACTTTTGAATAAAACCAAACATTTATTGAATATAGTGGACCTCACCTTGATTGTACTAGTAATGATGATTTTTATTGTTATCCATATTCCAAGAAAAGAAAGAAAGAAAATCTAGGTCTACATGAACAAAGCTTTTAATATGCTAAAAATGAGTGGTCACACAATTTGAATGTGACTATTAAGGCTTCGTTTGGATGGGCGATTGACTGCGGTGCGGTGCGTTTAACTTACTTTTTGTCTCACGCTACAGTATCGCTACAGTATCTAATCTCACCGCCACCGCTGTTTTTACACTAACCGCAGCTAAACGCACCGCCCATCCAAACTCACCCTAAGGCGTGGTACCAGGACATAGTTAAGGGGTTGGCAGGGGCTCGACCCCCTAAAATAGAATATCATTTATTTAGGTCTTTTAGAAATTTTAAAATTTTAAAATAGTAAAGATAAAATTGTACTTTGGCCCATTAAAGATGATAAATGTTTAATTTAATCTTTTAAAATTTATAAAGATATAAGCTATTAAAAAATATAATTTATTCGACCACTAAAAAAATTTCATAACTTCGCCCTTGCGTGATACTGTTGAGATGATAACACGAAGCCTTTGTATAATTCCCTCAAAATAAGGAAAAATAAATCCGTTTTGGTGATAATGTAAAAAGTTATTATTTTTTTCTAGCCCTAATTTTATTTCTTTTGCATTATTAATAAATTGATTTCCAATAAAAGTGATATTTAAATTTTTAATTTTTTTCATTTAATTCTAATATACAAATCACGTCCAATAAGTATGTCTTATGCTGTGTTTTGATCGATTGATATTATTTTTTGATAAATTAATACAAAATCAATAGTTTAGATATTATTTTTAGGACTAATAAGAGAATTAGTATATAACTCGACAATTTATTTATTTAAATAAATATACCTTTAAAAGAAAAAAATTATAATTATGTGATTATAATTATGTTATGTCATTAATTCTTTAATGAAACTTATAAATTATCACGAAAGTTTTATCAACAGCTTCGTCACCCTAAAGCACTTCTAATAAAATTTAAGTACTAATCCTTTCCAAATTAACTTCTTTATTTGTTAAAACAAGTGTCGGGTCTCAAAAGGAGGATTTAAATTGGAATTGTAAAAATGATGTTATTGAAAAGGATAATTATGAATTTCGAAAAAAAAGGTTGCCATGAATTGCAAAATTAATATAGAGAATACCGGGCGGCATCAGGAGACTGGCAGGACCTCGCCTCTAAAATGAAAAATTTTACTTTTGACCCTTTAAAATCTATAAGATTTTAATTTAATAAATAGTAAAATTACATTTTAACTCTTCTAAAATGATAAAATTTTGATTCAGTCTTTTAAAAATTATAAAGATATAAATTATTAAAATTGTGAAATTGTATTTTAATTTTTATAAAAATATAACTTAATTTTGACCTCCTAAATAAAATTTTTGACTTCACTCTCGTTGATGGTTATGAATTTTGACTTATCGGTAAAATTATGAAAAAGATATGAATTTTGACTTAGGTTATCTTAAAACCTTAATGATTGGAGTCCAAATATGATCGTATATAAATTTATTAGAATTAATTTTAATTTAGGTGGAAATATATTTCGATTTAGCGTGAGTTGGACGCCAGTAGGGCTGCTTGAAGGCTCTGGAAATTGAAGCATTCAATATTTTGTAATAATTTTTTTATTGAGAAAACACAAAGAGTTAAAGTCAAAGAGATAGAAATGATAGATGGATCAGAAATATGGGGGAGAGGTTGTAAACAGTTCCAAAGAGGGAACCAATGATCAATCAAAGCAATACCCCATCACTTTTGCTGGCAACCAATCAGACTACATATTCTTCAATTGCATCATCATCAGCAGCAGCATCAATAGACCCTATCCAAAAGGGGAAAAGAACAAACTTCAAAAGTATTCAATCCCCCCCCCCCCAAAAGGGCAAATGCGTGCATTCTTTGGGATATTGGGTCCCATATCCCACATTGAAAAATCACTATTTCTTTTCATATTGATACCCAAAAGATAATACAGTAAGAAATTAGAAATTTTATATTTAATTTTCGAAATGTTATCTGTTAAATAAGTGTTAGAATTGTGTGACCCAAATTCTAAGAGATTGCTTGCAAGTCAAGTTAAATAAAAATATATTTTCTTTCTAGAAGATTTAGTATTTATTAGTATAATATATTTAGCATTTATTAGTATAGTTTATTTGACTTACTAATTTAGCCTATAAATAGGCTCCTTTACAATCTTAGAATTAAGAGACACCCATTAGATTAGAACTCATAACATATTCAGAGAATTTTGTGTTTACGTTTGAGGGTTCTTTGTTTTTCGGGTTTTCGGGGTTTAGTTTTTATCTCCATCTTTTGTACTCTTCATTCTTTTGCCATTATAGTAAAATTATCTTTGCCCGTGGTTTTTTATCCTCTTTTGAGGGGTTTTTCCACGTTAAATTTGTGTGTTCATCTTCTCAATTTCTTCTACTATTTTTACTTGTTCGTTGCTTAATCGGGACGATCCTAACAAGTGGTATCAGAGCTAGTTTAACTTTCATAGATCAGCCCGTTCAGAGATGGCAGCAACAAGGTTTGAAATTGAGAAGTTCGATGGTGAGACAAATTTCAATCCGTGGCAAGTTCGGATGATGGCAATCCTAGTTCAAAATGGCTTGAAAAAGGTTGTTACAGGGAAAAAGCCTGAGAATCTAAATCAAACAGAATGGGAAGAGCTTGATGAAAAGGCCTTGTCTGCAATCCAGTTGTGCCTCGCGAATACAGTATTGCAGGAGGTATTGATGGAGAAGACCTCATTCGCCTTGTGGAAAAGGTTAGAAACTCTTTATGCGACTAAGTCTCTGGCTAACCGTTTAGTGTTGAAACAACGTCTATTTACGTTTCGCATGAACGAAGGTGAGCTTCTTAAAGATCACATCAGTCAATTCATCACTCTTTTAAATGATTTAAAGAACGTTGAGGTTCATATTGACGATGAAGATCAAGCTATGCTGTTATTATGCTCTTTACCCTCTTCATACAAGTCTTTCAGGGAAACCCTGATTTATGGCAGAGACAAACTCTTGTTCGAAGATGTGAAGGGTCATTTGTTGAGTAGAGACAAACTCGACAATGAGTTTGGTTTGAATAGCAAAGCAGATAGGCAAGCTTCCGTTTTGGTAGAATCAAAGAAACGAGACAAAAGGTGTCGCTATTGTAAAAAGTTAGGTCACGTCAAAGCAAATTGTTATAAACTGCGAAATAAAAAAGCTGCTGAGAGTAACGAGGAAGATGTAGCTGGTGCTAATTTGGTCGATGAAGGCGATGATGATTTCTTGTTAGTGTCAACGAGCGATAATTCCAAGGTTACGTCTGAGTGGATCCTAGATTCAGGATGTTCTTTCCATATGTGTCCTAATAGAGAATGGTTCTCCACATACAGTTCAGTTGAAGGTGGAGTTGTGCACATGGGAAACGATTCATATAGTAAAATAATCGGTATTGGTACTGTTAAAATTAGGATACACGATGGGACGATTAGGACACTCTCAGATGTCAGGTATGTACCTGATTTACGAAAGAATCTCATCTCCTTGAGTATTTTAGACTTGAAAGGATGCAGAATCAACATCGAGTCGAGTGACATTAAAGTATCTCGTGGAGCTCTCATTTTGTTAAAAGGTAAAAGAACTGGCAGTCTTTATATTCTAGAAGGTTCTACAGTGACCGGTGAAATCGGATGTCCCTCGTCCGTTACGGAGTCAAAGTCAACTCATTTGAAGCGGAGGCAACTTGGTCATAGGAGGGAAAAAGGTATGACCGTTTCGTTGAAGAGAGGTTCTCTTTTGGATGCAGGTTTTGAAAAGTTAGGGCACTGTATTCGTGAAAATCAGACCCGGGTTAGTTTTGATTTGGCAGTGCACAAGTCGAAGGCTAGAAGTCTTCCAGCTTCTAAGCATAGATTCGACTCAGTTAATTCCCTACATAGTTCAAGATAGGCCCGTGGCGGGTTTTGGCAAAGATGGCATTGAAAGAATTCGTGTCAAGGTGGAGATTGTTAGAATTGTGTGACCCAAATTCTAAGAGATTGCTTGCAAGTCAAGTTAAACAAAAATATATTTTCTTTCTAGAAGATTTAATATTTATTAGTATAATATATTTAGCATTTATTAGTATAGTTTATTTGACTTACTAATTTAGCCTATAAATAGGCTCCTTTACAATCTTAGAATTAAGAGACACCCATTAGATTAGAACTCATAACACATTCAGAGAATTTTGTGTTTACGTTTGAGGGTTCTTTGTTTTTCGGGTTTTCGGGGTTTAGTTTTTATCTCCATCTTTTGTACTCTTCATTCTTTTGCCATTATAGTAAAATTATCTTTACCCGTGGTTTTTTATCCTCTTTTGAGGGGTTTTTCCACGTTAAATTTGTGTGTTCATCTTCTCAATTTCTTCTACTATTTTTACTTGTTCGTTGCTTAATCGGGACGATCCTAACAATAAGTAAATGACTTTCCAACGATTAAAAGTATATTATTTTTTTGGTGGGAATTTTATTTTTCGTGATATGAGTATTGTCAAAAGAATCTGATTTACAGAGTTGAAAACTCCTTAGTTGATCGACTTGAATGACTCAAGAAGATTTTTGCTGATAAATGATAAGTGATACTTCAGAAACTTCTTTTAAAAAATTCAATCCCTTCAACAATATTACAAAAAAATCGTTTTAAAAAAAATCCAAACATATCACTATTTAGTGTATTAATGCAATAATCCTCGTATAAAACTTTAACATCAGAGACTAAGGGAGGGAGTCAGGGGCCCTAGCCTCTCCTCCCCCAAATGTGAAACTATTGCTTCAAACACTTGCTTAATTCTGTTTAATTCGCCCTTGTTTAACATATATTTGCACAAATCATGCATTCTCATGCATAAACATAAACCTAATTAAGATGGAATCTCCCAACTCAATGTGAAAAGGAAAGAAATAAAGAAAGAAAGCAATGTGAAGATATTTTATGATGCATGGGGTTCATGTGGTGAACCCAAATGGGGAAGGTTATGTATAGGGTCTTGACATGTAGTCAAGGGATCTAGGGTTTTATTTGGAAAACGTGTAGCCATCTTTTATTAGAACCCACCGCCCCATTTTGGTTCCATCTTTATTCTTTCCAAGAGCGTGCAACACTACAGATACAAGATAAGATATGTGTGTTGAGGGATGCTCTCTGGGGAATTGCTAATGTCTTTGAAATGCACTCAAGTTAAAAGTCACAAATTTGGTTTAAAAGTCGAAATAAAATTATAACAAAATTACAAATTTTTGGGATAAAATGATCTGTTCCTCTAAAAGTTGGGTTTGAGAATTAAAGATTTGAGAATATGAATTTAGATTCAAAAATAGTGTTAATCGAGCAATAGAAATATAACATTTATGATAATTTCTTAAATCCATAGATTTGTTAAATGTTTATTTAGTAATAATTTTAAAATTCTTAAGATATTTTTTATTGTAATATATATTATATTTAGTTTAAACTAATTTATCCATAATATATAATTTTATTCTTCCCATTTACATCAATGAAATTCAAATTTAATTAATGTAATGCTGTACAAAACTATAAAACTTAAATTGAAACAAAATCTTTTTTAATATCATTGTGGCGATAAATGATTATTTCGTAACAATTATCTGAATATAAAGAATGGATGAATATTTGATGCACCGTTAATAAATAATACAATCTTATTACTTGATAAAATAAAAATAATAGAAAATTCATGAATAAATATTAATAATTTTTGCATGGTGGGTCTCACATGTGGATTGTTGATAAGTCAACAACAAAATGGGTGCCATATCTTAACAACTTACCTGAAATGATGTAAAGATTATTTTTACAGCCACAAATCATGCATTCTCATATTATATATATATATATATATATCAAATTCACATGGCATGTCCTATTATAAAGCTGCCACAAGATCATTGAAACCGAAAAATCTGTTTTCAATTTAGTTGTAGAAGAAACACAAATTTTAATTCACACGGTACATATATATCTAACCCTCTAAAAAAAAGGGGGATTTTCTCACGGGAAAATAGGGGTACTTGTACCCTTAGGATTGTTATGGGTTTAAAATGTAAAAAAATTAAATTAAATTACTTTCACTTTAAATTTGATTACTATTCTCGTACTTGAACTCTTTTTTTTAGTTTAAGTAAGTTATGAACTTGATAATTATTCTCGTATTGAAGTCTGAATTTTTTTTATTCAAATTAAGCTTTGAACTTGATAATTATCCTCACATTGGGATCTAAACTTTTTCTTTTGTTTAAGTTAATTGTTGATATTTCTTTGAAAACCCTAAAATTCAGGTTCTAATGTGAAAATAATTGTAAAGTGTAGGACTTAATTTAAACCAAAAAAATTTAGATCTTAATGTGAGAATAATTGTTAAATTTAAACCTAAATAATAATTTAACCCTAAATGAATTTTAGGGAATGAAACAAGGGAAGATGCATTTTGAGAAGGAGATACAAGTTCTAACATTATAGCCGTAAAATAGAAAGAGAAAGGATTAGCAAATGGAGAGACACTCCTAGAAACATCCAATTATCTTTAAGTGGGCAAACCCTTTTTTCTTCCTATAAATAGGGAGGCCTATGGGTCTCTTCTCCTATAGAGCACCCCCTACTTCCTATATGTTTTCTCACTCTCTCCATTCTTTAGGGAACATTTTCCTATTAAAGTAACATTTATGGTCTTTTTTATAATGATTCTTTTGATGAGAAAACATTAGTTCAAGGAGCATATATATAATTATAATATTTTATAGTATACATGGGAGGTGTTGGTTGAAGAGGAGGCACTGGTGATTGTTGTTGACAGAAGATAGAGAGCACAGATGATGGTGTTGCCTATGTGCATGCATCCCACTCCTTTGTGCTCTCTATGCTTCTGTCATCATCACCTTTCATAGCCCCTCTTTTAAACCCTAAACCCATTGAATTACATTTCTTCTGTGTATGTATGGGTTTTGTTGTTTGTGGTTTACTTTTCTTTTTTTTTTTTGCAGTTTACAGATTTATTACAGGACTAAGAGATTGATGATGATCTTCGTCATGTAATTTGATCTTCAACATATGTAAGTTCATGTTAGGTTCCAACATCAACATCGATTGGTATAATTTTGTTTATCTTGTCTTTTTTGACTTTCGTATACAGGTAGCTTACGCACAAATTTGAAGATAAGTCTTGGTGATGTTTTTGTCAAAACAATTCGGATGCTATGCTTTTATATGCTTGTTAGATATTACCATTAAAGTGATTCCCCTTATCCAAAGGTACCACTTGCTTGTGGAAAATTCTATGTTTTTATCAATGGTATAATAGAGCATAACATGTATAAATATAGCCGACATATTCATTTTTCGGCTCCGTAGAAGAAGACTTTTATTGATCCATGTTCAGTACTACCACCGCTCCCTTGAAAGTTCAAGCTTGGAAATGGAATTGCAATTACTGCATTAACGCTAATTAAATTTTTTTAATATTTTTCATGTCCATTTTATGAAATATGATTAAAGTTACGATGATTTGTAACGGTTCATTTGGAAAGTGAAAAGTCGAAGGTGGATTAAGATAGATGTTAGAGGAGAAGGTATATTGACCCTTTTTATTGTTGCTTAATAGCCTTTAAGGGGGTTCTTTTCTCTTGCCTACATATATATTAGTTCCAGACTTTTTAGAAGTTAATAAATTTATTAATGTTAATTTTGTCATATTATGTATGAGTTGTCCTCTTTAGAGAATGACTATTTAAGTTATGTAGTGATTCGGACTCACGAGAGGTAGGTATGACAATTATCGATTTTTATTTTTGTTTGCAATACAGAAAGAATGGGAGCTTGGTTGCTGCAGCATATATACATTGGATGTCAGCTGATCAACCTTGTATATATATATTTTTCATCTAATTGTTCGAATCATAGACGGTAATTTTAATCATGTGTAATTATCTAGTTCATTTAATAATGCATAATATTATACTGTCAATTTCATCTCATTATATATATTCTTTGTCTATATTTTCCCCACTTCATAGGTCTCCACCACCATAACCAATTGATATAGTTATGGCTGAAAATTAAGTCCCATATCCCATCCAAACTGAATGTATTTATAATCTCGCCCCCACAGCTAACACTTGAAAGCTCCTTTTTTTTCCTTACCCCTTTCCTAGGGTACACAAGAACATATGAAAATTTGAGGAAAATGCTAAACAACTTGAAAAAAAAAAGGATTAACGGAGATTTATTTTTCATTATAAAAATAGAATTAACAGATCTAAAAGGTTTTAGGAAATAAAAGGGATAAATATTAAATTTATACATAAACTTTGGTCTAATGTGTAAATTGATATATAAAATTTAATTTGGTGCAATTATATATATGAAACTTGAATTATAATTCACATGTATAGATGAAACTTTGATTTTAATTCAACTATACACATTTGAGGAAATGAATATATATTGGATTAATATAGTTGTTTGTGTAAGTAACGTATAATATTGTCAATGATTCGTGAAAATTGAATCAAATAAAATTTTCACGTATAAAATAACACAAAATCAAATTTCATATATAACGTTGCACATTAATTCGAAGTTTATATATAGCTTTGATATTTATCCCAAATTAAAAAAGTAATGGTAATTGATTTTAAGAATTGGTAGGGTAAATACAATTATTTTAGGAATCACACACTTTAAATTGAGAATTTAGAAGTCGATCTAAATCGTGATATTTGAACGGTTTTTAAAATACAAATTGAAAATTTGCAATTATTTGGGTTGAATCAAAAATTTTTATTTAATTATGACGGATTATTTTTTTTTAAAAAAGTTGCTATTATTGACTATTTTTATTTAATTAAAAATATATATTTTAAAATATTTATAAAAATCTTAAAATTTTATTAAATAATTTAGTTTATCAAAATAAATTTAAAAAACTCAAAATACAAAATTTATATGAAAATTAAATACCGAATCAAACCAAATTAAATTAACACAAACGATTTAAAATTTTAAAAATTGTAACTGAATCCAACCAAACTAACCTTTAATTGTTCGGACATATTTTCGGATAAAACTCCAAATATTGAGAAATGGCATTCAATTTCCTGTTGTGTTATTAATGAGAGCAGTAAGATAATGATACAGTGACAACCAGATCTAGTAATTCTACTCAACTTTCATTATTTATTACAAAATTGGGTTTCCTAGAATCGATGTCGTGCCATATTTCTCTGTTTTAAATTAATTTTTGAAGTTACTTAGATTGATTTTTAATAGGAGGATAACAAGGTTTGATCCATTAATATTTAAAAGGATAATATAATTTTTGACCTCTAAATTTAGTAAGAAGTTTACTTTGGTTTCTAAATTTTTTATTTATTTTGACTCTTGAACTTAAAAATTGTTATTCATTTAAGTTCATTGTGACCGCAAAAAAAAAATGAGGATAATGTAATTTTTGACCCCTGAACTTGACAATTATGTCTATTTCGATCCCTAAATATAAAAAATCTGAAAGTTTAATGATGTGACTCTTTTAAGTTTAAAAAATAAAAAGAATTAGATGATGATGTGGTAAAATATCAAAGTGTCATATTTAGTATTTTAATAACCGAACCAATTGTTGAACAAGTTAGACCATTAGTTCTCAATTCGATCGGTTTGGCCATCAGACCAACAATAATTAAATAAATAATTAAAAATTCATAAAAATCTAAAAAAGAAAAAGAAAATATAAAGCCAAATTTACTTGGCTAAATTATCCTAAAGGTGTTCATGGGTCGGGTCGAGCTAGGCCTAAGCATGATATTACCATACTTTATTCGTGCCCAAGCTTAGCCCAACCCAACCCGAAATATGGGTCTAAAATTTTACCCAGTCTCGCCCATATTTGCAAAAGACTAACCCAAGCTCATTTTAGGCCCACCCATATTATTTTGAATTTTTTTAAAATTATATTATATTATTTTAACATTATTTTAATGTTTAATTAGAGTAATATTATATAATTAGTATAGGTTTATTCTTTTAATGTGTTATAAATTACATAATATATAAAAATAATATATAAAAATTATTATAAACTTAAAAATGGCTCGGGCCAAGCTTAGGCCTTAAATGTTCAAGTCTGAGCCCAACCCATATTTTAAACGGGACTAATTTTTTTATCCAAGTCTATTTTTCGGGCCTAGCCGGGTAGCTCGACCCATGAACACTATCCCTATCCAATATGATAATCATCACCACTCAAATGTGTAGGATTCATGTAGGATCCATCTGTTAAATGTAAAAATTAACTTATAAATGATGATTAAATATGCATTGAATATTAATAAAGAAAAAATAATAGAGTGAGCCACAAATTATATCTAATTTATATAATCAAACACTATAATTTTACAGCTTTTGAATAAATTAGAATTACACGAGTATAGATAATTTGGTAGATATTTAAATTTATTTAATTATAAATATATAAATAAATTTTGCTTGGATCTTAAATCCCAAGCATCATTTTTCACATGTTTTGGACTAATTTGGCTGCAATATTTTCAAATGAATTCTTTTGGGCCTGACTTGTTAAAATTTTTGAGTAAATTACATTTAAGGTCACTAAATTATTAGTAAGTTTATATTTTGTTTACTCAATTTCAAAAAGTTACCAAATTATCATTAAATTATTTGAAAGTTTTCATTTAAGTCATTGGATTGTTAAAGTCGCGATTGTATAATCTTATTTGTTTGCACCGCCTGCACCAATTGAAAGCTCCCATTGCCCTTCTCTTCTACAATTTATTTTTTTCCTTATAAACAATTTTAAATGTTACGAATCTCCAGCCCAAAATCTAAACAACTTTCTTTTCCGATCCCCAACATTAATCGTTAGATTGATTTGGATCTAAGTTATGTTCTTCTACTCATCGATGGGTATTGATCCAGCGTATCAGTCGTTGAATACCACTTGGAACTCACTAGCCAGATTTTTTTTATAAAAAAAAACTTAACAACTAATGATTTAAATAAAAACTTTTGAATAATTTAATGATTATTTTGTAACATTTTAAAGTTAAGTGATCAAAACGTTAACTTTTACTTATTTTGAAATCGATGAAATTATTTAATTTGACTCATTTGATTTATGTCATTAATATTTTAATTTTAAAATAAGAAAGTTTTGGGTTAATGATAATGTCGAAAATTTTAAAACTTTAACAAGTCAAATTTAAGTAAATTATTATAATTCAAGTTTAAAAATTTACTCCCTAAACCATAAATTCGAAATCTCATGTTACCGTTTACTGATTTATTTAATGTGCATATATATCCAAAATTTCCTTTGACAACTTTTGCAACAAAAGCATAGCTGGAATTTAAAATAATAACTGATGGGTTCTTTTCTTCGATATTTAAAATAAATTTAAAATTTAAAGTTAACATTATTGAAAGATTTTGATCTGAAAAATATTAAATTCAGACAGTAAAATGAATAAAAACACTATCGGCAACTTACTAGAAAACCTGGAAGGTTCTTCTTCTACATGTAATGGTTTTGTTCACCTATTGTAATAATCAAGGAATACAGCTAAATCCCACAAGTGTATTCTTAAGTATATTTGGTCTTTTTTAAGTCAATGGACATTTAACCCATGTTGTAATAAAGTTGGTAATAAACTCAGTAGTATCTCACCCCCACTTGTGCTGAGATCTTCAAATGATAATTTATACAATAAAAACATGTCTCCAAAATTTATCTCCCAACTCTTTTTCTTCAAGACAGCGGCATCTCTGTCAAGGCCAGTGATGAACCATTTTGGACAACACCATGTTCCACAAATGATTACATCTTATATATATAAATTGAAAGGGCAAGAATATTCCCACTAGTTCTCAATAAATAGGTTCATGAATCTCATCTTAGATTTTTCCTCTCTTTAACTAAAAAATTTTATGGTTTATCTTTTTCGAACAAAAATATAGATACACACATACATGAATCTTCTTCAAGCTTTGTTTGTTTCTATGTTTCTTCAATGTGGCCAATCAAAAATAAGAAAAAAAGTAAATCAATTTCAATTACAGTTTTTCAATAATTGAGATGAGAACAAACATGTTCTTTCTTTTTTTGCAGAAGTTATACCAAACATGAAATCAAATGTGAAACAAATTTTCCCTAATATCTGTCCAACATGCTAAATCTCCTCTTTGTCTCCCCAAGAAAATTGAAATTATATAATTAGGATAATATAATTTTTGATCCCTGAATTTGATAATTAAGTTTATTTTGGTACTTGTATTTTTTTTGGTTAACTTTAGCTCTTGAACTTAACAATTAAATCCATTTTGGTCTTTAAACTTGAAAATTTTAAAATATATATATAAATTTTCAGGTGATAATGGTATGATCTTAAAGTGTCGCATTCAGTGTTTTAATAACCAGACTGGTGGTTAAATAAGTCAAACCACTAGTTCTTCATTCAACCTGTTTAATCGGTTCAATTGTCGGATCAATAATAATTACAAATTTATAAAATATAAAAAAACAAAAATAAATTATTAGTCTCGTTCAACATGTTCAATTATCGATTTTCCAATTTCAAGCAGTTTTTGAATTAATTAGTTCAACCCTTTATTCGGACCATTACTTTCAATCCAATTTTGTTTCAGTAATGCTAATCACATCATCAAATCTTGATAGAATCCAAATTTAGGGACAAATGAATCTAATTACCAAATTTAAGGATAAAAGTGAAAAAAAAAAGGTATAAGTATCAAATTGCCTATATAATTATTAAAGTCAAAATGGAAAATAAAATCCATGTTGAAGTTTAAGACCAGATGATTGAAATGTCCTTCCACTGCCATGATTATTTTTGCATGTGCTTTTAGAAAAAAAAAAATGGTTCTTCCCCATGGTTTGTTTATAAAGCATGTGCCAACCATGTATTTGTGATACTGCCTCAACCAAAGTGATAAGCAGGCAATAATGGGGAAAAAGAGTACTGTTTCATACAAAATGAAACTTGTTCTAGCATTAGTTACATTGCAATTATGCTTTTCAGGGTTCCATATTGTGTCAAGGGTTGCACTTAATATTGGTGTTAGCAAAGTAGTTTATCCTGTTTATAGAAATATCATTGCTTTGCTTTTGTTGAGTCCCTTTGCTTATTTCTTGGAAAAGTAAGCCCTTGTTATATAAACTTTTTTGCTTATTGAATAGTTCACAATAGTACAGTATTTAATGTTCATCAATTAATTAATTTCAGGAAAGAAAGACCACCCCTTACTTTTTCATTGCTGGTTCAGTTCTTCCTTTTGGCATTACTGGGGTAAGATGAAAACACTAGCTACCATAATAGACGCTCTTCATTGTTTATGAGCTTATTATATATATGTATATATGTTTATATAGTCTATGTTACTTCAGAATAACAGCAAACCAGGGATTTTACATTTTGGGTTTATATTATGCATCTCCAACATTGGCTTCAGCAATGCAAAACTCAGTTCCTGCAATTACTTTTCTTGCGGCTTCAGCTCTAAGGTATGTATGTATGTATGTATGTATGTATGTATGTATGTATGTATGTATGGTCTCATAAGAACAATGGTAATGTTTTTTTCTTGTTTCTTTTTTTTTCTTTTTTTGCAGACTTGAGCAAATAAATATTGCAAGAAAAGATGGATTGGCTAAAGTGTTGGGAACCATTGTAAGTGTAGGAGGTGCCACTGTAATTACTCTCTATAAAGGTCCCATTCTATTACACCAATCAAACAATATGCAGAATTGGACTTTGGGATGCATTTACCTCCTCGGCCACTGCTTATCCTGGGCTGGTTGGTTGGTTTTTCAGGTTATAGTCATCTATACAATCCATCTATACATGCATGATATATATAGATACACATATATAGGGTTAATCATTTTTTAAGGCGTGAACTTGGCAACTATTCTCACATGAGGCCTGAACAATTGTTCTCACATTGGAGTTTGAACTTTTTCGTTTTTCCAAGTCAGTTCATGGTTCAGGCCATAATGTGGGAACAATTGTCAAGTTTAGGCCCTAATCTGGGAACAATTGTCAAGTTCAGGGACTAACCTGAACAAAAAAGTTCAAGCCCCAATGTAGGAACAGTTGCTTAGTTCAGACCTGATTTAACTCTCTCACACATACACGTATATATATGTAGTATATGATCATTGAAGTTGGCAGGTTTTCCTTGTTGAATTGCAGGCACCTGTATTGAAGAAGTATCCAGCAAAACTCACACTCACTTCATTCACATGCTTTTTTGGACTAATCCGGTTCCTGGTTATAGCAGCATTTGTGGAAACAGATTTCAATAATTGGAAAATCCAATCAATGGAAGAGCTTTTCACTATTCTATATGCTGTATGTACATGTATTTCCCAGTGTTTTGCATGATCTGAAACATATACATAAATATCTTCTGTTTCACATAATGTTATTGTATGTGTGTGTGTTTTGTCAGGGAATAGTGGCATCTGGTATAGTGTTTTCTCTTCAGACATGGTGTATCCACAAAGTTGGCCCTGTTTTTGTTGCCATCTTCCAGCCGTTACAGATGCTTTTAGTCGCGATCATGGCGTTCGTAATCCTCGGCGACAAATTATACTCTGGATGGTATGAAAAAAAAGGGAACTAGCTAAGTTAGCTATGCATTGATCATGGCATATTTTTCACTTATATATTCTTTTTTGGTCCTTGTAGTGTATTAGGTGCAGTTCTGATAGTGGTAGGCCTTTATTTGGTACTATGGGGTAAAACTGAGGAGAAAAAAATAGGAAATATAGCCATTGATGAAGACACATTGAAGCAACATCTTCTTATTGACCCTGAAATTGGAGATCATATACAAGATGAAAGATATAAATCATAAATGTATCGAGGAAAGCATGGGACTCAAACATGGCGATGAATCTATGATATTTGAACATGTGATCTCAAAGTTCCTAGTCTGTCAACCTTACCATTGAGCCAAGTGCTTGTTGACAATGGCTTTTGTATAGGGCAAAACTGCTACAAATTTCAGCATTTTAAACATTCTACATAGTGTATAAGCAAATCTTTATTTGCTTTTAGTTGAATTTATTTCCCTGTGTATACCATATGAAAATGTGTTTGCTCCCAAGGAATGGCAACTTTAGAGGCTAAAATTTAGTCACTTTCATATGGTAAAATTTGATGTTATTGTTGGAAAGGAAAGGAGTAATGTACTTAACACCGTATAATTGCTCAAGTTTGGCCTAATTGAAATATGTGCTTTAAACTTTCAGTCCATCAAGCTTGAGCTTGGGTCTAATTTTTTATTTTAAAATGGGTATTCATTTGACCCATTAACATCTCTATTTTTAAATCTCAATAAATTTTTGCTTTTACGCCGGATGGTAAATCCATCAATGTTGCCGTAATTGTATTAACAATATTGAGGTTTTAAGACTAAAGTAGATTTGAGTCTCACCCCTTTGAACAATATATATGGGCTAGGTAGCTAATTGAGCCAAGACTAATATTTCGACCTCAAATAGTTGGCTCAATTAACTAGCTAGTCCATAAATAATGCTCATAGGGTGGGACTCGAATCTAGTTGGCCTTAAAACCTCAATCTTGTCAACCCAACTAAGGCTTCATTGATGGATTTATCATTTAAAAACAAACAATTATTGAGATTTGGAAGTATAAGTGTTTATGGATAAGGTCGAGGTCCATTCTAAAAAAAGAATTCAGGCTTGAGTTCAAGCCCGATTCACCCAGGCATACCCTAAATGACCTTTTTCATTTATATCTCTAAACTCAATGTTAGGGTTAAAGTTACTATTATGTCAATTTAAAAGTTGTCATCGTTAGTTAGCTTGTGACAAAAAATAAAATAAAATTGAATAGTTGGGTGACCATTTTGTAACTTTTCATAATTTGATTATCAAAAACAAAATTTACTAATAGTTGGGTGACTACTAGTGTAGTTTATCCAAAAAATTAAATCACCAATGGGCATCACGTTTTCATGATTTTGAAAATTAACCCAAACAAATTATTGAGCCCAAATATCAACATTAGACCCCAAATGAATGATGAATTTCTTTTTTAAGACTGGGTTTTTGATAATACAAATGTTTATTTAAAAAACAAAATATATATATATGATTCTATTTCACTCTTTACACTTCTTTAATCACTATACATTGAAGAAAAATGATTGAATATAGTTTATAATAACTTACTCATGTAAAAGCTCAATAGCTCTTGACAAAATGGGTCTAAATCTATGTATATCAAGCTTCACATTTTGTTGCTGTAAATACACTGCCTTAAATGCATCCCAACCCTGTTTTGCAATTGCACCTGGATTCCTTATAACTTCATGGTAGGGTGGATATTGTTGAATCAATGTACTCTCTTCTGTTTTAATTTTATATTCCAAATACCTTAAGTTCATGCCCTTCGACGGTTCTTCGAAATCGGTTCGTGCTAACCATTCGAACCCACCGATGGGTACGATTTGGATTAAGATTGCGTTGCTTGGGAGAAAAACCATGTTGGTTAACCCAGCACCGTGGACACCCATCATTACATCACAAGCGTTTATGGTTTCAGCTACTTTTGCTACGTTTGAATCGGTCTCTGCGATGGTTACCTTGTAGCCTAAGGTTCTTGCCATTGTCGCGATTGCTTTTGTGTTGGTGAACGCTCGTGTTTTTTTCCTTGAAAGGATGAGGAGACGAGGTCGTTTTTTTCGATTGTTGTTGGTTAGTTTTACAGCGGTGGTTTTTTTCAATGAGTACGTTGTTCTAAGGAATTGTCGAAATTCTTTCATGGAATGAGGTGATCTCGATGGATCGATGGTTAGTTCTTTAGGGTCGCGTTTTAGGCCGATGATCACGGTTGGGAAACAATGGACTTGTTGTTCATTATCAATGTCGATTGGGTCGTAATGGGAAAGATTTCGTAGTATGGTCTTGAACTTGTTGATCCACCATGGGTTCTTGTTGGTGATAAGAAACTTCACTTCTCCGTTAAACCGTCGAGATGTTAGATAAAGAGGAATAATGATATCGGTGTAGTCATGGAAATTGTTCCCCGCATATCCGCCAAGCGAAAAAACAACAGCCGGAACTCCATGGTACCGATTGCATTGATGCACTCCGTTGTCACCATCCTTTACCCCGGTTTTCACCCTCCATTTTGTTACATGACTCAAAGCCTCGCGATCTCCTTTTCGAGCATACGGACCGATAATCCATGAACTATTTTCAGTCATCATACCAACTTGCAAAACCGTAGAGGATTTCCCATTGATCCTTATATCTCCATTCATCTCACAAAACTCTGTTCTTCCTTGAATATTGCAAATTGGCTCTATTATTTTCTCTGGTACGCCACCTAACCAATCAAAATTAAAAAAAAAATATTTGTCAGAATCACTAACAACCCTAAGTTTTCAACATGGGTTTTAAATTTTGTTGAGTGTGGATTGACTATTTCGGGAGAAGTCTTTGAACTCTTCTCAGTTGAAAAGTCGACCGGTTTTTCAACAACCGAAAGTATTGTCTACACGTTGAGGTTTTATCCTCAGCCACCGTGAAAAGCCACGGCGGGGAGTACCTCAGTTGGTAGAAATATGACATGAAAGGTTTGGGAGAAGTGTTAATATACGGAGTGTGAATAATAATGAAGTCCATTGAGTATAGGTCAACTCGAAACATCAACCTGAGCCTTGGCCTTAGGTTAGTGGTTCGAGTCACCTTACTCTCAAGTAGCTCAATAATTATTCACACGCTCTATACTAACATCTCCATCAATCGAGACAACCCTTCCGTGAACCATACACGGCTCTCTATGAAGGTTAGGAACAAAACTCCAACACAGAGACAATACTTTCGATTGTTGAGGGACTGATTGACTATCCAACAATCAACACTTCAAAAACTTCTCCTGAAAGTGTTAACTCACCCTCAATACATCCACAAAACATAAACTTACCCTGTCCTTGTTGAGAACTGCTTCCATTGTTGATCTCTAACACCGGCATCAACCTTGTATCATTCCGTATTACACCATTAGTGTAATTGAATCCCAACGTCTTAGAACTGCTCGTACTGGAACCGATCGTGTCATTTCTCGACGTTGAACTCATATTACTCGAACCGTCACTAACCATTTCAACGGTGGCATTAAAGCTAATTACAACATTACTAAAAAATGTTGCATTAGAGCTGATTGTATCATTGGCCCTTACCATCTTCAAACCATCATTGATTGATAGTCTCTTATTTACAGTTAAAGGACCCAAATAAGGCTTGAAGACAGTGGAGAAGCTCAATGCAATAAGAAAACAAGCTAGAAATGCTCCATATCCTAACTTTTTCTGGTCATATCGACTAAAGCTTCTAGCAAATATTGTATCGTACATAATTTTCTCACCCATTTTTTTTCCACTCTGCAAACTTTAACTGCGTTCAACTTTTATATATATATGGATATGAAGATGAAAGGAAGGGATGTGAAGACATTTTCAAAAGGCGGCGAATCAAAGGTTGGGGATACTATATTTTGAAGGACAATAATGGAGGATTCTTTTGGGGAATTATTGCTCCCCACGATATTTTTTTTTGTTTATATTTCTATAGTGAGACAAACAATCTATATTGTGATGTAATTTTGAGAGTCTGTATATATAAGCAGAGTACTATTGAGGGGTAGATTTTTTTTTTTGGAGAAGTCTTCAAAATATCATCCTTTTACAGATTAATATTGTCTTTGTGTCGAGTTGGGATCTTGTCATTTAACTCTAATGAGAGCCCGAGTGCCTAAACAAGATGCTAGAGGCATAGGTTCACAAGATGGAAGCACCTTACCAGAAAGGACAATTCGTAGTGCACTACCTACCTACAAATGGGATGTGGATATCCTCGCTTGATGCTAGGACTTCAACCAGAGGCGAATCTAAAAATTTTTTTAGTGGGTTTGAAATAAAATTATAAATTTTTTAGAAGTTAAAATATAATTTTGTCATTTATTAATTTATGATTTCATCATTTTTAAAGGGATTAAATAAAAAAATTATTTTTTAAGGGGGCCAAAGTAAAATACCAACTTGTTAAAGTTAAAGGGTTTTATTAGTGAAATAGCTCCTAAACTATATCTCAAATTTCAAGTCAGTCCTTAAAGTTTTATTTTTATTTTGTCAAAAGTGATCTTAAATAAAATAAATAAAATAGATAATTTAGAAATCAATTCTTAAAGAAAACGTTAAAAACCAAATTGGGAATCTGATATATTCAAACTACCATATATTTTTTTATTTTGTTAGTTGTTGATCTTATAGCCAGTCAATGGACTGCACATCGAAGGGCATCCAACCAACTAAAAATAATAAAAATTTTCTAAGGTAGGAGAGTTTCAAAATTTTAGAGACACCAAATATGTTGAATTTTTTAAGGGTAGATTAAGACATGTTAACAATCTCTTTTTTTTATTACATGTTAACAATCTTTGTCACTTTGGTCATGGTTGGATGCATGATGAATGTAAGGAGTAGGAGAAAGCTTGAATTAAAATTTTGCTGTCTCTTGTTGAAGAATATATATACGTGTCTTTTTATTTAATTATATAATAAAGTTTTAATTAGTTAAGGGTTAACTAAATTAGATGAAAAAAATAAAAATAAAGGAGTTGTTAAGGGATTGCTTTCACAATAATACAACCACCCTTGGATTTTGTATTACCTAAAATCCCTTCATTAAAATAATTTCATTATTATTCTCTCTTTTTATACTCTTTTCATAATAATTTTTGCATATATATGTTAAATAATTTGTTTTGTGTTTACGTTTTGAGGGTTATTTGTTCTTTTGTCATTATAGTAAAATTATCTTTACCCGTGGTTTTTTATCCTCTTTGGAGGGGTTTTTCCGCGTTAAATTTGTATGTCTAATTTCTCAATTTATTCCGCTATTTTTTGTTACTTATTGCTTAATCGAGTTCATCTTAACATAAATAAATTTCATCGGATTTTTATGTCTGGTGGCAAATTTAATACCTATTGGGGAATATTTCAACAAGTAAAGTCAAATAAATATGGACTGTATTATATGCTATATGTTCAAAAATATAATCATATGAATTTTTTAAAAATAAATGTTAAAAATTAAGATAATTTTTGTAATATAATACGAGAGGAGAAATTAGTGTAATATTATTAGTTTTGACTTATATTCTCTTCCTTTATATATGATTTTTATATATTTTTATATTTCTACATTTCATGATTATTGTACCCATGCGAATACTTAATTTATTGTAGAAGAATAACATTGAGGTCAAGAATAATGTTGGATATTTTGATTGTAATTGTGTAGATAATAGAGTCTCTCGCAATGAGCGACAATTCTTTTTGGGGATCGAAATGATCTTTTTTTACCAGATGATACTGAAGGAATGTTATCGATCAACTGCTTCTTTTTCTACCAATTCGGCTTTAATTTTTTTTTTCTGATGAGAGACTTGCGTCTTATAAAATTTTATGAAGCTTTAGATAAATGTGGAGTTTAATTGTAATTAGAAGTATTAATGTGGCAGGACAATTCGAAGTTTGTAAATTATTTTGATTAAAATTACGTCACGTAATTGCATTATACGTGATAGTGTTAGAAATAACAATAAAAGGAACATGAAAACAACTATCACATTACTTGCTGTCGGAAAAAATTGTCAAAATTTGGTATGAAAATCACCTCTCCATTTTATAATTGTTAAACAAATAACTTAAGCTTGGGTTAAAATCCATCCGTTACTTTTTTTTTTCATTTATTAATATTTAATACAAATACCATCATCATTGATTTATGTAAACTCACCTATTAAACACGATAATTAATTTGTGAATGGTAATTAAATATGTATTTAATATTAATGGATAAAAAAGTAATTTGAGCTAAGATTATATACATACATATATATACATGTATTTAATTACTAGAGAGATTATTGTTGGATGAAAAATGAAAATTTAATAAAATATATAAAAATATTCCTTTTAAAAATTTATTATTAAAAATAGAGATATATATTCATTAAATCAATATAAGATATAAAACAATAAAGAATCTAGACAGAACCCATACATGCATGGCATATGTATACGGTGAGATTGAAAACTCACACATTATACGCATAATGAAATTCAAACCTAAATGTACAAAAACCCAAAACAATGGTGAATACAAGGGGCAAGCACCCCTTCTTCAAAGATAATTAAATTATAAATTACGCTTTGACCTCTTAAAAATAATAAAAAAATTATATTCAGTCCCTTCAGAAATAATGAAATTATAAAAGAATTTTTACCTCCTAAAAGAATTTTGACCCAAAAACAATATATTAAAGATTAATATTTTGAATTAGTGATTGAAGTTGATGTTGAATTTATGGAGTCAAACTTTAAGCAACACTACATGCTAATCCAACTAGGCTTGACCCAACACACTCTATTAGTAGGCCTTTTATTGGAATCACATGCAGTGGTTTATGATAAAGTCTTCACATGAAAATACTTAATTCTAAAACGAAATTTAGAAAGTTGCTATCAGCTACTAGAAAGAATTAGGGTTAATTTCATCAAATGTCATTAAATTATCACACATGTTTCAGATTGATCCTTGAACTTCAAACCGTACTAATATTATATCAGGGAGCATCACGTGAAACATATTTAAAACACGTAAATCAAATTATGAACATGCGTACCTATTGCATGAACAACTTGATTCTAACATGTTAAAAAATAGATAATATAAATAAATTTATTAGAGTTGTTTTTCTTAACACGTCATATCCAAATTGTATATGACTTAAATACACACATATTTAAAATTTGATTCACATTGCTAGGTACTAATAATCTCCAAAACCTTGGGAATTAGCATTCAGGCATTTGGAATCCTCTTAACAAATAAACATTACCATTGTTGAGCTGTGCAACATGGCCAGCAAAACTAAGCATAGTCTCCACATATGCATCTCTCCATTTCCTCAATGGCACCTTCACTTTGCCTTTGATCATCCCCTTTCGACGACGCTCCCCCAACATCAAAACCGTCTCATTTTCGTCATCACCGTGGCGGCTAGTACCCCTAGTGGAGGCAGCTCGTTTAAGCTTGTGGTACTTTTTTCTCTTCATGTACCTCTTCATGCTCAAACAAATTGGAACTTTAGCAGCTTCTATGTTTAGCATGAAAGAGATTATGGTAGATAAGGGCATTATGCGAAATGAGAAGAATATAAGTAAATTGAACTGTGGGGGGCTATAATTAAAATGTATCAATGAAATGAATTGCAAAGTAGATGAAATTTTGGACCTAATTTTATCAACAAAAAGGGAGTTTTCAAGCGTAGTGACTTAAAAGCTATTAATGGAAGGAGTCCCTGCTTGATACAACTTATAAAGTCATTGTTTTAGGTTATGAAACACGTTATCCCTAGAGTTCTTTAAATACTTAGTTTATTTTCATCGGCTAAAATGCCAAATAATTAAAATTTTAATTAAGCTGTTCCTCAAAAAGTGCAATAAATTGTTTATTAGTACCTAATTGCATCTTTAAATTCATTTTTTTGTCGAAGTCCTTGGCGAGCAGTTATTAATTGATTTTTTAAACGTGACAGAACTTGATTGGATTATAAAAAAATTAACAATATAAATTTGTCAGACTCAAATCCAAATTGGTTCAAACTCAAAACTAATCTGAACCAAAACGTTCTAAACATAAAATGATAAGAATTCAAAATGACTTGATTTAAAAAACACAAACTTGAAATTCAAATAATTTAAAATCAAAATCACTCGAAAAATCCAAACTTAAAATTTTAAGGATAAACTTATTCACAAGAAATATATATTTACCCTAATTTTTTTTTAAGGGCGGATAAAAAGTAAAAACTACCCCCAACTAATAGCATTAAATTTTTTACAACCAATTTAGAAATTTGGGCTACAATTGCATTCCCTGATCATTGGGATGCTTCAATTACAAGATTGAATTTAATTGCAAAATAATCCTTTGCCTTGGGGACCATCAATAGTAAGGTTTTTAGGAATAATAATCAATCATAATTTATAGCTAGGGCCTCACTCTTCCAAATAATTAAGTTCACATATGTCTCAAGTTTTGTAATTACTTTTTTACTATATTTTGATAATTAGTGTAATTTTAAATTTAAAATGAAAATGAAAATTGTTAAAAAAAATTATTTTCCAAGAATCTCGTTGTTAGACTCTTATTTTAGTGGGTTATTAATGGTCAAATTATAATTTTAGTATTTCTTTCATGCTTAAATTCGAGATTTAATCTTTATATCTTAATTTAATTTTTTAAAATTTATTTATATTTGTAAATAGCAAGTTCACTTAAACCCGTCATATGATTTTTTTCTTAATTTTTAAAAAAGTTATACTTTTTATTTAAAACTTAGTAACTTATATTTTCTTTCTTTTTTAGTAATTTTTTAAACAAAAACAACCTATTAAGTTAACGCATTTTTAATATTTAATTTCATGTTATATAAATTATAAAAATAACATATCATAAAATAACAAAACAAAACAAAACTCATGCCTTAAATATTGAAATCCATACTCGATTCATATTTTCAATATAATATTTATTTTTATTTTTAAATCAATCCGCACGGATATTTCTACTATACCTATCTAAAACCCACTCCAAATTAGAGGTGCTCATGGGTCGGGTCGGGTTTTGGCCGGGCCCATAAAAAATTTCGCCCCGGGTCCTAGGCTCGGCCCGGCCCGAAATATAGGCCTAAGATTTTGCTCAGGCCCGACCCGGGAAAAAAATCATAAGTTCGGGTCCGATCCGGCCCGGCCCATTTTTATTTTAAAAAATTTTAAGACGTATTTTAAAATTAAAAAATTAAAAAAAGTATTTTAAAAATATTTTAAAATTAAAAAAATAAATATATTTATTATATCGGACCGGACCCGGGCCGAAAAAGTGGTGCCCGAGGCCCGACCCATTTTCTAAACGGGCCTCGTTTTTTGCCCAAGCCCATATTTCGGGCGGGCCGCCCGGCCATGAGCACCTCTACTCCAAATCAATTAAAACACCCCAAATAAATATTATTAATTATTATATCTCTTAAAAAAGAAAGAACAAACTTTTTGTTTCCTTAATTTATCAAATATAAGAAGAGCTGCGAATTGGCATTGATATCAAAATACAAAATTTTGATAATGCTTTTTACTTACAAAAATGCATTATAATTCTCGTGGGTCATTATTATTAATAAAGGCAGGTGTGGTTGGCTGTAGATTTGCAGAATAGGAAATGCAATGAGCATGCCTAATCATTATCTATGTATGTAGTGACTGCTTTTACCATTCATTTATATCCAAATTGCATTTCAGGCTGTTTCCATCATTTCTGTTTATATCCATTTTTATTACTGCATATCAGTATAAATTTTTATAATTACTTTTACAAATAATATATAACCATTTAATTAAATTAATTATTTCTGCCAAAAAAATAACTAATAATTTTAAAATTAATTCCTGCACATGAATACTTATATATATCCACGTGTGTATATATGAAAAAATTTTAAAAAAAAATAAAATTCAAATTGGCGGACCAACAAATCGATCGCACCTGTTATTTAATTTAAAAAATATTTACCCCTATGAAATTGACCACCTTGATATTGATAACTATGAAAAAAATAAAAATAGGTGGGAAGGTGGAAAAGAACAAGTGTAAAAGGAAGAAAAAGAAAATGAAGATAGGGGTTTGCCAAAAGTGAGATCATGATTGCAAACAACAACAGATGCCATGGAAGGCGTGAAGATTTAAAGTGCAATTATAGGCCCATGCTATTATTTCAAGCAGTCCAACTTTTTACTTTAAAATTAGATTTTGTTTTAGCAGTCCAATTATATAAACTTGTTGATATCCAAATACGGTTTCACGGTTCGCTCGAAAATTTTATTTTAATTTCTAAAAGTATTTTTCAAAAATTGTAAAATTATTTGTTAATATAATGATAAAATTGTACTTTTAATTTTTACTAGAATATATAATAATTTTCTAACTTCATCACTATCACATGTAAATTATGTATAGTCTAGACAATACAGCACTTTGACGAGCTCATCTCTCGTGTTATGGTAGACTTACTATTTGGGTAAAAGAAATAAAAAATAATATAAAAAATTTTAAGTAGTGAATTTTTAAAAAAAATCATAATTTTTGAAGATGTAATAAAAACAAAAATAATTTTATTACTTACAATTTATTTGTGTCGGTAAAATTGAGATTCTAAAATTCCAATGCACCTAAGTTCAAATCCTTCAAAAATAATTATTTTATTTTATTTTAAAATTAAATTACTTAGAGGGATCTTCCAATAACATTCAATGGGTTAAAATTTTGAACCACCAGATATCAGTAAAAACTTGAATAATATAAATGATTTACTATACATAAATCCACATTTAATTAAATAAGAAAATACTGAGAGACGTTTAATAAAATTATTTAATGGACCATTAAAAACTTTTTACCTGCAGTAAAAAAAAGGAATTCAAGAAAGAAAAGTAATAATTGCAGTAAATAATTGCAATGAGGAGTTAATCATAGCATCAGAATTCATGCCTTGGTTGCGGCATGTACATATCATCATTAAAGCCCAATATCAGTACGGATTTTTAAATTTTTTCTTTTTAAAATGAACCATTGGACTGAATTGATCTGAATAAAAAATTAGCGGTGTATTTTCTGAAAATGACCTAAGATATAATGTTTTGTCAAAAAGGAATTAATAAATTAAGAGGAGAGTTTAATAAGGTTAAAAGTACATGTACTTTTTATACATTTAAAATTTAGTCCTATTTTTGTTTTAAGAAATTTAAGCCTTTTAATTTTTTAGTTTGAAAATATAAGTTTAATTGTTAAATTCAATTTCATTACGTCTTTTCTTTTGTTACATGACTATTAAAGTAAGTATTTTTTAAAATTTTAAAATATCAAATCAATGAATTTTATAGAAGAATTTTAATGATAATTGAAACTGAATTTTGAAATCTAAAAAACAAACAAGGACTTAAAAATAAAAAAAAAAAGTGATTATGATCTTATCAACTTTAATTATAAACAATGTGGACAGAAAAGTATGACTACCACGTACCATGTTTAATTTGTATTTTTTGTAAAGCTTAATGTCAAATTTTTTTCTCATAAACTATATATCATTGATAATTGTTTAAATTAAATTAAATTAAATTAAAATGTTGATATTGTTTTAGTAAAATATAAATCCAAAAATTTCTTTTATCATTGTGTAAGTGTAACCAATGTGTTATAAGATGATAATAATTGCATGATTTATTTTCGTTTTCGGGGAAGATGAACGCTAATCAATAAGTTACAATTTAATGTTCAATAAGAACATGAAATCTGATTAATATAAATTAGGTTAAGATATACTCCAAGATTGTGTAATTTTCATATTTTTAGAATTTAGAATTTAACACCATTAAAATTCTTTTATTAAATTTGTCAAAAAAAATCATTATAATAGACCTGAATTTAATAAAAAAAGTTTAATGATGTACACAATTGAACTTACATTTTTTTTAATATGAAAAGTACGATAACTAAATTCTAAATGTACAAAATATTTATACATATATTAACTTACAAATTAAAATAAGAAAAAAATAATTGTAAAATTCAATCATTAAATTAACAAATATGATATCCTTAATTTCTTTTTTCTTTCCTACCAAATGGAAATGCAAATTAATGATGAATAAGGCATGTGAGTCCACAATGTATACCAAAAATACATTATGAAACATCACCAAAAAGGAAACAATTACAATACTCTTAATATGGGCACTAATATATAAATATATATATATAATATTTCAATCAAAATGGGTTTGAAACTTTATCCATGATTAATGAATTTCGATTAAATTAAAAGTAGAATCAAATCCGACCTATAAATGAGAGGTTATTTTCTCTATTTATAAAACTCAAATGATTATTTATTTTTATAAACATTAGTAAAACTCAATAAATTTTTTTGTGAATTTTGTAGTGATAAGAGAATAATAAATTATATTTGAAGAATTTAATATGAAATTGGTTTCGAATTGTAAACCCTAATTTGAAGCTTGGGATTGGGGAAATGCATTTTAATTTAGAATGGTATAAAAATACCTATTTTCAAAATCATGTTTATCATTGACAGAGAGGTGTGAAAAAGAGAATAAAAAAAAACACACAAATCAGTGTCACAATCAATCCAATGAAGTTAATTTGAATTTAATTTAAATAGTTGCTTTTTTCCCTTTTAAATTTAAATTTTATTTTTTAGATATATTTTGATTATCAATTTAATTTAATAATGTTTTGAAATAGTTAATTTTGATAATAATTAAATGGATATGTTTTTTTTAATTTACAAATGTGATTGTACTCGTAACTTAAAAAAATAATTCAAAACCCGAAACAATTACAAAATTATTTTCTTAATTTCTTAAATCTGATCTTTTTTCACAACAATAGACTCACGTTATTGAAATAATTAATCATTACGGAGACTAACGATACATAATTTCGCCATAGCTTCACTAGGAGAGCTCGACCTTATGGCCTCGCTTAAGCATCACACTCAATAAACCCACACAATAATCTACAAAATATTGGCAAAGGTTCCTAACGACAGTTTCAATCCATCATATCCAGCAAACACTTTGTTTAATCCCTTCACAACTCCTAAAATGCCTCCAGTTGACACACTTCACCCTATCATTGTACTCAAGGAGAGGGAACTCCGCTGCTGCGACCCACACCCACACCGAACCCCTATCCCTTATACCTCATCACTGAGGTAAAATGACAAAAGAAACCTAATGCTTAATCCGCTTAACTATCCATCCTACATATTCCAAAACCTCTAAGTTTAATGATCCTTCACATCTCTTTGCACCTCTCATGGTGTGAACTGTCTCTATTGTAAATTTTAATATCTTATGTAATAATCATTTTTATTGTAATTATTTTCTACACTTCTCATGATGTTACTGTAAATTAAACTTGATGTTTTATATAAAAATAATTTTAAAATCCTCCAATTTCGCAGGACATGTTAGCATATAAGACATGTGGTTTCTTATCGAACAAGACAAGGGAAAAACCTGATTTCGGTGGCTATCCTTGTCAAATTTATCTGTTAACTTTTGACTCTATGCCAAAAAAGCTCATGCTAAAATACAGTGTCATTTTCATTAATTCCGCACCATATTGTGGAAAACTTGATCAACACTGTGGGTGAAATTGGAATGGTAATAGAAAAATAGAATAGCTATACATTCATGAAATCATTTGATGGTTGTTTTTGTCAGATAAAGTGAACTGAAATCATTAGGTCAAGTAGTTTTCACTTGTATGCTTAGATTTCACACCTTCATTTTATTTAGGCATTTTCTTCATTTAGTAAACCCCACCGATTTAATCATAAAAATAAGTGGGCCAAAACTGAATGTATATTTCACATTCCCCCCCCCCCCTTTTTCTCTCTCTAAATGCTACATGAAAATTGCAATTTGCCACTATTTTCCATCTTAAATTTCCATTTTCACCCAACACCCTCCACCCTATAAATTACAAAGGACACCCACCATACCTCCCATAGCAAAAACATCAAAGCTATATACACATAGAGAGTGAAAAAACACAAGAACAAAGGGCATCATCATCATGAAGAAGGCATCCTATACGGCGGTATTCTCAGCGGCAGCAGTGGTGGTCCTCCTCCTACTGGCGGAAGCAAAGGTGTCAGTGGCTGTAACATGCAGCCCCACACAGCTGAGCTCATGTGTGAGTGCCATAACATCATCATCTCCACCATCAAAGTTATGTTGCAGTAAGATCAAAGAGCAAAAGCCTTGCCTTTGCCAATATCTGAAGAACCCTAATCTCAAGAAATTCATTAATACCCCAAATGCAAGGAAAGTTGCTAGCACTTGTGGTACTCCCTTCCCTAAATGCTAAAAGAAAAAACTCAAGTTGTGTTGTGGTATAATATCTTTGTTTTGGTGTTTGTAGTGAAAAAAAAACTGTGGTTTAGTCATATGTTGGGGGGTTAAAGTGATATTTCACCAATGTGTTCACTGTTTTTTTATGTGTGTGTGAAATCTATATCATGTACTACTAGTTGTTGAAGAAGTAATTTATTTAATGGAAATCAGTGTTGGATTATTAGATTATTTTTTTGGGTTAATCTATTATTTGGTACTTGAGTTGGTTTTAATGTTTAATTTGGTATTAAAGTGTTTCTTTTTGTCTTAATTCGGTACATGAGTTTGGTTTCAATATTTATATTGGTACATTAATTTTTTAAATGTGATACTTGAGTTTTTTTTTCCAATTAAGCACTTGAGTTTGACTTTAATGTTCAATTTGATATCTAAATTTTTTTCTCCAATTAAGTAACTATGTTCTTTTTTACTAAAGCACATATGTCAGATATTCATTGAGTCATATACCGTTGTTTGATTTGGATATCAAATTCAAGCCGAACTCAAATATTTAACTGAGAAAAAAAAAACTCAAGTACAGATTAAATATTCAAACCAAACAAGTATATTAATTCTCTTCTTTAAATTACTCTAGACAAAGTATATCAATGAACCCTTTCGTTGTTGCAATGGACCTGACCTAAAATGGATAATTGCATTGATGTATCCAAATTATGGTATAAATTCTAAATTAGTCCTTATATTTCGAAACATTTTAATTGAAATTGTATCAATTAAATCTTTTTTTCAATCTAACTGTCACTTTGGATGTTAAATTTTAGCTCGGATATGATCAATATATACATAAAATTTTAAACATGTTTGTGCCTATCACATTGACAACTTGAATAATGATATCATGTATTTTTTAACATGTTTGATTTAAGTTATCCATGCAATAGGTATACATATATTAAAGATTTCATCCCAGTGTCTTAAATCCAAGCATGCCATAGTGTCATAGTTGATGAAAGGACCAAATTGATATGATATTAGTTCTTTAAAGACTCAAAATTTTGGGACATCTAGTGCAAATAACCCAGAAAACAAAGCCAAAAAAGAAAAACAGCTTAACATTCCATTGACTTCAAAATGAACCAAATTCCATTATTGAAACATGAAGAATACAAAGAACATCTCAAAACAAATCAGCAATGACAGTGTGCTCAAAACAAATGGTCACAGACCATTGGAGAAAGGACTCCAAAAATTCATTTACATATACAGAAATGGGAAAAGTTTAGGGACCAATCTGAAATTTGGACCATAATTTTGGGACATGTGGTGCAAATAGCCCAGAAAACAAAGCCAAAAAAGAAAAATAGCTTAGCATTGTGAAACGTTCATTGACATCAAAATGAAGCAAATTCTATTATTGAAACATGAAGAATACAAAGAATACCTCAAAACAATCAGCAAGTGACAATGTGCTCATCAAATGGTCACAAAGAACATTGGATAAAGGACTCCAAAAATTCATTTACATATACAGAAATGAGAAAAGTACTTACAAGATGATTTTTGTCTTATAGATTAAGAAGGTTTGAGATTTGGTTCCACCCTACCATCCAAGGCTTCTTATCAGCTGGTAGTGCAAAATTAAGCTCAAACATCTCCTTTGACAAGTTACCACTTTCACAAAACCCTACAAGTTTTGCCACTATCTGAGCACTTTCCTCTATGTGTTTGGGATCATGAGGATCAGTCCATAGCTTGTTTATGAATTGTAGTCTCCTGTGCTTTCCATCAAGTGGTACATTCCATTTAATGTACAATGCGTCTCTCTCATCGAAAGTCAAACGTGTGGTCAACCTCTTTGCAAGGAATTCCCTTTCACGTTTCAAGGCCCTGATGCTGTGAATAAAATAGACATAATCAATCAGATGCAACAAGAGATGTGTGGGAAAAGTACCATGAAGGTCCTGTACTCTGAGTGGGAGTGCATTTTGCTCCCCCTACTTAAAAATTGGGCAAAGTAGTTCTTGTACTTTATTGTTGCGCGGAAGCGTGTGAAAGAGTAAAATTATTGTACTGAAAAATCACACTAAGTTCAATTCCCAGGAAAGAGAGGTGGATCACGAGGATCGCTTACATACCAGATCTTTCCTAGCCAGAATATCCCTCTATCGTAATTTAATAGCACAATAAATCACTACAATGACACTTGCAAAATATGCAGAACAAAAAATAAAGAACACTAGAATTTTAACGAGGTTCAGCAAATTTTGCCTACGTCCTCGGGCACTACCAAATATATTTCACTCCAAAAATACAAGTGAAAGTTTACAAATAGGGAGAGAGAACAATTGCCTTAAGTAGAGAATGGCAAGTGTGGGATGAAGAAAGTAAGAAATGGTTAGGCCTATTTATAGTTGAGGTTTAAGGATCAACTTGCAATGTCCCTATACAATTAGGGACCAAAATTGCAATTATCCCATGCCAACTAATCTTACTTTCTACTTTCGGTGCCAACTTTCTGCCACTATTCATCTTTGAAAAGTCAAAGATTGTAGGTATCCAATATTTATAAACTGGTTCATGTATGTTAGCATGAGGTGGCATGCCATATATCACTCTCTGGTTATTCCATCAGCCATGCAAGTTTTTAACGGTACAAATAGATGAAAATTTTAACAGAAAATACCAATATACTTTTTTAACTAGTTCAGGGATTAATTTGCTTATTTTTTAGTAGAAGATGCAAAATGCAATCAGACTCCTAGTAGGCCTCCATTTTACTTTTACGGAAGTGTGTTATTGTGTGGTTGAGAGAAAGAGAGAATGAAAGTGAACCTTGATGATAATGACACTGTGGGTTCATCTCCTGTTATTGCTGGGCTTGCGTTTCCAAGTTCTGCAAAATGTTGCTGTAGCCAATTTAAGCGCCTAAGTTCCACTTCCATGTATATTTGGTCGGCAGGGTCTCCTTTGAATAACAGATAAAACTGTGTCCTATGGATGATGGAGACATAGCAGACATCCCATAATTCAATGATTTGTCGCCTTTGTTCTTTGAAGGTTACATGCCATGCAACTTGGGGTTCCTCATGTTCAATTTCACTCTCATTGTCCTCTAAAGTGTATCCGGCTGCTTCATTTGCTTCTAGCTCAAGCACCTAAAAGAAGCAAGTCAAAAACTAGATAAATGGAGAAAAATGTAAGGTATCATAACGGCAAGGCACTTGTGTTTGTTACCTGACAAACAAGTAACTGCTTCTGGTATTGCAGTTTAGCAACACGTTCTTTCAATTCCGTTACGTATGCTCGTATGCTTCGTACATTCTCTTCAGCTGCATTTTGAAACATTTTCTGCATTTTCTTCATGTTGACTGAACTTGAACGTCTATATCCTGGAGTGCCTTCCTTTGATGTAACATCTCCACAGTCTTCACTCTTCACAGGTGTTTCTTTCTCGAACTCGATGATAGTGTCCTTGGAAACATTGTCATCATCCTCTGGAGGTCTATTTTCTTCATTCTCAGGCTCCACAACTTGCCGAGAGGTTGACAGAGGAGCGCATGGAGATTTTATAAAATTCGGCCGGTTTGTAACGTGACTTGACGTTAAAGGAAGCAGCTTCTTCTTTTTAGATTGGTTCTTTGTTTTGGGGGTAGCTTCACAGTTGGATTCTTGATTACTTGGAAGAGACATTACTAATTTGTCTATTGACTTCTGAACATTCTCTAATTGCTCCTCAAGGTCAGCTATTGTACTACCTTGTGAATGAAGTCTTGTTATCTCTTCCTTAAGGTTAGCACTAACACTTTTGTTAGGAGCTATAGCTGCTCCAACTTCAACTTCTTTCGGGTCTGACCGGACAGAACGCATTTCCCTTATTTCTGCCTGAAGCTTGGCAATTGTCTCAGCTGCATCTTGATTACCTAGTCTATGACAAGCCACCTCTTTCTGAAGTACTTCTAAAGCTCGATTTGCTTCTTCTCCTAGCTGCTCTTGGAGGTGTTCGAGTTTACGAATTTCATGCATAAGTGCGAAAGGAGCAGTTGACGATTGCCTCATAGACTGCCTCAACAACATTGTTTTTCTTGTTTTATCATGACGGCCTAGATCCTTTCCATCAAGTTTTGGAGACAACACATCGGAATACGATAGACACTTCTTCACAGATGGACTTGGTGACTCAATTGGGTTTAAAATCTGAATAAATAAACACATACAAGTAAGTTGAAATGAATCCAGAAATAAAGAGAGTGCAAAGGGGAAGACAGATGGACTTGGTGACTCAATTGGGTTTGAAATCTGAATAAATAAACACATGCAAGTAAGTTGAAATGAATCCAGAAATAAAGAGAGTGCAAAGGGGAAGAGAGATAAGAAGGAAAAGTGACGGAACCTGCTGATCTTCCTGAAGTTTTCTACGTAGCTCATCAACTTGAGACTGTGCGAGATCTCTTTGGCGCTTTAGCTCTTCAATCTCTATTTCCATCTAGAGAGCAAACACAAGAAATGTGATTACTTATGCTTCAAGTTACAGTATGAAATAAATCGATTCAAGATGAAGCCAATTTTGAATAGTTATTACTTGTTGTATTTTCAAGTCCTTCTCCCTAGATGGATCCGGGGTGCGAAGCTCAGCTTCTAGCCTGGCTACTTCTTTCTGCAGATGTTTGACTAATTGCTTATTTGAAACAACCTAGCAAAGTTTCCAAAAAGGTTTCATGTCAATTCATTAGGAAATTCTTGTCAATCTCGTAAAGCATGAATGAAAAAAAGATAAGTACCATGTTGACTTGTGCATTATTTGTCACTTCCTTTGCCCGGGTAGCAAAGAAGAGAGTACTACGAGATTGTTCAAAATGACTTAGTGCTGGACTCAAAGTACATATGATGGCAGTTCGTGCATTTCCACCTAGTGAATGCTGTAATATTCGAGTAAGCTTCGAATCTCTATATGGTATATGACCACTTCTTTTTCCAACACTGCAAAGAAAGATCAGTCAATCATGAACACAATGATAATAGAACTTAAAATATGTCTAGTTTTGAAGTTCATTTCATTATTGTCTCCCATGAAATGCTAAATACAGTGAATATTCAGAACAAGAAATATTTTAAGATAGATTCTTACCTGAGTTTTCTGATTACAGTTGTCAGGGTCATCAAACTAAGGTTAATATGACAGCCTTCCCTGAGCCTTGCACCATCGGCATTTGTTTGTGAAGCTCTTTCACTTCCAGCTAGATCCACAAAGTTCTACAAGTGTTGGTCCCAACAGATTGTCATCAGCAACAATAATTCATGCAAATAGTAAAGCAAGTGAGGATTGTACAGCTCATATTTATTCATTTTATTGGCTAAGGAAGAGAAGGGATACAGTCTTACCAGGCTTGCAACAAATGATCTCACACAATCAGAATTTTCACGAAGAGTACTTTCAATTGTCTACATTGTTGGCCAAATAAATTTATGAATTAGCTTCCACACATCATTGAGTATGTTAACAAAACCAACAGAAATCCTCATTCATACCAGCCTTATTATTTGGTGTGACCGTGAGCTAGAGTCATTTAGGGCAGTTTCTCCAACTTGTCTTTGAGCTACAAATGCCGGTAAAACAATTAGACTCGCATTTAAAAGAAGGAAAAGGTCTGCTAACTCGAAACAATTGATTCATTAATTACCTTCACAAATGCTAATTAGATGCCTTAGATGCTGATCGTTGCTTGCTGTTTCTTCCACCAACTTCTCAACCACAGTACCTTTCTACAAGCATAGATTAAACAGACAAAAATATAGTAAACGACAGAAGGAGGAGGATTGAAAGCATAAGTGCTTTGTTCCTATGAAAAGAAGTTAAAGGCCATTTACCTCCGGATCATCTAGAAGCTTGAGATTGTGGCCAGATTCGGAATTTAACAGGTCTCTAACATTCTCATTATAAATTTCTAATCCAGAAATTTTAATGGTAAAATCTCTCTCTGGTGTCTGCATTTCAAATACAGAACAGAATAATTAAGAAATCCACAGCCATCTTGTGTGCAACAAGAAAAAAATAGTTAAACTTCAAGGGAAGCTCAGTCTCACATTCATTATATGCTGATAGATGTCATTGACAGCCTTCTCTGTTATTCCTCTCATTGTGTATGTCTTCCCACTGCTGGTTTGGCCATATGCAAATATAGTAGCTGCACAAAAAATTACATGACTCAAGTGGTTCAATAAAGGGAACAAAAACAGTCATCAGTAGAAAAGATAATAATACAATGAAAATACCATTTATGCCTCCCAAAGCAGACAAAGCAACATTCTTCACTCCTTCATACACCGTTTCATTCAAACATGAAGGTCCAAACACTTTATCTGAGCAAACAAAAGAAAGAAAGAAGAACCTCAAACACCAAATTCCAATGAAAACTTAAACCAACTATATAAATAACATGTAGTTAAAGAGTTACCAAATGTGAAAGAAGATGGCTGAGCAGTGCGTTCTTGAGAAGGATGCTTAGAAACAATGGTGTGGTCATCAACACAATCCCATACTACTTGATCTTTGGCTAGTTGCTCCCTTTTACTTAATGGCCTTAACCTTACAGTAACTACAATCTTCTCTTCCTCTGATTTTGGACCTCCAGGGGTTGTTACTGGTGTCTTATCTATCTTATTGCTTGGGGTTCCTGGTGTTTTGACTGTCATATTTTTCTTTTACTTCCTTTTTGTCTTTTTAAATTTGAAAACCTACCAAAAGAAATGCTTAAATATGAACTGGAAATGGAAACAATCAGCAAAATATAAACAAATCGTTAGCCAATTTGCAATCTAAGAACACTTAGCAAATTATGGATAAAACTGAAAACAAATTTAAACATATATAAATCTATAAATCCCTAAAAGATTTAGTGAATGAAAGCTGAAAAAAGAAGTTTCGCTTTGAAATATCCCAAATCCTTCATTACTTGTACTAAATTAGAAAAAAAATTAAGTAAATCAAAGGTAAATTCAAAGTTCTTCAGTTACGAGAATGATAAAAATAAATATTTAAAAAAAAATCATCTGAGCAAATCGCACATTGCATAGCATCAAAGGAAACTTTCTAATTGGACCCAAGTTATGGTCTATTCATCGTTGTACCAAAAGAAACTTTCCAATTATCTGAAAAAACGAAGCCTCTTTCCCCCTATAATCTTCAACTTAATCCAGTTTCTTGAAAGGAAAGTTCACTTGTCTTCAATTATTTTCCATTTTCAGCTCAAAAATTACCAAATCAAAAACCAGAAAAAATTTAAAATTTAAAATTTAAAAACTTACTGAAGTTTCTGGATCAAGACTTCTAAACAGTAGGGGAGCGTACAAAGAGAAAGAAAGAGAGAGGGAGTTATTGGATTTAGAGAAAAAAAAATTTCGAAGCTTTGTCTTTAATGGGGAAAAAATTGAAAAGCCATTGAAGAAAGAGATTTGAAATTTAGGGTCCCTAACGGCTAGTTCATTTTCTCGTCATTATTTCTTTATTTTTATCATTTCGCGCCGAGTTATCGATGATATGGTTCGCTTTATTTATCGTTGGGTTAGAAGCGGGACCGGCTTTCAAGTTTTTAACAACGGCTTTTTAATTTTGTATTAATTAATTTAATGATTGATTTACTTGGGACTTTGCCCAACACAAAAGAACAAAAATAAAGGCGGTAATTTTGCTAGACGGCCCCTCCAAGATTTCAAAATTATATTTATGAAATGCTCTCTATGGTCAAATTTGAGCCAAACCTTTTAAGAATTGGTCATAAGGATCAAACATTTTTAGATATGCTCATATAAGAATTTTTTTCATGCACTTTAAGTCGATTTATAATATAAAATTATGTGAATATTGGTATGTTTAAAATAAAACACACGGTAGATCCGTTGCTATTTAAAAAGAAGAAAATAATAAAAACATAATTTAAAACCTAATATACAACCTTTAAAAAGTTTTTGTTTGAGCCCTTTTGAAAATATGTTTGGTGTTTAACCATTTTAAAAGGTTTAGTCTTTATTTGAACACCTTCGTTTAGCCTTTATTTGTTTATTTGTCCATTTATGCAAGGACGAAGGGAGGGATAGGCAATGGCTACAACCCCTTAAAATTTGGAAAAATTATGTTTTAAGCTCCCTAAAAAACTTATAAATTTATAAGTTAATATATAATAAATTTATAGTTTAACTTCAAAAATAATAAACTTTTGATTTAATCCTTCTAAAAACTATGAAAATATAAATTTATATATTATATTTTAGTTCAAATATATATTTATATTTATAACATAATCACAGCTCCCCCAAAAAAATATTTAACCTTTCCTTTACATTTATCTATTTTATACTTACTTCGGTATGTACTTATAATTTTACTATATTTATATTGAAAAGCTCTCTCTAAAAAATTTACCTCAACATTTCTTCTTCACTTTGTCAACATTGATTATTTATTTAGAAGGAGCATCAACCACAAGCAATGTTTTTTAAAATTAAATTGGAGGTTGAATCGGTTAAACTATCAATTCGTCAATTAAATCAATTTGATCAGTTCAATCGATTCAATTAAAATTTTAAAAAATAATTCAGTCTCGATTTATTAATCAATTAAATTGATCCGTACTAATTCTCAATCTAACCAATTTAATATCATTCTTCAAATCGGTATTCCAACTGATTTCTTGTGACAAGATAGCATTGGAAAGTAGGGGAAGAAAATTAAAAATAAATAACAGTAAATTACATATGCAACTTGTAAATGTTCCTCCTACATGTAATAGGAAATAGAGGTGTAAATGAATAGAACGTTCGATGAGCTATTCGTGAACCGTTCATATAACGTTTGTTTATGTTCATTTATTAAGCTAAATAAACGAGTATGAACAAAAATTTTATGTTCGTTTAATAAACAAACGAACACGAATAGAGGTGTGTTCGGTTCGTCTATGCTCGTTTATTGGCTCGTTTATAAGCTCGTTTATGACTTGTTTATTTATTAATAATATTTTCTCATAAAAATATTAAAATAATATCTGCGTGTATGTATGTATGTATTGTTTGTTTGTTTGTTTATTATTTATTAACTTTGTTATTGAACATGTTCGTTTAATGTTCTTGAACATATTCAATTAAGTTAAATGAACATGTTCGTGGATATTAAACAAGCGAATATGAACACACATAATTTTAAATAAATGAACATAAACAAAAAATTTGAAATTCTTAACAAACACAAACTGAACACGAATAAATTTAAAAATAAACAAATGAAAATGAACAAAAGTTTATTTGTTAAGCTCAATTCATTTACCATCCTAATAGTAAATACTTCTCGTTCAATAAAAAAAAAAGTAAATGCTTCAACAGTTTTCACTTTTTTACACTACTTCTTATATCTATTTTACTGCCTATGTCTATTCTTTCTAATAATATATATTCAAGGTTTGAATTTTCGTCTTTCTAAGATGTTTTACTTATGTAACCAACTTTTGTTGATAACAGTTTTCACAATTTAACCCCATGTAATAAAAGATTTCGGAGATGTCAAATCATCATCCGAGTTCGATGGAAACATTTTCTGCCTTACCCCATTTTCACTTGAGGTATTGAAATATATCGGACTTATTTCCCGATTTGCTTGCATTTCGTTTTGTATATATCCCTCGATCAAACGATCCGTCATATACACTTTGTATTGAGATGATCCCACCATGGGTTGTTGATGATTGGGATGATCGCCTGTGTAACATTTTTTTATAAATCACTACTTAAAAATGTTTATTTACAAAATTGGTCCTTCAATTAAATTATTTTTCATTTAGGTATCTAATTTTTTGGTTAAAAGTAGTATCTAAAGTATCAATTTTGTCTCATTTTATCCAAAACAAAATATATGACATCCAATAAAAACATGCCATGTATCACGTTCTTATTGGTCAGCAACGTGATCTGGGGTTAAATGATATAAATTGATAGTTTAAGTATTATTTTTAATAAATAAAAACTTTAGGTACTTAAATGGGAAAAATGATATAATTTAAGGGCCAATTTTGCATTTAATCGGACCCAAAAAAACTCAAGTTTTGTGTTACGAAAATTCCATGGAAAATGAATTACCTTGTGTGAGAAGGCCAATTTCATCGGAAATTCCTTCTATCTCTTCCAAGGAACACCAATTTGCATATGCTTTTCTCACCAAATTCTCAAGATATGCCTGTAATTTCAAATGCCATTAGGACCCAAAACAAATAAATAAATTGGCTCCTAAACTATAGCCAATTTTCAGTTTGGTCCTTAAATTTTTTTTCCGTAAAGTAATTTCTAAACTATCATTTTCTTCTGTTTACTCAAGAAAAACAATATCAATCAATAAGAAAATGACACGTGATATATTCTTATAAGACATCATATACTTTTGACAGAAAAAAAAAAGTTAAAGACCAATATAAAATTCGAGTTATAATTCAGTGATTAATTTACGAATAAAGCCAATTACTAACACTTACTCTGTTAATGTCACTGAGGTTGTGAGTAGTATATATGCTTCCATTAATCTCTGCATTCACAAGTTGGCAAATGGGAGTCAACAAGACTTTGTAATCAGGTCCTCGAAAAACATAATGTTTGTTCCCCATAACACAAGTTTTAGCATGCTTGACTGTCACATTCCACATTTTCTCTGACATTGCAGGGCCTAAAATCTGTTCCAAGAATCGAGTTATATTTATGATTTATATATATATAAAAGAAAAGCAAAGACAAATTTTGACAAGTGCTTGCAAAATACTTACAGTTCTAAGCTTGGCATGGTCGACGACCCACATTTTCAAGAAATCTTGCACCGTGTGAACTCCCTCAGAGGCTAACCTTTTATGGAATACTCCATCTTTACCAATCTTTTCTAGACGCCAAACTTCATCTCCTAACGTTGGTGGATGATGTTTCTTGTATACTTCAATAACAATTATTTTGTATAAGATTTTTTCATGTAATTGAAATATATATTCATCAAAGAATACAATCTATATGCATTTTTCAGCTTTTATCAAATTGTTAAATTGAAAGTTGAAAACAAAAACATACAGAAACATGAGCGAAAGATTAAATTAATCATTCAAACTCGAAAATCTATTTGATATTGTGAAAACAAACAAAAAATTATACATATTTACAATTTAATTTATATATCTTAAAAATGTTCTACGTCATATCTAATTTGACATTTAACAAAATTAAATTGATGTGTGAAATTGATTAATACAACATTATAACAACCTCAATTAGAATATTTTAAAATTTAAAATTATTTTAGATGTTTAATGGAATGAAGATTGATTCTAATTAAGCTCATCTTCAAGATCTTAATCACATGTTTTATGGAACTAACTAACCTTCTTTAGAACCTTAATTAAGAGAAGCTTATGAAAATTTGAAAAGAAAATTTCGGTATAAATATGGAGAACGACGAAAACTTACATTCGCCACGATGATCTTTCACGACAAAAGCTTCAGTCACGGCTTCTCGAATCTGTACACCTTGGCAGCTCCCTCCCGCAACTTTCGCGCCAATTCTGAACTTCCGGCTCCGGATCCAGCTCGAATTATCCGTAAATTCAATATTTTCGATCAAACCGACTCCATCCCTCACCGTGACAACCAATTCACCGGCGAGCAAGGGACGTTTGCCGGTTCTTTCCTTCACGATGTACCGATCGAACTCTTCGTTGCTCCAATTCCTACCATCCAACGGAAAATCCCCGTCGAGGACCACGATATCTACTTTAAATGGGCTTGGGAAAAGAACCGTTTGGTTTCCCCTTGTATCAACAAGCAGTACTCGAAGTTGATTGCTCTCTTCATCCACGATCTTGCCGCCGGTAAAGATCGGTACGGTAAGAGCTTTAGGGAAAATGAGCTTGAGAGTTGACGGTTGCGGTGCTTGGATTCGAAGCGATGGAGACCTGCTGAAAGAACGGATTCGAGCTCGAAGACTACGCTCCACTTCTTCGTGCACCTGCAAATGTATTAGGTATCAATATCATAAAGATTTTCAAGGGTGAAAGTAGAAGTTTGTTAAATTAAAGAATAAATTCATTATTTCTATTATAAATTTTATTATTTATACGAAATTTTAAATTATACAATCACTTAACTTTCAAAACTTTTAAAAACCATTCTATTTAAATAAATTTAGAAATACATGAAATCAATAAATCTAAAATAAATAAAAAAAACCTTGAAAATCGAAATTGAACCAACACGCATGTCTTTAATAATGTATAATATTGATTTAACTTTTATCCTTAAAAAAATGCTTTTTTTTCCCAAAATATTTTGTTTGATGTAATGAAAAGTATATAAATATACCACTCTTCGAAGGATTGGTTCCAGAGCTGTACTCAAACACTTATCCATAACAGCTTCCCCAATCACACTATTAAACAATTAGAGATAAGAAAAAAAAATTAGATTTCTAATTAACAATTTTTAAATCAAAAACTAAAAAAATATGTAAAATTGCATCTTAAAATAGTATAAAACCATGTAAAAAGATTTAAATGTTATCATGTGAAATTATAATATCTCTAAGACAAAATGGGTATACAATACATGCCATTACAAAGACTGTAGAGATAATACATGATTTGACAAGTAGCGTTGCAATCCCATTAAAAATAACTATCACATCAAATATAATCTCATTTAATTATCTCAACTTCTGAAGTCCTATATAACTTAAACCAAGCCTGAGATCAAAACCGTGATGAAGTAAAGACTCACTTCATTTTAAATCGAAAAGACTGACTCAATCGATTTAATCAATTTCGTTTTGGGTGAGTTAAATGGTTTTCAATTTTATTGATTATTTTCAGTTAATTATTCCGATCTGATCAGAAAAATAATTTAATTTAATATTTTTAATTATTTAAAAATATATATTATTCAAGACTAATACCTAAAGTTTAACCAACCAAATTCATCAACCTAAAGTTGCTTCAATTATACATTTCTTAAATAACTTTTTTGTAAATTATGATAAAAACCGATTTAACCAACCAAACAAAATAGTTGCGATCTCTTACTTTCACCTTAAAATATAACGATTCTCTGCACTTGTATGGTGAGAAATGTGATGTAGAAATCCCCATCACAAGTCGCCCTTGTATTTTGTGTCGTAACAAAAATCATATAATAATTTTTTTAAAAAAAAGGTAAAACATACGAAGTAAAAGAAGGGGTAGGTCTCGTCCGTTTCTCCTTCGGCTCATCGGCTTGGTCGGAAAATGAGTTGCTAAGAAGCCGTTTAGCCGCCATTATTTTCAGCTGAGTATTTATTAATTCCCAGATATTTGAAACCCAACAAAAAGGAGAGAGAGAGGAGAGGAAATGGGTTTAAGAATGGTGTAAAGGCGAAAATGGAGTTTAAATACAGGAGAGTTCAAAAAAATTAATAATAAAAAAGAAGGTTCTTGGAACGTTAGAGGAAACAGCAGTGTAATAGCCACGTACTAACCTATGTAAATTAATATATGTGTATAAAATAATGCAATGACTTTGACGTCGACTAACCTTTGAGTCAATCATTTGTTTTTTATTATTTAGGGTTAATTCCATGATAGTAGATACCAAGTCAATTTAATAGGTTGGAATCGTGAATAAAACGATACATTAGTTTGAATTAAAGAATAATTTTGAACTGGTTAAATCGAGATAAAAATTCGATTCAACAGATAGTTTATTTGATTTATAATTTTTTAATTTAAACTCAAAAATGTATGTTAATAAATAACGAATAGTTCTCTAAATTATGTTATTTTATAAAAACAAATATTATATTGTATATTTTCGATGGAGTAAAATTTTTTACAAATGTATCTAGAATAGGTGAATGTTTCCGAGAGGTCTTCTATTATAGGGGCCTGATTAAATTAATCATTCTATTATCAAAAGTATTATTAAACATAATCAAATAAGGTAGATTTAAATAGAGTTAATATGTTTAAAATTTTTATTGTTCTATAAATGAATTTTTTTTGTTTAAAATTTAATTACAATTGAATAATTTTATTTCAATTCGGACTTAATTGATTCTTTTTATTAGTATAGAGATTAAACTAATCTATTTAATAATAGAGGGACTAATTTTATCTAGTCCCTATAGTATAGGGACCTCCCATGTACTTTAATCGTCTAGAATGATATCATTTGGTTTTAGGGTGTAATAAAATAATAATATAAATCTTGTTATTTAATACATTAGTGGAGTTTTTTAACTCCACAAGTCAGGTTAAAAAGCCGTCGTGTCTCATAATAGCTTGTTAAATTTGCCTTTTAGATGCATATTCAATTGCAACTAGGCTAACTAACTAACTAACTAAATAGTACAAGATAGAGATGGACAAAAACTTTGTAGATCTGCGGAATTTTATCTAGAGAATAGTTCACTATAATTTTATTTGTACAATCCGTAATTTAAATTTAACATAATCATCAAGCTGCAACCTCGTTCCTATTCATAAAATAGAATTCCTTGCACAAACAAGATAAATGCTTTTAAACTTGTACATAATGCATAAAATAATAAACCCCTACCATCAATATAAAACTTTACCTGCTTAAAATCAGCTCTGATCAGGTTTTTAATATGTGATATAGTAGTAGAGATCTTCTTAAGGTTGTATTCTTTAGAAATCAAATTTCTTCAAATAAAGGAACTCGCCATATCAGCTAAATATGATAAATTATACAATATGTCAGATGCAAGTTTACTTATCATTTCATTTTTCTTGCATAAAATATATATAATACGAATTTTAATTAATTTCATTTGATTTTTGCATGAATAACGCATCTTATGATACTTTATTTCACGCGAGTGATTGGGAATACAACACAGTTTTTTCTTTTCTTTTTAAGTGGAAGAAATTAAGAAATTAACACCTAAACTAAAATAAATATAATTTTATGTTATCATTTCTTTATTATTTTCCTCCATTGCTTGTGAAAATAAATATTAAGAAAATTTGGATTTCAAAAAAAATATTATTTTTGCATACCAATAGTTATCGTATTCCAACTAATTAATTTTTTATTTCTTTTTGTCAGAAGATTTTTTCAATCTTGATTGAGTAAATTGATCCCTTTTAAAAAGTTAGCACATTTTGAGCAATTAAAGATAATTAATCACAATATTAATATTTTTAATTAATTGTACATGATTTTATTTAATATAATAACAAATTTAACTCTTAAAGTTTACACATTTTGTCAATTTAGTCCTATTTAACAAATTTTTTATGCAATATTTGTGTAAATGTTGAGATTAAATTTGTTAAAATTTCTAGAATTAAGGCCAAAATGACAAAATATATAAACATTAAGACTAAATTTGTTGTTATATCAATCAAAATTATATGCACAATTGATTGAAAGCTAAATTTATTATTATACCAATCAAAATTATATGCAAAATTGACAAAAAATATTAACGCTGTGATTAATTGTCCTTAGTCGCTCACTTTCAAGAGTAATAGGAATTAAATTGCCAATTTTTTTTAGAGAGTCTAAATTCCTCAATTGAGATGAATTGAAAAAAATCTTTTTATCAATTTTTTTTTTAAAAGTTTTGCCAAACACCATCAGTTGAATTGACGTGTTTTAGGCCATCTGTCAAGATGTAGACATAGATCCAAGGGATAATTTTAAAAAAGAAACCAAGCATATACTGGACATAAACATAAAAGTAATATGAAAACTTTTATACTAAGAGTCAGGTTGTATTTTACCCCATTTACTTTACCTTAACTGAAAAAAATAGGTAAATTAATTTATATACATTAAATTAAAAGAGAAATTGATTCTTTCTGCTAAGAACATCTAAATCTATTGTTAAAAATTGACATGATTGATAAAAAATATACCTCATGCTAACATACAGGAACCAATTCTTAACAGTAGAAATGGATAGATTTTTTAACAGGACCCGTTTACTCTTTGATCTAATATACAAAAGCTAATTTGTCCCTTTTGAGCAGAAGGAGCAAAATGCATCTGACTCCTAGTACAATAGCCTCCATGGTACTTATAGAGACAAATATTCATATCCCACGTGCACTTTTGAATCCAGGAAACATAGATTCCCCCACTGTTCCAAGCATATTCTAACATACCAGCAAAATCAGTAGGATGAACCCAGTTTGCATCTAATGCGAGGGCAGCCATTGGAGAACAAAAGCACCACAATACTAAATCCTCAACAGTATCCCACAACATACGAGCATCAACTTTCTACTAATCCTTTTCAGATTGTTACCAAACCCAATTTGTTGACTGAATAATGTTTTACAATGATGCTATGATTTCCGCATCTAAGACAAGTACATGCATAGCATGAAGATACTGATGATAATATATACACACATATATATATGGTGAATATAGCATAATTTGTTAACTAAATAATGTCTATATGATGCTTGATCATTTCCACATCCAACATGAGTACATGCACAGATATATATCCATTTTTAAGTATCAAGGGGACAGAATGTTTCAAAATTGAATTTCCAAATGAGTAACATAAACAATCCCAGCGTTCAAATTTTCAATAAACCACAAACCCCAAATATAAAAACAAAAAAACAAAGTATAAATTTACAGAAGAACTGACCCGAAGAGCGCAAGAAGGCAGAACACGGGGGATATATCATTAGCCAATTTCTCTCAAGCAGTTCCCAATGGGCGGATAAAGAAAAAAAGTTTAATGCTATAAAAGGAAATCAGGAATCACCGATGTTTGTGGAGGAACTTTTAAAGGCTCCTCGGCTCTTTGTCGAGATTTTTGCCTTCTGGGGTGATTACTACTACTCTCTTTTTCTTTCCGATCGGTCTCATTTCTTTCCTCAGCATTTTTCTTCCTATGTCTTCTCTCTTTACCATGGCTATGATCTTTTCTCCTCGAACTAGAATTTCCATCACCAACTACATTTTCTTTTGATTCAACTTGAGTAATCATGTGTTGTTTTTCCTTCCCTTTTCTATTGCTACTAGGAAGGTTGCTTCGAGATGAAGTGGGTAGAATATCTTCACTACCGAAAAGAATGTCACGAACAGCACCCGAGAGTGAATCATCTCTAGACTCGGGATGCTTTACTGCAACAGGTTTCTCATCCGCTTCATCCAATTTCACTACCACAGGCCTAGGCTTGCTATGGTTTGGTTTTCTCTTCGGAACAAGTGATTCTGCAGTGAGTTTAACAAGATCACTGGCAGTATCATTGTTATCACCCTGTAATGCGGGGTCATTGGCAGGTGGATAGTCATTTGAAATTACTTCACTTTTCCCCGAAGGAAGGTAATACAACCCATGGCGCTTACGGTGCTCCGCTAACAAAGAAGTGGACTCATTTGATTGTCCCGAGTCTTCTTTAATCTGAAGGTTGGAGAAAGACGACACATCCTTCTCCTCAGAAGGATATCCAAAAGAAAATGTGTTCGATGAAGGTAGTTCAATATCACTGCATATTGTTTCCAAATCACCAAGGTTCTCATTAAGCGTTAACCCATCTGGTACAGGAACTTTACCTTGGGCACTTAAAGAGACAGGACCGAGCTCCTTGGAAAAGGCGTCGTGCACCAGTCTGATGATTTTGGTAGCTTCCACTCCTTTCTGTTCCGAATCATTTTCCTCTTGTCCCGAAGAATTCAGTGCTTCTAATTTTATCAAATCAACAAAGCCAAGCAAATTCCGTGCTCTCTCTTGTACTTCCACATCATGGCTTCCTAATAGAGGGCTCAAAGCTAATTCAACCAGTTTCAATAGGTTAACAATGGATTCATTGGTGATAGGAGCTGATGTACATGTCTGACCATGTGCAACAGTTGAACCCGCGCCATTTTCAACGGACAGATCATCAAACGATTCATACGACGCAGATGCCGAAACTCCAGCTGTACTTCCCCCTCGCACAAAGCAAGTATGTAAGCAAAAAACTAACACTTTAAAAGCAGACTGAATGTAAATTGCCATTATAGACGGTGGCAACAAACTAGTACGAGGCTGTAATAATGCTTCCATAAGTTCTAACGGATTCCTTGAGAACTCAACATATTCTCCGGATACCCAAGCAGCAGCAGATAATACCCTATGCAAGAAAGAGTTTCCGAGTAAAGCAGGATCAATCAGCAAATCACGAGCAACACGAACAAGTTCCAGCCTAACATCCTTGACCCTCAAACCAATATCAACTAACTGGTTTTCAATTTCTTCTCCCATCTGACAATGTGGGATTCTTGACATCTCACCAAGAAGTGATACATACCAATCAAAGTCAACAATAATCTCATAAACATTCCTAGAACAAGTTGATAGAATAGAACCAAGTATCTCATTACAAAACAGGGGATCCGATTTAAGTGCATAATTGACCAAAACCTTTGAAATTTCAGCCACATTATGTTCAGATACCATTGCCATCACAAGACGCAACGACTCAATCTTTATATTAGGATCCGGATCACTCAATGATTTGATTACAACTTCCTTATTCTCCGAAACCACCCATAAATGCTTTGAGGCTACAATCGAAAGTGCATGCAATCCGAGATACTTAAGATTTGGATCCTCATCCACCATAAACTCCCGAATCTTCCCAACCGCAAGCCTCACAGCAGATTCATACTCACTAAAACTAGTAACCACAGTCCTAACACACTCAAACAATAACGACTTCGCCCCGGTTTTCCTCATAAGATCACAAATCGGTTCAACCACCCGATTTGCTAACCTCGGTTCAAGAGGAGCTAATTTAGCGAAAATCTTCAAAACCTTAATCGAGATCCAATTACTTTTCGAATCAACTAAAATCTTATAAAACTCAGGTGCTAAAGGAAGATACGATCTGGGATCTTTACAAGCAAGTTCAGAAAACACCCCAACAACAGCAGACAAAATCTGAGGATCGTAATTCTCTAAATTCTCAACTAAACGTTTAAAACAAACCCTAACAGAATCTGGGTATTTCTCAAAAACCCTTAAAACAACAGCCACAGCCCTTTTACGAACATAAAGCTTATTACTAGACAACAAAGTGAAAACTTCAGGGGTCAAATCTCTAGCCAAATCAACATTAGCGATTCTAGACAAGCATTGAAGAGATAAACTTACTTCAAACTCATTAGTACTGGTGAGATCTTTGCGCAAATGATTCGTTATAAGGAGAAGAACAGGGGTTGAATCATGGAATGAAAGTGAGATTGCATGGTAAGCTATCTTTTTATGGGAAAAACGAGGGGAGGAAAGGACTTCTAAGGCATGGAAAGCAGCGAAAGACATGTCGTGGAAGTGAAGATTGGAGAGGTAACATAGTTTGAGAAGAGCTGTGGATTTGGTAGAGAGGTCAGTAGATTTGATTTCTTTGCGGATTTCTTCAAGGGCTTTGGAAATGAAAGCTTGTTCGCCGATCAGTTGTTGTCTTAGACCTTTGATTAGGTCTTCTAAAGTGCGTTGAAATAAGGAATCCATGAGTGATTGACCTGACATTTGGGATTTATGAAGGGAAAGGGATTTGGGTGCTTGATTGTTTAGGGTTATTTGATGGAATTTGGCATTGGGGAGGTTTTTGAGGGTTGGGGATTGACAGAAAAGGTGAAATTTTCTCGGGAAATTTTGGATTGGAGAAGGAAGGGGGGCGTTTTTTGTTTTCTTTTTTCTTTTCGGATTTTGCTTTACTTTAATGAGAGAAACGACAGAGGATGATGACATTCATTGTGTGAATTGGATACAATCATGCAAGAGTTAATATAATTTTTGACCCCTACACTTGTCAATTGTATTCATTTTGGTACTTATATTTTTTCACTCTTTGATTCATGAATTTAATGATGTTGCGGAAGCGACGATAATATTAATAACAATATTATCAGAAATATTTAGATAATTATTATGCCAACAATTATACTAAGAAAATTCCCAGTTAAATTGGAGGGGTCACAATGGTCCCGCTTAAAACCCAACAACTAGACAGAACTCACTTAGATATTTATAGCAATAATAACTAAATAAATATAACCAACATAAAGCTATTAAATAAAAGCAAACAAATAAGAAATAAAATACCAGAGTTTTAACGAGGTTCGGCCAATTTAGCTTACGTCCTCGGACACTACCAAATTAATATTTCCTCTAGAAATATTACAAAGGAGAAGATTTTGGGATGATACAACCAAAGGGGGAGGGGTTCTATATATAACAAACCAAACCCCCTCCATTTCTATCTTTTCCTAATGTGGGATATTGCCAATATTCAACAAATCTCCACCTTGGCGATATTCCACATCTTCGAACATCTTCTCATAACACAAACTTCAATAGTGTCTTCAAATTTTGCAACCAATCGCCTTCTTCCCTTTTGGTAGTTGTGCCAGCTTCCACATCTTGTTTTTCTCTAGAGATTGCATCTCCTCTTCCATTGCACCTAACCATCTATAATTCTCTAAACTCTGAATGGCTTCGGTGTAAGTGGATGGAATATTATCAACAACTGGAAGTGCATAAGCTACCATGTCAGTGAAACGAGCAGGTTTCTGAATTTCTCGTCTCTGCCTTCTGACTGCAATTGGCTCTGATTGCTGTTGAGGTTCTTGGGTAGAAACCTCTTCCTCATCTGACTCTGCATCTGCCAATGAAGAATCACTAGTGGTACCTTTTGCTGGAATTACCACACTCTGCTCAAACTCCACCTGCTGCGGAGTACACTCCACCTGCTGTGAAGTACTACTCACTCCTTCTGGATTTACCTTATTCAACATGGCAGATTCATGAAAGGTAACATCCCTACTGATTATCGTCTTCTTTGCCTCTAGACACCACAAACGATATCCCTTAACACCAGCATTGAAGCCCATGAATAGAGCCTTCTTTGCTCTTGGATCTAACTTTGATTCTTTCACATGATAATATGCAATAGAACCAAAAATGCGCAAGGTGTCATAATCAGTAGCAGGTTTTCCATACCATTTCTCCAAAGGAGTCTTGCCATTTATAGCAGATGATGGCAAATGATTGATGAGATGTTGAGCGTACGTCACAGCCTCAGTCCAAAACTTTCTATCTAATCCAGCATTAGATAACATACATCGAACTTTCTCCACAAGCGTTCGATTCATACGCTCTGCCACCCCATTCTGTTGCGGTGTTCCACCTACGGTGAAGTGCCTTACTATGCCACAATCTTGGCATATCTTCAGGAAAGGATCGCTTTTATATTCTCCACCGTTGTCTGATCGGAGAACCTTAATCTTCCTTCCTGTCTGATTTTCAACTTTAGTTTTCCACTTAAGGAAAACTTCAAGCACCTCATCTTTGTTCTTCATAGGGAACACCCAAACTCGTCTGGAAAAATCATCAATAAAGGTGACAAAATAACGTCTTCCTCCAAGTGATGGAGTCTTGGACGGTCCCCATACATCAGAATGCACATAATCCAGAATACCTTTAGTATTGTGAATCCCAGTGCCAAATTTCACCCTTCGTTGTTTTCCCAGAACACAATGCTCGCAAAATTCAAGTTTGCAAGTCTTTGTACCTTTCAATAATCCTTGCTTGGCTAGAGTTTGCAAGGATTTTTCACCAGCATGGCCCAAACGCATATGCCACAGCTGTGTTGCCTCAGCGTCCTTCTTGGTACTCGAAATTGCTGCTGCTGTTGTCCCGACCACTGTACTACCTTGGTAGTAATACAGATTGTTCTTTCTTATGCCTTTCAACATCACCAATGCTCCTGAAGTTGCTTTAAGAACTCCATCTCGTATTGTCACAACTAGGCCTTTAGATTCTAACGACCCCAAAGAGATGAGATTCTTCTTCAACTTTGGGACATATCGTACATCCCGCAAAATTCTAGTAGATCCATCATGACTCCTCAGTTTAATTGAACCTATCCCGGCTATTTTACATGTGTTATCATTACCCATGTAAACAACCCCTTCATCTAGTTTTTGAAATTCAAAGAACCATTCCCGAATGGGACACATATGATAGGAACAACCAGAATCCATGATCCACTCATCTGCATGTAATGTTGAAGATGTCATACTAAGAGAAAAGTCTGACTCTGCTTCACTATTGCATTCTGCAACATTTGCATCTTGCGGAGTCTTCCCTTTTTTCTTCAATTTTGGACAATCTTTCTTCCAATGTCCTTTTTCTTTGCAAAAAGAACATTCATCTTTGGCAACAGCTCGACCTTTGGACTTTCTTCTCTTCCTCTTAGACTGACTTTGCTGACGACCTCTTGTTACCAATGCTTCCACTGCTGCTTCACCTGAACCTTTCAACTTATCCTTTCGGCGTAGTTCATAGCTATACAATGCAGCAGTTACTTCATTGAAAGTTACTTCCGATTTTCCATGAAGTAGAGTAGTTTCAAGGTACTCAAACTCCTCAGGAAGCGATCCCAACAACATTAACGCCAAGTCTTCGTCTTCAAAAGTCACATCCAAATTCAACAAATCAGCCACCAGCTGATTAAAATTGGTAATGTGCTCGTTCATCGTGGTACCAGGAACATAATTGAAACGAAACAGTCTTTTCTTCATATGCAACTTATTTTGACTGTTCTTCTTCAGAAATTTCTCCTCCAATGCTTTCCACAATTTACTTGCAGAAGTCTCTTTACTGAATATATACTTCTGCTCTCTGGAAAGACATGATCGAATTGTACCACATGCCAATCGGTTGATGGTCTTCCATTCTTTATCATCAACCCCTTCTGGTTTTTCTTCCTCAATGGCAATATCTAGACCCTGTTGAAATAGGGCATCTAGAAGCTCACTTTGCCACATGCCGAAATGACCTGTTCCATCAAAAATTTCCACTACAAATCTCGTATTTGCAGTTCCAATCCTCGGCAAAATGTACGAAGTGGAAGTTGTTGATATGGATGGTTTTTCTTCTGTCATTTTTGCCATAGCTTCTACTTAATAGCCACCAAATGCAGAATACCCACAAGCTTTAGGAAATGTTTCTGATGTGTAAGATCAGACTAAGCTGCAAACACAGAGCATACTACAAAACCTTGGCTCGGATACCAATTGTTGCGGAAGCGACGATAATATTAATAACAATATTATCAGAAATATTTAGATAATTATTATGCCAACAATTATACTAAGAAAATTCCCAGTTAAATTGGAGGGGTCACAATGGTCCCGCTTAAAACCCAACAACTAGACAGAACTCACTTAGATATTTATAGCAATAATAACTAAATAAATATAACCAACATAAAGCTATTAAATAAAAGCAAACAAATAAGAAATAAAATACCAGAGTTTTAACGAGGTTCGGCCAATTTAGCTTACGTCCTCGGACACTACCAAATTAATATTTCCTCTAGAAATATTACAAAGGAGAAGATTTTGGGATGATACAACCAAAGGGGGAGGGGTTCTATATATAACAAACCAAACCCCCTCCATTTCTATCTTTTCCTAATGTGGGATATTGCCAATATTCAACAAATGATTAGGTCCAATTTAGCCCGATTTCGTAATATTTGATGATGCGGTTGTTTGAAATTTTGGGGTAATTTTTATATGCATGAATTGAGGAACGTAAAGCTGGCTTTGTTTTATAGTATTAATTAAGAGTTCTAATTTCCCTCATAATAACTTTAATAGTGAATTTCTTTTTCATTTTTCTAATTTATGTTTTATTTTATCTTAAAAATTATATCACGGGCAAATGAAGCTTTAGTATTTTTGGCAAAGTCGAGACATTAGGACCTTGAATACTTAACTTCAAGAGTCACTATTACTATCGCCATAGATTAATTTTATATGTATTGATTTTATTCTACTTTGTAACTATTCAACCATGTATTAAAAATAAATTTAAAATTTGGAACAACTGTACCAAAGAAATATAACGTTGTAACAGATTTAAATTTAAACGATTTTAATAATTGAACTTATATCTTTAAATTAAAAAATAAATTATTCAAAATAAAATAAAAAACCGACTAACTTACAAATAATGTATAAGCTTAGAGTATATTTTAACCAAATGAAAAGTGTATATATGGAATGAGAAATAAAAGTATCTAGAAATTGTAAAAGATTATGATATTATTACGAAAGATAATAAAAAACCTCGAAAGGATTAATCTCGTAAAATGAATGTAAAAGATATTTGATTGTGTAAAACAAAATTATATAAGAGATAAATTATTGTGTATTTGTTAGCTCATCATCCATTGAGTTATTTTGGCTTAATTCATAATTTAGCCTCTGAAGTATATTCATTTTTTATTTTTGATTCATTTTGCAACCAATGTTTACAAAAACTATTAGGCAACTTTAGCTAATGAAAAAGCACTACATGAAATGTTTAGGCCAATGAAAACAACGTCATGTGACAATTAAATTTATTTAAAATAAAAATATTAAATTGAAATTAGAAAATAGAAAATTATAATATTAAGTATTTAAATATTAAAAAATATTGACTTTGACCAGTAGTCAACTTGTGTTGACTGAGCGTTGAACAGTCCTTAATCGGTCATGTAGCATTATTAGAACACACCACCACGTATCTTTTTATTTTTATTTTTTAGTATTATAAATTGCATTGATTAAAACTAAAAAAACATATATAATATATAAAAGTTTAAACATAATTTTTTTATAAGATTCTAAAATATATAATTTCAAGTAATTGCAAAAAACTTTAAATTTAAATATCTTTTTAGAAATTTAGAAATATATTTTTTATTAAAAATTATTTTTAAGCTTTTTTATAATTTTATACTTTTTTAATAATATTATTAATTTCAACTAATTTCTTTTCGTATTTCTTTTGTAAATTTTATTTTTTTATAATTTTTTTTACAATTTATATGTTTTTTATATTTTATAAATACATTTTTATTTTTATATATTTATTTCTAGTTTTATATTTTTTTAGTGTATATATACATTTAATAAAAAAATATTTTTTTTCTACATAAAGACATCATGTACCACTTTGTGATTGGCTATAAAAATATTTTTAACATCAATAAAAAGTAGACTAAAAATATAATAGAGACATACTTTAGGTATCAAATTGGCAAAAAAAATATAGGTACCAGGATAAAAAAAAGGTGTACTTTAAGGACCAAATCTTGAATTAAGCCAATTATTATTTTGTAGCTCCTTTCTAGCTTTGGAAAAATGGTCGCATAGTGATTTTCAGCATTCGGCCGTACAAAAATGTCTTTTCATGTTTCAAAGGAAGGAAAGTGAGGAGGCAAAAGTAGGCTTGGACAATAATTTATCTTTTAACTTATTTATTTTTATAATTTCATTACGGGTTGGACAATGTATTTTTTATTATTCTAGAAGCAATCACTGTTTACGTTTTAGATCGGAGGTTTGAGAGTTTGGACTGTGCTAAGGATGTTGGGTTATAAGTTAGGGACATAAGAGTTCTTTTAACTTTTAATTTTTTTTGAGAATTGTTTTTATATTAGAGTTTAAATTTTTTAAATTAAAGTCAACTTTTGGAGTTTATAATTGTTTCCATGTTTAATTTTTTTATCTAAGTTAGGCCCATGATATTTTCTTAAAACCCCTGAAGCTTAAGTTTCAATGTAGGAACAATTGTAAGTTCAAGCTACAATATGGGAATAATTATTAAGTTTAGAGACTAACTTGAATAAAAAAGAAATTTAAGCCACAACGTAGAAACAAATGCCTAGTTCAAGCCTTAGTATGAAAATAACTACCAAGTCTGGGGATTAACTTGAATAAAAAAAAATTCAAGCCCCAATGTGAGTTGTTGTCAAGTTCATGCCCTAAATAATCATTTAACCCATAAAAACAAAACAAAAGATGTGTAGTAATAGGAGAAGACAATAACTGATATTTATACATGGTTCGGGGTTACCAAAGCTAATAAGATTATAGGACTGGATTAAATTAATCCTTCTATTATTAAATGAATCAATTTAGTCTCTATACTATTAAAAAAATCAAATAAGTTTAAGTTGTAACAGAGCTAACAGTTGTTGTATAAAAATTATCTTTAAATTTATTTTTTAATTTACAAATTAATTCCAAACAAAATATTTCATTTATAGAACCATAAAAACTTCAAAAATATTAACTTTGTTAAATAGTAAATGATATATTTTTAAATATTAAATTATAACTCTATTCTAATTTGACCCTATTTGATTCCTTTTAATAATATAGAGACTAAATTTATACATTTAATAGAAAAAGAACTAATTTGATTAGATACTTACAATAGAAGGACCTCTCAAGCTTATTCACCTTAACCCGACCCAAAACCAACATATATGAGCCCAATTAACAGGTCTAATAGGATGTTTTTTTTTTAGTTTACGTGGGCTGGGCCACCAGTGATAATAAGACCCGTGAATGTGCTAGAAATCACGTGCCCATCGGATCACGTGTTTCACTTTTGAAAACTCGAACGTTGCTCCAACGGCTATTTTTTCTTCTAACCAAAATATGAAAATAGTATCATCTTTTTTCACTCAATTATCATTTTTGGTTTAGTGATCGGAAATTTTTTATTAGCACACAGAGATCGATCTGATTTCAATAGATCCTTTCAATGCCGGTTGAAACGGAAGAAGTTGCGGGGCCGCCGCCGCCGCCTGCCGTTCCCATCCCTCCTCAGCGGCGGCCGAGGGTAAGAGAAGTCAGTTCCAGGTTCATGTCTCCGGTATCATCCTCCCATTCTTCCGGCGACCATTCGAGATCTCCACTTCATAAGCAACACCATTTGCAGCGGCAGAGACGGCAATCGGAACCGGAGGTTGACGAGAACATCCCCGCCGTTGCCCCTTGTGATACTCCAAGAGCCTCTCTTGAATCGCCGTTCATAAATATAACTACCGTTCAAAAGAAGCATCGCCATTCAAGAACTTATAGCGATACCAGCAAATTATTTGGGAGAAGCACAGCAAATAATACGCCTTTAAGGCCAGATACGCCTACTATTGAAAGAACTTCATCATTACCATCATCAACAATAAGATTAAACCACCGGACAGCCAACGTTCCGGCGACAGCAAAGGCATCGGCGGCCGCCAAGTTGTTGCAATCAAGTGGGATCGGTTTATCATCGAAACCTAACGCTTCTTCATCTTCTTCTCAAGAACCCTCTGTCAATGAGTCTGGCCGTACTGCTCTGTCCCTTATAGATTTAGGCACCTCATTGCCTGAGGCGGATAACAACGGCGACGGTGCCGAGCCATCTTTGAAACTCTCCCGCTCTTTGAATTCGCCACTATTAAGTTCCGATCCTTCTCTGTTTCATCTTCCTAATGGACTAATGAAGGGGAAATCTGCTAAGGTGACTCCATTTTCACTACCACCAGTCCCTTCTCATACAAAGCATGGGACTGATACAATAAGGGGATCAAAGAAAATTTCTCGTCATCAAGAGGATTTACATTCCTTGAAATTGCTTTACAATTGTTATTTACAATGGAGATTTGCTAACGCCAAGGCAGAAAACTCTACTCAAATTCAGAAAAGAGAAACTGAGGTTAGGCCTTATGCTCTTAATGTTCTTTCTTTTATTAACATATGCAACTTATTATGTTACATCAATTCATTATTGTGAAATGTTCATTAGTTAATGGTAAAAGTACCATGGAGGCCCTTATACAAAGAATCAGAATACATTTTACCCTTTTTAGTTAAAAAAAAAAGCAAATTAGTCCATGCAGAAATGAATGGAGGACTAATGTACTCGTTTTTTTTTAGTAAATGGAGAAAAATGTAATCCGACTACAAGGGCCTCCATGATACTTTCACCTTAGTCAACTCATCAAAACTTCATATAGTATCTTCTTGTTTGTTTAAGAAATGGTTTTGATCGGTATACTTCAGTTTTTTTTGTTTCATACGCGTATGTTTTAGATCATGTAGGAACTTGTTTATGATATAATTAAGCATCTCACTGTTTCTTTATGATGATTTGATCCACTTTTATTAGAGAATACTTTATTCTCTTGAGGTGAAGATATCAGAGTTGTATGATTGTGTGAGAAGGAAACGCATGGAGCTTCAACTACTACAAAGGATGAAAACCTTATCAAATATTCTAGAATCTCATGTAAGTTTGTAAATTTGGTCAAATTTGTGTTGATCTTATTTGCATTCAGGCACCTGTGGTATATACACATTCCTTTTTGGTCCTTAAAACTTTGCATTACTGCTTTGGTTTAGCTTGATTTTGTATCATAGATAGTTCATGTTCCCATACTCCCTTTAATCGGTTCGCATTGTCTTGTGTTATTTGGACTCGGGTATTTGGTGTATTCTTGGAAGATCATATCTCCATAACCGTTCTCAAACATAAAGAGGTGGTGCAACATAGGCCTTAAGAGCATTTACATGTAGTGTAATTATTTGACAATAGATGTTAATGCTCTCCGTGCATCTTAAGTTACCGTACTTCTATGTGTCATTATCCTTAATTACAGATGTTAGTAATGCATCAAATTCCATAAAGACCACATCCGGTAAAAGTATTGGAGGTTGGATTTCCTTCTTCCCCTTTATTCAAAAAGTGGACTAATTACTCTCTGTGCATTGGATCAAAGAGTAAATTGGTTTTTTATTAAAAATTTCATTCATTTTTACTATTAAACACCGATCTCTATGCATTAACATGCGGTATACGTGGACACGCCACGTATTAGCAACATCAGTTTTTTACAGTACTAATGGATGAAATTTTTAACAAAAGAGACAGATTTGCTCTTTGATCTAATATATAGGGGATAATTTTCCATTTTTTGAATAGTGAGGGTAAACTGTAATCTAACTTCTATTACAAAAGCCTCCATGGTACTTTTATTGACCGCCATTTTATGAAATTAAAACGTTATTTACTCACAAAGTTTTACATGTTGTTTTTGGTCTCCTTTTAGATGCCATATCTAGAAGAATGGTCTACATTCCAAGGAGATTACTTGAATTCTTTATCAGAAGCTATTCAATCTTTGTTGAACATTTCTCTTAGACTGCCAATCAATGGGAATGTTAAGGTACATATTTCCACCCTTTTTTTTCCCATTTTTGTATGTTCATCATTTTATTCAAATGAAGCAATTTCAGTTTCTTATTATATGTTTATTTGCAGGTAGATACAAGAGAGGTAGGGGAAGCAATGACTTCAGCAATAAAAATGATGGAAATGATAGTTTCCAATGTTCAAAGCTTTATGCCAAAGGTAAAGGTTGATTTTCAAAACATGCAAAACACCTCACAGAAAAGTGACAAACATTGATGCAATTTGGTCCTTTTAATGCAGGCTGAGGAAATGGAAAGTTCAGTTTCAGAATTGGCTAGAGTGGCAATAGGAGAAAGAGCTGTTATTGAAGAATGTGGAGATTTGTTTTATAAAACCAATACATTTCAGGTTTGGCCTTCCCCCATTATGAAAATGCACCACTCAAAACCATTTTTATATGTGCGTTGGAATTTTATTCACTTGAATGTGTACACGTACAACGATTGCTTACTGTGTTTTTTTTAGGTTGAAGACTGCAGTTTAAGAGCTCAGCTTATTCAGTTGCAAGCAATGGGTTCATGTACCAACAAACTACTCCTACAAGAATAATACACACTCAGAGACTGACTCAAATGAATTCTTTTCTTCTTTTTTGGGTTTGGATGTGAAAGTTTTTCACTTTTCATAATAAAATTCACTAATGATTTAATTTTTTTTATCAAGCAATGAGTTCATGTAACATTTATCTTTTTGTATATTATGCCTCTCAACATCCATATTTGGATACCTTTCCAACGGAGAGTGAAAATACTACTCTTCGTATATTTGGAATTTAGGGTGAGTTTGGATGGGCGGTGCGTTTACCTGCGGTTAGTGTAAAAACAGCGGTGGCGGTGAGATTAGATACTGTAGCGATACTGTAGCGTGAGACAAAAAGTAAGCTAAACGCACCGCACCGCACCCAATCGCCCATCCAAACCCACACTTAGTCTCACTACTTTTTAAATTTCAAAATTCAAGTTCAACTATCAATACTCTGTTAGCACTAGTAAAATTTTCTATTAAATTCACTGGTGACACTTTGAAATAATATAAAAATACTCATTTGGTAGTTATATCACAAAAACTTGATGAACATGAATTTGATAGAGTAATTTTAACAATGTTAACAATTAAATTTGCATTTTTAAATCCTAAAAGTAGAGAGTTCTTTAAAATAAAAGTAGAAGGATTAAATTTCAAATATACGAACAACACAGACTTAAAGCATATTTTAACCTTTGAATTTAACAAGAAAAGAAATTGCTCTAAATAAATAGAAAACTCGAAATCTAATTCAACATGGATAATTAAATATGCACTCAATCAATATTTCTATATTAAAGGGAAATGATGGAATAATGGGGGCAAAGAGTGGAAAAAAAAAGCCTTAATTTCCTTGCCTTGCAAGAATCTACAAATTGCCTACACTTGAATTTGCTGGCACAACAAGCAAAGAAAAAAGAAACTAAAAAAGAAACAAAGGGCCATTGCTAAGGCAACTAACAGGGGCGAAGGGTGTGGTGAAAATTTGCAGCTTTAGACTCTCAAAATTCATAAAATCTTAAATTAATATATGATAAAATTATAGTTTGGCACCTAAAAATACTAAAATTTCGATTTAATCATTTTGAAAACCATAAAAATATAAACCAATACAATGATGAAATTACATTTTAGCTCTCGTAACAATATTTAACTTAATATCAGCCCCTAAAAACTTTCTAGCTTCACTCCGGACAACCAACAACCAAAATGGTCCATGATTAGATTATAAGTGTATCATACGCTATAATACAAACAAGTAATATCCATAAAGGGCAAAATCAACAGCATCATATTCCAAAGAAAAAACAAATGGTAACACCAACAAAAACATTAGAGAAATCTTTCATATATGCAAATCAAAACCCTCTTTTTATCTACATAATTGTGAACTAGTAAGGCCAAAACCTTCTTTTTCAATTGAATCCAACAAGCCATGAGAGAAAAGGGTACCTGTTTTTTTCTTGTCTCCTAAGCTTTGTCACACTTCAAAGATATGCATCAACACATATGCCATAACTTTTCCATTCTTTGTTCATCGTAATATTGAACAGTTTGGAAAAAAAAATCCAACATCATGTAAGGAAATTCATTTCTTGCTCTTCTTGACTTTCCCATTTCGTAAAAAGGATCCTAAACCGAACAGGTTGGCTGTTCCTTTAGAGATGTAAGGAGGTGGCACATTCAAGACAGGACTGATTCTAACACCATTACCATATGAACAATTCCCATGGTTTTTCTTCAATGGAGGCTTTTGAGGAAACTGATAACCATTACAACATGATGATGATGATGGTAGCTTTGGTGAACTATGCTTATGTTTCGAACTCGCACTCGAAACCGAACCGGTTGAATTACTTCTCGAAAGAAGGGGTAAGGAACAAATTAGTCCCTTTTTAACATCACAATTGAGGCTGCTACTTCTTTTAAAACCCCAAATAGACTTGTTGGAAACTGGTTTTTTTTCCACCATGTCTTTTCTTACATCATCAGCCATGGACAATTTTGGCCGTGGTGGAAGTGAAACAAGTGATGGGGCAATGGCATCATATTTTGGGGTTACTGTTTTAGGGAGTAACATACCATTAGCAAACAACTCATCGGCTGATGACCATTGTTGTTGGTCGAAGCTGGTGGTGCAGATGTTGAACTCGAAATCAGAACAAGGCGGCTGTTCTAACAACTTTGTGTCTCTTCGTTGTTCACGTTGTTCCATTGTTGGTTGGCTTAGATCATGAGAAAAAGACACCCTTGGACTTGTTTCAGAACACATAATTTGTGGGGGGGGGGGTTGGCTTTAATTTCTTAACACACACACACACACAAAAAAAAAGGGTTTTTCAGGAAATGGGAAAAGGATTCAACAGTGGTAGGCGGGGAAGAAATTTGAAGCCTTGATTTTGAACATTGACAAAGATTCTTTGAACTGAAAAAAGAAAAGAGAAAAAAACAAGTCAAAAAAAGGAGAGTGACTGGAATTTTATGTGGATTTCGAGGAAATATAGACAAAAGACCAGCTTTGTCTTAATAATGGATATGTTCAATAAAATTACAGTGATATGATGAGACACAAATATGTTCATGTTTTTCTGCAAAATTTTGATGGAAAATTAGAGAGAGAGAAAGCTGTGAAAGGATTTATCTTTTTCATTCATAGGCAAAGAAAAGAAAAAACATGAATCGAACAAAAGGAAGAAATTTTTTTAATCTCTTTGGAAGGAATCAAAGAAACACGGCGCAAATGATGGGAATAGTTGAGAATTTAATGCTAAGAAATTTTACTCTCTTTTTTGCAAGAAAAAAAAAGGTTAAACCTTTCTAAACGTAAAATTGACTATTTGGAATTGCCGTCTCAACCACCAATATGAGTACATATGACCATGTCAATTTACATTATTTGAAAAAATTAATCAACTTTTAAAAAAAAAAAATTATACTACGGTGTGTTGGATATTTTGATAAATTGGTCTTTTAGTCCCTTAATAATTGGTAAAATTGTACTTTGACTTCCTAAAATATAAAAATATTTCTATTTAGTTCTTTTTAAAATGATAAAATCATAAGTTAGTACAATATAAAATTACACTTTTAACATTACAAAAAAATTATAATTCAATTTTGACTCCCTTTAAAAAATTTCTAAATTCACTTTGTTAGGATAATTATCATCACCGATCCCTATAAACTCGCAGGCCAGGTTTGCAGGTACAAGCCGAGCTCGCATAAAATCTTATGAACATGTGTTTAGTCCAAAGAATGATACGTGTCTATATGTATGAGGTCTACCTAACTAATACATCATGTCAGTGAACAATATTCATCGTATATAAATATACATATACTACTACATGAGAAACAAAGAGAAAAAACACTTAACTCACCTTAAAGAGATGGAATCATTAAACGGGTGGCAGAATTTGAACCATATAACTTACGTGCAAGATAAGAATTTTAACCATTGCTAAAAGAAAAAAACAAATTTTTGACAAAATCACTACTATTTTAGCCAATAACTTGTGGATAAATCTATTTATATCATGCCAAAATACCAATCTTTTTGACAAGGATGAAATTAAATAATATAAAAAAAAACTTGATAGAATAATTTAAATTAACCCTTCATATAAAATTTCTCCACTTAAAAAAAAAAACAAAGTGTGAGGAACCATTCTTCTCCCATGTCATCCACTTTAAACCATTTGAAATCTACTTTTAGGTAAGCTAATCCTTTATGAAACCATATTTTGTTTTCACCTTTTTGGGTGTTGAATTTAAAGCTTTTATTATGTTGTTATTTTTCACAAATTTTGAAATTGATATTTTACCTTCGTCCTCCTTTTGTGTTGTTGGGTTAAATTTGAAGCTAAGTAAAGAAGAAAACACATTTTCAACATTTATGTTTTCGCCCTTCCCCAGTCCCACCATCTACCATTATAGATATGGGCGGTGAAGCTATTTCATTTTTCCTTAGGTCTAATTGTACCCCAAGTCCTTGTACTTTTTCAAACATTTACAATTTAGTCCTTGTAATTTTTCAAACATACTGTGCTATTTGAAAGCCACAGCATTTATTTTACACTAAATTTTGAAATCAACTTATTCAGCTTTAAATATAAGCCCAAAAATAACAACACGTCTCAATTTAATATCTATCCATAAATATAATTAAAAAAGCAATTAATGATTGAAGAACATTAAAAATAAATGTTGCACCAATTGAAGTAACCCCCTCCCCCCACCCCCACCTACTGTCTCAATCTATATTCTTGCAATGGTGCTGAAAATTTCAAACACACAATCTCCACTTGGCATATAATTCCACATGGATTCTTTAAATTAATATTAAAAAAATTGTTAAAAAATTTGTCCTAATCATAATTGCAACACATTAATTCAAAAAAATATTACTAATGGAAAAACAGCTCCAAATATCTATAATTAAAAATATATATTTGTGGTTAGGGGGAGAAGTGCAATATCTGGATTGACTTAATACAACCAAATTTGTCTTAAATTATACAAAGGGGTCCCTCTATGTTGTAATTATTAATTTCTTACAAATTTTGGGACTGGTTAGAAAATAATTGTGATGAGATGTTTGGCATTTGAACCAGGTCTTTGAAGACATGCCATCCACCTTCTATCCCTACAATAGAATGTTTGGGTTAAATATTTCATTTCCCCTCTTAGATCCCGAAATAATACAATGTTTGAGGCCTTTTAGTCAAAATATAGTTTGAAAGGTTAAATTCTACTATTACTCCTTGTAATATGCATCACTTGTACTTTTCGAATTTTGAAATTTCAATCATGATCCAAATAACAACAGCTAAATCCATTTGGTTAAATTCTCCTGTTAGTCTTGTACTATGCTTAAAGTTGTAAATTCAGTTCATGTTCTTCAATTCGATCATTCATAGTCCTTAATAATTTTTGAGTTCCAAAATTTCAATCTTGACGTAAAACGACAACAGTTATATTCATTATCTGGATCTTTTTTTGTAATATGAGGAAACAACAAACTAATATGGCATTACACGTGTTAATACATTTACCACATCAAAATTTGGAAATAGAATAACTTATTTTAATGAATTTAATAAGTGCTATTTGATAATAACTGAAATTTTAAAATTTGAAAAATATGATGACTAAAAATGACCAAACTAAAAGAACCAAATCCACAATTTATAAATAATACAGAGACTAATAACAAAATTTATTCTAAAGTTTTGACAAAATGGCACCATCTTAAAAATTAATGCAGGAATCTAGTACTTTTTGAATCTTCACTGTTTTAGTACAATAGACATTGACTCAACAAAGGCATAAGAATGATCAATATTTTGTAATAATATCATCGTTTCAAATTTATTTTACGATTTTAATTCAATTGATTCAGATCATCACCATTATAAAATCGAATCACAGTATCTGCAACCCCCGATATCATTGTACCGGAAGCGATCTAGGAGGAAAGGAATGGTACCAGTAGTTGTGTCCATGTATCTTATGGTGAATGCAAGTGTAAACAAGAGTGACCAAAGATCCCAAACCAGGGAACAGAGCCTAGCCAAAAAAGTGGTCCCTTTATGGATATGAGGTCCAATATCCACTTGACCCTACTTCACCAGGGGGCAGATAGAAAATGTTGATTTTTCAACTCTTATTTAATCTATATGTTCAGACCCATTTTTTGAAACAATATTGTGAGGCCGATGGAGATGTTCAAAAGTAAAATGGGACCCTAATAGATGAGGACCTTAGGTTAGGTTATATTATTTGGGTTAAGGACAAGTTACCTAATGTGCATAAGTGAAGTTTGGGCAATGGCATGTGAGCAGTGTTTGGCTATGTGTTGTCGACCTGGCTCGTGTTGGACGATAGGGAATCAGAGCTGAAGACAATGAAGTCCTTAAAAGTGGTTGATTCACATATTTAGAGACCCCCACATTACTCACCTGTAAAAGGGTTCTTGGAACTGGTTCAGATGATTGATTGGACTAGTTGGATCAGGAACTGAGGATTGTATCGGTTTAGATAAGGGTATTAAACTGAATTTTTTTAAAAACATTTTTGTTGATACAAAATATGGTTTTGAAGGTTGAAAGCGGTTCACATTATATATTCAATGCCGTTAGTGATGGTTTTGAAGAGTTTACAAAAAATGTAAGGATCATAAAGGATTTTGATAGAATGTTGTTGGAATTGGATCATATTGATTGGATTAGTTGGCCCGAGAATTGACAGGTATATCGGTCCAGACAAGGGTATTGAACTGGGTTTTGTTCTTTTTTTCTTTTTTAACATTTATGTTGATATAAAATGTGGTTTTGGAGATTAGAAGCGATTCACACAGTATACCAAGAACCGTTAATGATAGTTTTAGATAGTTTTACAGAAAATGTATAAGATTATAAAATATTTTAATAGGGTGGTGATATGTAAAATAGTTTTAACTTCTTTTGAGTGATAGAAAAAACTTATATAATTAACGAGCTTAATTTAGGTCTCCCGCGGCCAAGAGTTGATAACAAAACTGCAAGAGATTTAGAATGTGACAGGAAGAACTTTTAAGTGGGTCTTAGTTGAGTGAACTTCTAGCCTGATGAGCCGCTCTTTGATAAGCTAAGACTGGTAATCAATTACCAACCCCTCAACCATTTTCTTCAAGTTGATAAATTCTATTTTATAGCTGTTTTCCTAATTGAACATTCAGCTTGATGCACTATATAATGAAATGAATGCCAAAATTTTAAGATACACTACAACAAAACAGTTTTGGAGGCAAAGAAGACCAAAACACGAAGTGTCAATACACTTGAAAAGGATCTATCTATGTCACTGTACCGGGTAACTCAAACACAACATCCTTTCCGGCAAGCTTCCGGTAAACCGTAGAAAAGGTCTCGAGTTTATAGTCCGTGTTGTTTTGTTCCTTCGGGTGCAAATACACCTACACAACAAGGGTGGCACAGAATGAATGAGCATTAGCATCAATAACTACATACTGTTTGTACCTTATTCATCTTCAATCCATCGACGCTTCCCGACAATCTCGGCAGGTAAAATGATATCTTCTAGCATTGCCTCATGTACGGCTGCGTGGCCTCTGAACAGCAGAGCCCTTTTTTGGAGGCCTTAATATCCTTCGGGTGGAAATGAGAATCACATCCTATCATGTAAGGATAAACTAAGTTAAAACTGAGAAAACGTGCGGACTATAAAAGAGAAACAACCCAAACCAAAAATGACCCAACCCAAAAAGTCTGACTTACAAATCCCCAATGACTCGAACATGAAACAACCCCCACCTTGCCACTGAACTTCTTTTCGAGTTCCCTCACGAGCTTAACATGAACCCTACGAAAAGCTTTGCTCAATCTGTAGGGAACATGGATTACAGCAGCTTTCCGGCTACTGGAAACATCGATTTGACTGCTTGTAATGATCTTTAAGGTCACTTTACATTACATTACTGCTGGTTAGTAAAGTTGGGTGACAAAAGTGAGTGCATGTAATGGCAAATTAAAATTTGGGTGACTAAAATGATAAAAGTATGTAATAATAGTGCCCATATTGCAACCTTTTTTATTTCAAGTGCCTAAAATAAAATTCTATGAAAGTTGGATGACCAACTGTGTAGATTACCTTTTATTTGCTTAAATTAGAGTTGGGCCAGGTTTTGGATAATTTGGCCTGTATGGGTGGGCCGCTTCTTTTTTCTTTTCTTTTTTTGTTCGAACCGCTTCTTTTTCTAACATCTTTCTAATAAATATGTAATATATTTTTTAATTTTATAATTAAATAAAAATACACAGTTTAATTTAACACCTTATGACCAATGTTAGAAGAATTGGATAAGTGGTTGAACTAATTTGACTAGCAGTTGAATCCCCAGTTCAATAATTATAAGATAATAATTTTTTTTAAGAAAATTAAAAATTTCTATACATTTTTTTATATTTATGTGTGTATATATATTACTTTTTTATACTTTTATTTTTTTAACGATATTTTTACAATTTGATATAAAATTGGGATCAAATTCAAAATAATATATCGAGGACCAATTTTATTATTATACCAATTAAAAAAATGACGCGTCACAAATTTATAACTTTTTTTAATTGAGCGGCTAAAACAAAAAGTTATTCATAATTGAGTGAATACTGGTAAAATTTACCCTCTCTTTTTTATGGTTATTTGCATTTCCACATTAATTGAATCATAAAATAAAATAGAATAACGTTTATGAAGGAATCCTAAATTATTCCCCAAATAAAACTATCCAAGGAATCGAGTAAAGATTCATCCTCGGATCTGGATAAAAAAATTTAAAATATGCTATAAGTCTATGTATTTTTTTCAAATTTTAATTTAGTCTATATAGTTTCAATTCTAAGAATCCAATCTCTTTATTTTTTAAATTTCAAATTTCAATTTCAACTAATTCAATTCAACCCGCTAACTAACTGAGAATCACTTATATTCAATGTTTTTGAAATCAAACTGGTGGTCGTACTGGTCAAAACACTAGCTCGTCGGTCCAATCAATTCAACCAATTCGATTAAAAGTTATTAAAATTTTAAAATTTCAATTTAACTTATTTGTATCCGTTCTCAAGTTAATCAGTTCAAAATCCCTTTTTGACTCAACATCCCAATTAACTTTCGATCTAACTAATCCGACCAGACAATCCAAATCGATTAGTTGAATCAACATAGGTTATATTAAAAAAAAGGGTGAAATTCTTGATTTAACTTGTAAGTTCCATCGAGCATGTTCTTCCAATACCTTTTGAACTCTTTGTTTTTATATGTAAGTTCCATCAATCATGCCATAGATCTACAATTTGTGTTATTGAGATAATTACTACAGTAAAATTTTTTTCACTTCAATCTTTAAATCAACTCAATCTTTTCAAGCCTTACAATTCGACTTGTTTAAGATTCACACTTCACCTACAACTCTTTCTTTCTTTTAAATTTTATTTTTGGACCACATACGATCATATAATATTCCAATTCCAATTTCTTAAGCCTATCATGATTAATGAGCTATTAGTTCCCTATCAAATATCAACTCAACAACAGCATTCATAGGTCGGGTTAAGTTGAATTGATATATAATATTAATACATTTTATATTTATTTAATTCGTAATATGAACATATAATTTTATCTAAATCTAAATTATTAATTTAAACCCATTTTAAATTGGTTTGTATTTTAATATTTTTAAATATAATTATTTTATTTAATATTTAATAATTATATATCTTTTTCTAGCATCGTGTAATTTCTCTTTTATTAAAACCCTAAACATATATTTTTTAATATTCAATTAATTTCACAGGACAAAAATACAACATATAAAAAAGAAAAGAAAAGAACGTATTATAAACTCGAAAAAAACGATTAGATGAGCTTTTGAATATTGAAATCCGAATCTAACCCATATTTAAAACCGATATAATTTTTTTATTAGATAAATCTAAAGTTTTGCTCCAAAAATGGTAAAATTTCAGTTCAATCCCTTTAAAAATATTGAAATTATAAGTCAATGTAACAACCAAATTACACTTTATTCCTCTAAAAAAAAGTATTCAATTCTAACCCCTACTGCTTCGTCCCTGTATTCAAACAGGACCTTATAACATATGTTGAAAGGAGGTGAGATTAAAGAGTGACATGGGAAGGGTTTTCTTGATGGCCCGCCATGAGATTTGAGGATCAACCATCGTGATCAATTCATGCATGGAAAGGAACTAAAACACTATGTATCTTTAAAAGATATATATAAAGAGAGAGACCCAAAGAAACAGAGTTTCATCTCACCACGCTTCCATTTGATAATGACCAAATTGATAAATTAACAAATTTAAAATATTGGAGAAAAAAGGGTTGATGGAGATAAAGTTTCCGCAATCTATGTGACAAGGAATTCCTTAGCTTCCAAATCCCATGTAATCTACTATACGTGTTCTCCACGTTCTCTACTTTCCGGTGAAACTAAGATACCTTTTATATCTGTAAGTATTTATTAATTTCAATAATGTTATATTCGAGATTCGAAAATGAATTCTTTCTTTAAGAGTAGAAACGAAGCTACAAATTTTTTGAGGGAAGGTGAAATAAATTTATAAAATTTTAGGGGGCTAGAGCTTCTCCTTTCTTTCTTTCTTTTTTTTTTTGTTTGTTAAAAAGGGTTTAAATTGAATTATTAAATTTTTGAAAGAGCTAAAAATACAAAATTTCAATAACTAAAAAGATTAAAATTTAAAAATACTTAAATAAATTGATTAATTATCAAGAGGGACTAAACTTCTAATTATCCCATTTAACTAAAGGGACCGAGGCCCCTACCTGGGAGGCTGGGAGCAAGGATGAAGCCAAATTTTTCGAAGGGGTTAAAGCTAAATAAAATTGTTTTTAAGTATTATAAAATTGAATTATTATTTTTAGCATGGGCCAAAAATGCAAAATTTTCTTAAATTAAAAGGGTTAAAAAACTTAAATTAACTAATTAATTATTATGAGAGGCTAAACTTGCAATTACCCCTTTTAATCAAGAGGTTAATGCCCATACTTGCCTCTTGTTTCGTCCTTTAAAAATGCAATGTACCTTATCATTACATCTAATTGAGCTTAAAAAATAAGTACTTTTGAATAATAATGTGGTAAAATCTCATAGTGTCACGTAATCACGCTTCAATGGCATTCATGTTTAGGGACACAATTGGAAAAGCTGTAAAGTTCTGAGACTAATGTGGACAAAAAAGTTTAAGGATCAAGATAAAAAAAATATCAAATTCAGGGATTAAATTATGCTTTATCCCCAAATTTATTTATCTCGATTGAAAATGGAGCAAATAATTTCCCAATAATTAATGGTTGATTCCATTGGTTTTAGGCCGTTGGATTAATGGATAGGTTTGCATTTCTTTGTCGAGCCCTCGACATCTTGATTTGATATAACAGTAAACTAATCACAATTATTGCATCATGAAAATCATGGTTCATATTCACAGATTTTGGATGAGTTGATCTTTCTTTCTTTTCTTTTTTTTTTTTAATTTGTAATAATATATTTAAATATGAATACAAAATATAGACATAATATTAATTTTTTAACTTTGAATTTGGTAATTAAGTTCACATTGATATTTGTATTTTTTTTTATCTACTTTAGTTCTTAAATTTAGTAATTAAATTTATTTTGGTCCTTCAACTTGGATCTTGTTAAGAATTGATGATGTATCCAATGTTACTAAAACAGATCTGGATCAGATGGATAGAGAACTGATCAATACAACGGTTAGAATAAAGAGGTTGGACCGATTGACTCAGAAAATATTTGAAATTAGTAAAAATTGAAAATTGATATAAAAATCGACAGTTCAACTGGTTGAACTGGGAACTAGTAGTCTGACTAGTTCAACCACTGGTCTAGTTATTAAAATATTGAATGTGACACTCTACGATTGTACAAAATCATCACAAAATTATGATTTAATTCTTGTGAAAAACAATCAAATTATAAACTAATATAATGATAAAAAAAATTTCTTTACCTCTAGTATTATTTAGTAATGATATTTGTCATTTTCTAATCAATATTTCAAATTTTAATTTTACTACGCGCACTTTAAATACGAATTTTCTTGCTATTTAGGGAGGGTCAATATCAATGAACTGACTAAATTCAAGGTTGATTGTGAAATAATTTGGAGCTACAATCAAAACTACAACTTTCTTCATAAATTGGATTTATTTCATTTTCTCTAAATATGGCATCAACTATGACTTGGAGATAAAAGGTGAAAGAAAAAATAGAATAAGGTTTTTATGAATTTCGAACGAGTGTTGATCGAAAATATAAACACAAATCATTTGTCATTTCACTTGTGATTTAATCAATAGAAAATGATTGTGTTTTTAAATGGTGGTAACAGCTTCTATATTAAGATATTATCGCTTATCTCTAAGTTTTGATCAAATAATTATCTGAGTTTAGACATGTATCAAAATTGATCAATCAAATTAGTTTCCAAAATTTGAAGTTTGAAAAAAAAATTCGAGACTATAATGTGTCTTGTCACTTTGTCGTAGATATTGATGATAAGAGGGGTAAAAGTATTATGAAAATCAGTGTACCAGGAGTCGGGTTGTATTTTGTCTCATCTACTAAAAAAAAGAGACAAAAGTAGTCATTGAACACTAGATCAATGAGCAAATTGTTCCTTTTTTAAAAAAAATTATTGATTTTTACTGTTAAAAATATGCCAGTTTTTTACTGTAAAAATTGATAAATTTTTTAATAAAAAAATAAAACACAATCCAACTCCTAATATAAATATCTCTATTAACATTTTTACCTAATATAAGATTTTGATTTCCCATATTTCAAACATTGGTGGGCCACCCAAGGGACACGTTTACAAGAAACTTTTATTTCCTAGAATTGGCTCAATTTATGCAAGTTTCAAATTTGATGCAACCACTTAAAAGGTTGGATGTAATAGTAATATATAGGTTGAACTTTAAAAAATTTATTTTAACATTTTTTATTTCTTAAATTCACGTTGTTTGTCAAATCACTTCAAAGTAGATAGAAAACTTAACTTTATGCTAATATATTTTATTTATTTAAAAAAATCGAATCTAAATTCTAAAATTAATATTATTAAAAGAAGCAAAGATTAATATTTATGGGTAGTGAAATAAATACGAATATACATTAATCATACCAAAACATTAAACCATCCAAAAGGAAAGTAAGAAAAAGATTACATATATTCGTGAACTATTGGACAAAAATAAGAAAAAAAAAAGGGTTATGAACTATTGGTGAACTGTCAGAAGGAAAAAATTTCAAGTTTAAATTTAAAATTTAGTCCCTATACAATAATTTGGGATTTTGGTCTTTTACTTTTATAATATCACTAAGTAGTCTAAATAGAACTAGTTCAGTTAAAACATTAACATTGATATTTTTCTTAAAAAAACTCGAGATGAGTTTATGCGTGTGTTGGAAGGGGTACTAAATAAAAATCCATGATAATAATTAAAAGTGTTCAGAAGTAGATGATGAAAATCATGCAAAATCGAAGTATAGGGATTAAATTTTAAATTTGAATATAGTAGAAGCACCAAAATCAGAATTTTACGAAAGAAAAAAATTGACAAGGTTCACTTCAATGCAATGCATTTCTAAGTTCCCATAGTTCCCCCATGCTCCATATCCCATCTACAAAACCATCATTAACCCAATTATCATCAGCCAAGTGGCAATCCGCGGCGGGGGTCGGAAATCCCTCCCCGACCAGTGCTGACGTGGACGCCATGTTGATGGTTTCCATGCCATGGCAATAGCTACCATTATCACCAACATAACCATACCAATCCTTTGCAAGAGCATTACTATTGCAATCATTGCTACCAAATATCCCAAATTGGGACATTTTCATATCATCCACATGTTCTAATGAAGAAACACATGAATTCCCGTCAACGTAATCGGTCTTCATTAACGGTTGGTTCCGAGGAATAACCGTCGTTGAAAAACAGGGCGACGACAACTCTTTCATCTTTTGAACCAATCTTGGCATCCAATAATATCGGAGAATGTTCTTAAACGCCGCGCTGTTAGCATCGATATTAAGTTGCCGAGCCTGTTTTTGCACACGGGTTCTCCAGTAATTCTTGATCTCATTATCGGTTCTTCCAGGCAGATGCTGTGCAATCTTGGACCACCTAAAAAAATTCACAAACACAATGTCATGTCCGATCAAAACAGCCAACTTTTATCTGAAAAAACATACATACATGCCAAGGAGGTAAGCCCAAAATTGAAAAATTATTATTTTAGTCCCTTGAAGTTTTTAAAATTATATGTTAGTTTAATAGTAAAAATACACTTTGATCCTCCAAAAAATGAAAAGTTTAATCTGCGTCAAGGGGGCAGGCCCAAAATGGCAAATTATTAATTTAGTTCCTTAAAGTTTTTAAAATTATAAGTTAATTTAATGGTAAAAATACACTGACCTTCCGAAAAAGTGATTTTTTTTCAATTTGATCCTTTTAAATTTCTAAAATAACAAGCATATACAAAGATAAACTTCTCCTTCACCCCTAAGACAGACAGACATACCTGTTACCCAATTTAGAATGGAGTTCAAGGATCAAAAACTGTTCTTCAGCAGTAAGGTTCCCACGCTTAACATCTGGTTTCAAATAATTCAACCATCTCAACCTGCAACTCTTGCCTGTTCTCCTTAAACCTTAAAGCCAACAAGAAAAGGGTTTTAGTCTTGTCTTGTTCAACATATAAAACCAGCTGTTTCTTTTATCAGTTACCTGAATGTTTTGCAAGAAAATTCCATCGACCTTCACCATGTCGAGCAATGTAATGAACAAGGACTGAATCTTCCTCTATAGTCCAAGGTCCTCTCCTCAGCTGCTGTTGATGATGATCACCTTCATCTTCACTGCAACTTGTGCTTGTTTTTTTAAGAGATGATGACGACGACGATGATGGTGATGTCATGGTTCAATTTTGAACTGGAAAATGAAACTTTAATAAGCAACAGCCATGGCCAAGCTTTATATATATATATGCAGAAAAGTTTGAAAGCTTCTTCACCTAATTTACTGTACTTAATCAACAACTTTTGTTTTTTAAGGAAATGGATTACTGGAATTCCTTTCCTTTGGTCAAAGAAAACACAGCGATGGATTTTATCTTTTGGCCTATCAATCTCACCGATTAATCTCATTTCCCTTTGGTTTCATCAAAACAGTTGACGGATAGATATAATTATGCCAACACAGAGTTAACGAATCACTGCAAATATTGGCCTATTTTTCTCCCTTTTGATGTTGAAAATGAAATTCCGTAAAATTAACATGTAGTCCTACTTATTGCATTTTCTCTCCTCTACTCAAAAAATTATAAATTAATCCTTATACATTAAATAAAAGAGTAAATTGATTTTTCTGTAAAAATTTTTATTCATTTCTACTATTAAAAATTGGTCTCCTATGTCAGAATGCCACGTTTAACTTCCCGGTTATTCTGTTAGTCGCGTTTTAATAGTAAAAGTAGATAAAATTTTAACATAAATAACCAATTAGCTCTTTGATCTAACATACTAATTTATTCATTTTTTTGAGTAAAAAAGGTAAAATGTAATCTAACTCCTTGTGTAGGGACCTCCATAATATTTTTACCATGAAAATGTGTTTTTTTTAAGGAATACGAAATGTGGTGCTGTTAGGTGAAAATGGATTTTTTTTCTTTATATTTCATTTTTTATATAAAAAAATTTAGTCTTTAAACTTGTCTATTTTTTTATACATATTAGTCTTGAAATTTAGTAATTTTTCTAAATTTAGTCACTGAATTTAAATTTTGTTAAGTTATAATAGAATGACACTTTAAAATTGTGCGATTTAACTTGGAATTTTTTAAATTTAATCAATAAATTTTAATTTCGTTAAGATATGATGGTATGGGATTTTGAGATTGTGTCATTGATGTGATTTTTTTCTTTTAAATTTATTTTTTAATAAATTTATTTTTTTATATTTTTAGATTTTATATAAATTTTCTAAAATTTTTCAAGTCAAGTCTTTACAAAAATCCAAATTGAGAAAACGGATTAAGTTGAAAACTAATACAAGTTTAAGTGAGTTACTAAATATTAATCTATCATTGTTTTTTCCTCACTTAAATTATTCAAAAGCATGAAACGTGCTTGACTGAACAAAGTATTGATTACTACTAGCAGTGCAGAAGAAAACGTGGGTATTGGCCAAAGGAGCCGACATTTTATCTAAAGGAAATTTAAATATATATAATTATTTTTTGAGTTATCAAATTTTGATATTTAAATATTATTTTAATTATAAATTAAGTTTAAGGGTTAGTATTTAATACATTGATATTTTTTTATTCCACGAGTAGTTTTAAAATTTGGCATGTATTTTTTAAATTTTTTAATATTTTATTATATCTTATAAGACATTTGTCAACCCCTAACGTTACTTCTAAACTCTAAAAATTCGCCTGCGTAACTAATAATTCTCCTAAGTTTTCATGATTTATTTTTTATTTATTTTATACTTTTAATACGTATTAAATTGATATTTAATGGTTATTAATACATTCATTATGTTTTGTTTTTAGATTCTGTTAATCTAAATTATTTCGATAATTACCAATTGAATCCTAGCTCGGTTTGTATTGATATTGTTGCCCATGCAGGAGCACATGGGTTCAAATGCGTTGAAGTGCATTTATTCTCTTATGTAAGTGTTGAGGGAGGGATTATAGGTAATTCTAGACATTTGTATTCAAAAATAAATTATTTGGATAATCAATCTACCATAAATTTGAATTCAGTTAACGGTCATTTAGCTCGATTAATGAAACTTCAATTTAATTATTAACGACAAGGCACGTATTTTTTAATGTGTTTAAAAGTATAATTAAAGGCGCAAGTACAAGTGCATATAACAAATAATAATATATATCCGATTAACTTAAATAAAAGAATAAAATAGATTGAAAATTTGAGATATATTCAAACGAGATCCACATGCGACAAATAATACAAACTTAATTGTACATAATAAAACTTAAATTTAATTAAGTTAGTGTGAAAGATGAAAAAGACATTATTTATAATAACCTCGAAATGGAAACAATTATGGTATGATACTTTTTAATTTACGTGCAAAAACTGAACTCATATTGCTGTATCAGACGTGGCTTTATTACAACTTTTTAAGAGGAATTATTCCTTGGTATAGATGCATTTTTATAATTATTATAACCAAGACGTATAGATATCGGTACGGACATGAATCAAGGGTGACTAATTGAGGCATTGCTTAGGATGGGTTTAGATGGGCGATTGGGTACGGTGCGTTTAGTTCAATCTCATAACCATTTAACTAAGAAATTCACTTGAAAATATCAAGCTGCTTCTGTGGCAATTTCATAACCATTTTTAATTTTTAATAATGGAGGGAGCTCCATCTCTACATATGAATAAACTAATTGGATGAGTTTATTTATTTAGGATTTAAGAATGACCAAAGACTTGGGTTAGAAAACAGAATGTGTGTGACGAGAGCAGAGGATGTATCAACGCGTGATTAACGCCAGTACCTACGATTGAACCATTTAACATTAAATTATTTCATGTCGTTGAATTTACACACGCCACGATTCAATTTTCAATTATTTTTTACAACTACAATACACGATAATGATAGTGTGTTGAAGTCATTATAAAATTAAATTAGAATATATACAGATTAAAAATTAAATTTATCTGATTCCGTGTGTTGACTTAAGTTCGGATCGCATTAGTCGGGTTATTGTTATGACTTTATCCTCCATTTATATTAAAATAAACATACAGCATTAACACATGTAAAATTATTAATTAAAGCTTCCAATTATTGTTACTTTTTAGTTGAAATTGTGTTATTAATCTCTTTATTATAGTTAAAAATAAGTGAATTTAGTTATAATTTGAAGAACTTTCTACAACTATTTTTCTATATTTTGAATTTTAAATAAATTTTATGGTAACGTGGCCTTGACCTCGCTAACATAGGTTTGGTCTCAAATTTAGTTGGTTTTTTTCTTTTTAAATTAGTTTTATGAAAATTAATAATTTATGATTATTTTTTTCAATGATATCATATTTAAAATCTTCTACTAATATAGCTTTCTAGTAAATTTGGATGGTCAAAAAATATTAGTATTCATTCTACTTGCATCAAAATATAGATTTTACAAAAGTTTGCAAACAAGTTAATTTGAATCGGATCAATTCGATTTTTTAATTTTTTTGGATTAAAGATGTTTTGAGTTAAATTTTAAGTTTAAGATTCGGATTCTCATAGGTCAAATTCAAATCATTTTAAACTTTGATAATTTTAAATTTAATTCAAGTTTGCGTTAGTTTGACCAAATGTTTAGGGTGATAGATATATCTGCAAGGAAAATTTTTCTACACATAAAGTTTGAAACATGAGATGGCATTGTTAAACCACATGTATTATTCACTTCACCGATTGTTGCTTAAAAAACTCAAAATTGTTGTGTTTGATGAAATAGACTTTTTAAACTAGATAATGGCTGTAAAGCCTATATTTCGCCCGGGCCTGAAATAAAACCAAAAAATAAACAGTCAAAAAATATATAGCAGTCCATGTACAACGGGCCAAACAACCCAAATTTTAAAAAACCCTAAACTGCCCAATGGGCCCAAAAACTAAACAGCATCAGGGAACCCTAGGGTTTTATCCCTTCCCTCGCGCCGCAGCTGCCCCATGTGCACCCTCAGCGCGCACTATGCCCAATTACGATGCCTTCACCCATGTTGCACCAAAATGGCAAATCTTTCTGCCAATTGTCTCCACAGACCTGCAAACAATAAGAGAAAGAAACAGAAGCAGCAGATAGCGAGGAACAGTGGCAAGTATTTTCAGCTATAAGAGCCGGATAAAACCAATGTAAAAAGGGGGACCGATTCAAAAATAAATAAAAAAATAGAGAATCGAATATTGAAAGAAAAATTCAATAGAAAGCCCGAAAGGTTTTTACTTTCCATTTTTTTCTCCGCTTAATCTTTTGATTTTTTTTGTGTTATTTTGTTTTTATTACATTTACATATACAAAAAAGTAAAATAAACAGGAAAAGAGAGTCAAACTGACCTATATTCGAGTCTCCGAAGCCGTGGACGACCAAGGAAGTCACCTCCGAGGATAGGCGGCCTGAAACCGAAAGGTTTCTTGAGCTTTTGGGGCTTTTTGGTTAATATTTTGGGGATTTTAAACAGAGATTTGGGCTTGAGAGGTTAGAAAATGCTAGATCTAAAGTTTTCCCCTTTTCCGGCAACCGCGCACGGTGTGACATTGCCGATGGCCGGCAGCCGACACGGCGGCCGATGGCCGTACCTTTGGCCGGGCTCTGGGGAGTGAAAGGGGGGATAGAGAGGTTTTTCTGGTTTTTTTTTTGTTTTAAAGAAGGGAGAAATGAAAATTTTTGAATAAATTTTTGCTTTTATAGCACAAATAAAATAACATCGTTTCACCTGGGGGTTTTAGCGCCAAAACCGCACCGTTTTGGGCTACCCGCACCCAGGGATCCGCGTGTTTTCTTTTAAAATGGGAGAATATCCCTCTAGGTCCTTCCGCATTTTACACTTGTTTCAATTAGATCCTTCTGATTGTTTTTATTTCTTTCAATTAAGCCTGATAATTTTATTTTCATCACATTTCAATCCCTAATGGAACTACGCGTTTTGGAGGATGGGATTATTTCCCATTCACCCCTCCTTGTCATCCGCGTGTTCAATTTGATATTTTTATCTTTTATTTACTCCCGATCTTGCCCCTGAGATTTTGTTTATTTTTAATTTAGTCCTTCCTTATCATTAAACTAATTAAGTTATTATTATTGTAATCGGCCCAAATGGTCCAGGCCTTACAAATAGTAAAACAACCCAATAAACTAAACCTAGGCCCAAACCCCAACAGCCCACTAACCAAATTTTTTACCGAAAACCCTAGCAGCTTTGGCCCCAACGCTGCAAGCCCTAGCAGTCTCCAGTACCACCCTCGCACACCGCCGCGAATCTCGCGCCACGACCCTCCCCAGCGTGCACCGCTCCATGCGCCAACAATACCTGCAACAACAAACTCAAAACAGAAGAGCAAAAATCGGGCAAATATACCAACAAAAACAAAATAGATATGCTTTTTGGATGGGGATTCAGGGGTTTTTCATTTTCGGCTATTTAAAGCCTTGAAAAATCAGTAAAGGGGGGGGGAATTTTTCGGTACTGAGAAGAGAAAAAATCAGTGTAAAAGATACAAAAATAGAAAGACAATTATTTAAACTTGATTGTGCAAAGAGAAGGGAAACTTACCTCTTCCGCCGGAGTCGTCGAATCGACGCCACCTCCGTCGCGATCGGAGCCTCGGCGCAAAGGGAGGGTTGAAAGAAACCCTAGCAGAGAAAAGGGGCTGCACCTTTTGTTTTAATTTTTTTATGCTGCAAATGTTTTGTTTTGGGAAATAAAAACTGTTTTAAATAAGTGAAGCAAAAACGGCGCTGTTTAGCTTTGGGGGGTGCGCGCGTCTCCACCTAAATGAGGGAATTGCACAGTTAGCCCTCCCCCTTTTCTGACGCGTTTTAATCAAGTCTTTTTCCTCCTTAAAATTTGGCCCAAATATTTTACCTGCGTGACAATTTAATCCAGTGCTGCGCAGCATGTAGGAGGGAGGGATTAATTCCCCTTTTGGCCCTCCATTGTTTCCTGCGCATTCGATTTGGTTCTTTTATTTATTTCGAATTTGTCCCTTTTTTTTCGTATTTTGTTCAATTTAATCCACTTTTTTCTTTTTGAACTTTTTTATTTAATTATTTAAAAAAAAAAATTATTATTATTATTATTATTATTACTATCATTATCTGTATATTCATTCACATGCATTTTTTTTATATAATATATATATATGCATTTTTATATAGTATTCTCCTATTGTTTTTATACGATATAACGTATATGCATATTTTAATAAATATATTTTCTAAGTTTTTTGTAAAATACGTATATACATTATACCTACATTTTTATTGTTTTTATTTTACTTTTTTTATATATACTTTTTACTTTATATATACATATATGTTTTATAACATGTGCACATTTTTAATATATTTATGTACCCGTTTTTCAAAAAATCATTATGAATATTTTTATTATTTTATGTTTTTCTATTATTATATATATTCTTAAAACTTATATAAATACAAGCATTTTACATGTTCATAGTCTTTTTTTTATTATTTTATCTCTTTTAACTTTTATATATATTATATTTCATATATATTATATTTTTTATATATTTGTACATTTCTTTTATTCTGTAAATATATACATATGCATTTTTTTCTTTTATTTTATTTTGAATACATGCTTTCTGTTTGATTTATTGGATATATTTCATTCCTTCTATTTGCATGTATACTTGTATATGTGTTAGATATATGTGTACATATGTTTGCAGTTTTACTGTTATATTGTATTTGTATATATATTTGTAAATATTTATTCGTATATGTGGTAAATTAAAGTATATGCATCATATTGTATATTAACTTTAACATACCCTTTTGAAAATATATTTTGGTTTTAATTATTCATCAAAGTTATTTTCTTGATTTAAAGTTTTTTTTTGAATAAAAGCATTATTTGAGGTTTGGAATTTTCGAGGGAAATTGAGCCCTAACGTATTGGGTTCTGATTTTCTTTGTCAATCTTAAATGACCGAGAATATTCATTATTCAAAATGCATGAGCATAAAAATCATTTTTGGGAATTTAACTTGTTGTGCCATAACGTATTGGGTGTGGCCTGTTACTTTCTCAAAATGAAGATTTTCACATAAAATAAAATTGATATTCAAAGTTCGGGGATTATGAGGAATTGTACCCTAACGTATTAGGGCTCGATTTCTTTACATGACTTGAACAATTGATTATCCTTTTTTAAATTTCATCATTTGAGTTGGTTTAAAAATCTTTTTAACCTTCGACACTAAGGCATTAAATGATCAATTTGGTACCGATTTTGGGCGTTACGAGGGTGCTAACCCTTCCTCGTGCGTAATTGACTCCCAGACTCGTTGTCTCAAAATTCGTAGACCAAAATAATTTTAAGGTGGGCCGGTCACACCTTAATAAAGGATCGATGGCGACTCCAGTTTTATTTTTAAAAGTCGACAACTAAATTTTTGTTTAAAAAAAACGGTTTCGACAATTATTATTATGATTATTATTATTGTATTAGTTCATTCATTTATTTGCCCTTTTTTTACATATTATTTTATTTTATTATGGGTTATTATTTTAATTCTTTTATCATATATCATGTCTAATTTCATAATATATTAGTTTATGTTTTTTATATTAATTCAATATTGTCTATATATTTTTAATGACTTTATTTTCTAATACATTTTTAAGAAATTTTATTTGTATATACTTCTATGTTTTTAAAAAATCAATAATATTTTTATACAATACTATCATATGTATACCTACTTATATATTTTTTGTACTTTATAATTTTTATATACATATATATACACATACACATACGTATTTTATAAATTATATATATATATGAATATATACCTACTTATATATTTTTATATATGCTTTGCAATTTGCGTACGTAACTATATATATATATTTACTTACACATTTTCTTTTCATAAATATATATACATATTTATATATTCTATATATATTAACATACACCTTTTATATATTTTCATATCCTATAATTCATGCATGTATATATTTTTATATGTTTTACAATTCATATTTATATTTTGTCCACGTTCCTTTTAATTATTTCTCCACGTTTTCATCATTATTTAAAAAAAAGGAATGTTTTAATTTTATTCGCTTATATGCTTGTTATCTTGTATGTTATTGATTTGTACTTTTTTATTTATCTTATTTTTGTTGCTATTGTTTGTATTATTTTTACATCATCGTATTCATTTTTGTTTTGTTGCAAATATTGACACCGTGTTTCATTTCTACTATTTCGTGTTAGATTAATTTTATTCAATGCATAAATTATGACTTTTGAATAAGCAAAATCTCATGTTTAGATTCGAGAAGGTCGTACCATAACTTACTGGGTTTCGATTTTCACAATAAATCTAAATATACGAATCTTTTCGAACTCAAGTTTTAAATGATCTCGGGAAATTAAGAAAATATCGTGTCCTAACTTACTGGGCATGATGCCTTTTTTAAATCCGAGATAGCTAAAAATCTTCTAAATAAGTAAATTTTGGCATTCATTCGCGCATCGATAATTCAAGACATTGTGTCCTAATTTACTGGACATAAGTCTCTTTCTCGATTAACGTGAAATATGTCATTTTTTCAAAAAATTTCAAACATTTCAATAAATGATCGTATTTTTAAATCTCTTTAAAGTTTTAAATTTTCGACACTAAGACATTACTTAATCAACTAGGTACCAATTTTAGGCGTTACGAGGGTGCTAATCCTTCCTCGTATATAACCGACTTTCAAACCCGTTTTTCTAAATTTCATGGGCCAAAATCGTTGTTTTAATAAAATTAAATCGTTTATTAAAAACAACCACTTTTCAAGGTGGTCCGATCACACCTTATCAAAAAAGATTGGTGGTGACTACCATACTCGTTTTCATTTTTAAAATCCAAGTCGACCCTGTTTTATCAAAAAAATGGTGTCAACAATGGCAATGGTATTTTTATTTTCAATTTCTCTAATTTAGTACTTCCATTGAAAATTTTGCTAAAGTAGAATAAATTTTTTGTCATCATCCCTATTTTAAACCAATGGCACGGCAATAGAACTATAGAGTCATAAATGAGGCCCAAACCTCAATTCAAATACAAGCCCTAGTCTCAAACCCACTCAACTGTGATAGAGAGAGGAGAGTGAGGACGAAGGTGAATGTAATGGTGCTGGCAGTGGCCTAACCCAAAAATGAAAATTTGTAATTCAACCTATTAAAAATATTAAATTATAAATTTATATATAGTAAAACTGTAATTTGGTCACAAAAAAAATGCTCAGTCCTTTTTCAAAAATGATGAAATAAAAAATTAATACAAAATAAAATTATATTTTGATCTTTCAAAAATTTATTATTTAATTTCGTCCGCTGTTAAATCTTTTTCTAAATTAAGCTCGCTCAAAGATAAAAATTATTGTACTCTCTGTCAATGTATACACCTATAATAAAAAGACCGTGTAGGATCAAGAGTTACTTTCTCTCTCTAAGGGAGAGAAAGTGATGGTATTGTTTCTTTTTTACATTTTTGTTGGTTTTTTCAATGTAAGTAATTGTTTATGTGTATGTAAGGGATGATTATGTATCACATGACTCTAGAAAATGTAGATCTAAAAAAAAAAAGCAAAAATGAACGTTCAATTTAAAAATTTAAAGAAAAAAGAAAGTCATTTGTTTGTCTTTTAGACAATTATAATAGGATATATATATATGGTAAAGTAAAACAGCATAAGTGAAACAAAAGAACATTTTAGTTCAATGCGGACAAATTAGAATCTGCCATAAGCAATTTTTTAATCGAAGGTGGAGGTTCCTCCAATAGATGAAATCGTAATAATTCTGGATTTTTAATTTTGGCCAAAAGATTTGCCACTGTATTTTGCGCCTGAGAAATATGTCTGTAAAAATAGAATGTTTGTAATGACAATATATCGCAAATAAAATAAAAATAAAAATAAAGAACACACAGACTTTTACATAGAAACCCTTTCGAAAAAAAACCATGGACAGATGAGAAGAAAATTCACTATGTCGAATTCAAATAATTACAATAGGAGTAGATTATGTCTATTTATAGGCTTGTAAAACCATATTCTAATAGAAGTGTAGTTCTATAGGGATTTTACTTTTATTTTATTTTACCACTGTATTTTATTTAAATAATGATTCGGGTCACTTAATTCTAATAATCTAACGCGAGCCTCCCAAGTTTAAATATTTGGTACATTGTCATTGGAGATTTTAGATATCATAAATAAAATTGGGAGAATGACAAATGTCTTATAAAAATATCGTAAAATATTAAAAAAAACACGTGATAATTTTTTAACACAGCTTGTGTAAAAAAAAAAAACTTAGTTACCAAATGTTAACCCATTATAATATATATTTACCTTTTGTAATATCTAAATATTTAAATATTCGTGTAATTATATATATCCTTTAAGCTAAAAGAATGCCCTTATTGTGTTGGGGCACTGGGCTGGTTGGAACCCATTTAGCACAAGTTATTTTGTCATATTAATATATTTGAAGTCAATTACGTTTTTCTTCGTATACTAAAAAATAGGTAAATTAATTTCTGTATGTTAGATCGATGAACAAATCGATTCTTTCTGTTAAAAATTCTATCAATTTGTACTGTTAAAAATTGATGTAGTTGACAGAATAACTCGACAACGGCACCCACGTGTACCTCATGTTGACGTACAATAACTAATTTTTAACAATAGAAATGGATGAACTTTTTAATAGGATTATTAGTTTGTTCTTTAAGCTACCGCACAAAAGAAAAATTTGCCTATTTTTTAATAGAATAAATAAAATATAATTTAACTCCTAGTATAGAAGCTTCTATAGTACTTTTACTATTAAAGGTAAATTTTATAATTTAATTTACAAAATATAAATTTATATCCAATATATAATCCAATTCGAATCAAAATAATAACTCTATTTATGAATAAATCTATACTCTAAGTTGAATTGGGACATGAATAAATTAACACGACATTTTGTATTTTTATATTAATATTTATGTATTTTATAATTAAGTAAAAATAAAATATTTTTTATCATTTAATTTAGATTTTGAATCAAATTAGGTAAACTTAAAATCAAGGATATATCATCCAAATCCAGCCCAAATAAATCCAAATTAAATGGACTATCCAAATCATAAATATGTCTAATGATAGAGAGTGTTATTTTCGTAAGAAAGAACATCATTAATTTAATCTAAAAATATATTTTTTATTATCATAAAAATTATAATTTAATTTCGATCTTAAAAAAATTTCTGACTTTCCCTACATATATGTTTGATTAAAAAAAAAACATCTACAATTAACTCATATGAACTATCTATAGGTATACTTGAATGTGTTGGGAAGATTCATATGTACAGTTGATTCATATGAACTATCTATAAAATAGTTGTCATATATATTCGATGTCCACGTGTTTGAGTATTTGAAATAGGGATCCAAATTTTGTTTTGTTTTGGATGGAATTAAGAGCTTAATGGCTAAAAGAGAGCATAAAAAGTTAGCAGCAAAATCTATGGACGCTAATCTTAATGTGGATCCAAGAATAAGATGTGGGGACAACTATTCACATAAAATTATTTTTTAATAAAATACATAAAATTATTAATATAGCTTTATTTATTATGATTTTTGTATGAAGTTAGTATCACGAGTCAATCTAATATCAATTCTGTTGAAAAAATTTTATTTACCCTTTTTTCTTGGCTTAATATATTATAATATTAATTTTATTGTCGACATGGATAATTCTTTTAACGCAAATTAATAAAATTAATAGTGTCGACCTTGATATTTTTATGAATTGCACACTCAAACTGTTACGTGATTTACTAAAGTTAAAGTTTTAATAACTTAATTAGTTTTTTTTAAGAAGAAAAGTAATTTAACTAAATTTAGAAAAATAAGGGCTAAATTAAAAAAAATTAAAGTTAAAGTAATAAAAAATAAACATTAAATATTAATTTCATTTTTATTTTTATTTTTATTTTTTCAGGAAAAAGTAAATGTAAACCACACCATTCCCTTCATGGTCTACTTCAATTTTGTGGTAGTTGATGTCTTGATGATCAAATAAATTCTTCAACCGTTTCTAATAACGTAGACTTTTGTTTTTATTTTTTTCTATTCCCCTCCTTTTTTTAATAATCAAATAAAATTGTCAATCCAGTTTTAGTTCGATTAGTATCAGTATTATTATCCGTGCAGAAGGGCGTGGATTTGAGTACACTGAAATATATTATCCTGCTATTTAAGGGGTGAGAAAAATTACATTAAAAAGAACAGAAGAAACTAAAAGTAAAATTAACATTCAAAAAAACAATCAAATAAATTTAATCACCATACAAAAAAGTTAAATTTAATCAAATCTAGAAGGTCAATAATAAAAAAGCAACCAAAAAAGTAAAATTATAACTAAATAAATAAATAAATTATATTTATAACTTTTTTTCAACAAACTTGATAAAATGTTTTAATTATTTATTAAAAAATAAGACAAACAATTGGTGGGCCCTAAGAAACAATTCAACCATTGGTTTTGAATGGTATTTTATTAGTTTAGTAACAAAAAGACAATCCAAATCTGCGTTCTTATTACATTAATTAAACATGTTCTTAACTATATTTTCCCTTTGGGATAATATAAAATTTGTCCCCTGATTTTGATAACTAGATCAATTTTTGTATTTGTACATTTTTTTGTTCACCTTGACACTTAAATTTAACAACTAGATTTATTTTGGTCCTTAAATTTGAAAAATATAAAAGTTTGATGATGTGATACTTTAAAATCGTGCCATGTCAACACTTGACATTTTAAAAAATTATATAAATTTTCTAGCAATGACGTGATACAATATTCAATATTTTAATAATCAAACCAGTGGTTGAACTGGTTAGACTATTCGTTTCCAATTCAACCGATTTGACCACTAGACAAATAATAATTAAAAAAATCATAAAAATATAATTTTTAATTATATCGGTTCAACTTGTTCGGCTATTGATTTTTGTCTCAAATATTTTATTTTTACCAATTTCAAGTAGTTTCTGATTCAATCGATTCAACTTTTTTGTTCGGACTGTTATATTGATTGGTTCTTTGTTCAATCGATCCAACTGATTGTTCCAACCCTATTTTAGTAACACTGGTTACATTATCAAATCTTGACGCAATCCAAGTTTGAAAACTAAAATAGACATAGTTGCCAAGTTCAGGTACCAAAGTGGCCTAATTTCCAATTTTAGGGGCCAAAAATTATATTATCACTTTCTTTTGGGCCCTTCTTTTAAAGTCTTAACGATATTATTATATTATTTATTAAAGACCAAAAAGAGAAAAAACAATATTAATTAATTATAGTTTAGTCATTACGGTTCTTATAGTTGTATTGTACCCTTTAGACTGACTTTGACTTTTCTTCTCCATCTATTCTCCGGTTCTTAATTCTCTTACAGGAAAAAAAGAAATGGAGACCCAAAGTTTGTCTCTTTGGATATTTGTTTCCTTTTATGAGTTTTCCAATATAATTTGAATCAACTGAATACTATTCTCATATCCCCTTTTCTTTGTTCCTCCATTTTAATGGTGGGGGAATTTTGAAAGTATCGATTTTGGTGAATTCGAGCAGAGAACTTCAAAGGGGGAAAAAGAGATTTGAAAGATTATATTTTAATCTTGTAGGTGTTTGTTGAAATGGGTAGGAGAAAAAGAAGAAGCGTATTTAATGTTGATGGAGTTATGGACTTTTTCAACAATGTCATGATGGAGAAGCCTTATCTTCCTTTGTTGATCCCTTTGGTTTTGATGTTATGGGCTTTGGAGAAATGGATTTTCTCTTTATCTAATTGGGTTCCTCTTGTTCTTGCTGTTTGGGTAACTGTTCAGGTAAATTCTTTTCTTTTTTGATCTGTTTTATATGCTTAGTGGGATATCTAAACAGCTTTAATGTCGATAGGAGATTGTTTAGTAAATAAATGATTCTGTTGTACTTTGTCTTTTGAATTACAATTTTCAGTGTAATATTCCTTAGTTATTGGGATCTGTATTACTTTTTTTTTACAAGTTTTGACAAAAAATTACAGTTCTTCATTACTTTTTTATCTTTTTTTTTCCCATTATAGATTTTCTATCTGCCATTAAAATGCAGTGTGAGAAGAGCTTAAAGTATTACAAAATACTTTAATTATTCCTAAGTTGCTCCATTTTAGGTCCAAACTGTAAATAGGCTTACATATAAATTAGTTTTTCTTTTTTGATAAAACATGTATTGGATTTTAAGTTTCCCCCTTTGACCTGCTTCTGTTTTGATAATTACTTTCAAGTTGGCTCAATATTTGTAAATTGTTTTGATTTGTTCTCAAATAGCCAGACAATGGTTCTCATTGGGGAGGAACATGGTCTTTTACATTATTCTGGCACTTGATACTACACAATTGCTATTGCTCTCCTTTACCATGTCAAATATCATTGTTACTTTTAAGACAAGAGTGCTGATGAAGTTCATTTTTGAAAGGGAAACTGGCATGTATTGAATTCTATTGTATGCTTATCTGTCTTTTAGTTGGATTTTGAACTAGCTAGGCATAGTCCTATTAGCTAATATTTGCTTGGAGATTCAGCTAGCTATGAGGGTCGCATTAAAAGATTTAAATCGATATGTAGGTCCAATTTCTGTTTCCCCTTTCATCAATATAGCTGCTCAACCATTCTCTAAGCATTATTTATATTTTTCAATCCAAGGTAATGGTGTAGGTTGTCTCGGTTTCTCTTATTTGATACTAATAATAACTAAGCACTTTAATTGTTGTTATGGACCTTGTGGCTCATTCTAGTCATGTTTTTCTTTTCTTCACTTTGGATTTTATTTGATACTATTTTGTAATATCTAAATGTTTGGGGGTAAAAAACGTTATGTAGGATTTTCCCCTTTGCCATTTGCCGAGGGTGTTCTGGCAATTGGTATTTAAAATTTTTATTATGGTGACATAAGGTGTTTCTCTTCCATTGCAGCATCGTAATCATCAACATCGAATGGCTGTTGAAGACTTGAATAAGAAGTGGAAGCGATTTGCACTAAGTTCCTCGGTACCTACACTTTCTTTAATTTTCTACTTATATATATGAGTTTTACCATAATCAAATATTTGACACTTTTAAACAGCCAAAAACACCATTGGAGCACTGTGAGTGGCTAAACAAGCTTTTAATAGAGATTTGGTCCAACTACATAAATCCAAAGCTTTCATTAAGGTTTCAATCCATTGTTGAGGTGAGCATTATGTGAATTTAGTCTTACTTCAAGTTCCAGTTTTAAGCGTGCATATCCAGTCCAAAACTTGTTGGATCTTTGCATGACACTTCCTTCTAGATTAAGCGTGCATATCCAGTCCAAAACTTGTTGGATCTTTGCATGACACTTCCTTCTAGATTAACATACTGGGCATTGGATTGCCTGGTGATGCACCCACACAAATATATGTTTGTTTATATGAACTTTGGGAAATGCTTAAGTTTGCATCTAACTCTTATCTGTCAAAGGTTCTATTGATAGACAAATTGAATGTCCATCTGTTGTTCTTTCTATCCTCTATTCTCCACTTTGAAGTGACTAATTGAATTTTCTTGCATGCAGAAACGCTTGAAACGTAACAAATCAAGACTTATTGTAAGTGAGTTTGCAATCAGCTTTGATGAAAAAGTTCAAACTAACAGTTTGAGCCTTTTGGTTGATGTTAATCTTAGAAATATGTTCAACAATAAGACTTTGATTCTTGTAGGAAAAGTTAGAATTGCTGGAGTTTTCACTAGGTTCGTCTCCACCTTGGTTGGGTCTTCAAGGGACTCGTTGGTCAACTTTTGGTGATCAGGTTTGGATTTTGGTTTTTCGATTACAACTTATTATCCAACTTCATTTTCCTTTATACTTTTCTACCATGAAGGAATAGAGGGTTAATATGAAAAGACATCTTCACCAAAGCATCTGTTGTTCATTTTGACAGCAAGTTATGCGCTTGGGTTTTGATTGGGACACAACTGACATCAGCATTATGTTGCTTGCCAAGGTGGCTAAGCCATTCTTTGGAACTGCAAAGATTGTTATAAATAGCCTTCGCATTAAGGGTGATGTACGTCGAAATGTTTCTGCCATGTATCCCTTCATTCTTTCCTTTTTATAGGTTAACGAAGTCCTATCTAGAAACTTGACCTATTTGATGGATTGGTTTATAAATTTACTTATTTAAGTCTTTGGATATAGAGTATTAACAAATTATTGTTACGAGTATATAGCTTTCAGATATGGATCTTAAGAAATGGCCATCAACATTTGATGATAAAAAATAAAAACTTTCCTTTACTGTTGTGTCATGCTTAAAAAGGCTGTCATCCAACATGCTGCCCTTGTTTTAAAGTCAATACCATTGATGAGTTTTAAATGGTATTGACTCTTCGCATGTTGATTATGATATATTGATATTATGCCTTATTTACGTTCTGCAGCTTCTCTTGATGCCAATTCTGGATGGGAAAGCAATTCTGTACTCGTTTATATCCACTCCTGAAGTTAGGATAACAGTTACCTTTGGCAGTGGAACAGAGCTGCCAGGTGTTTCTTCTTGGTTGGTATGTTTCTTCAATACTGTTTCATCTCCAACAGGTCATCTCAATAATTTTAACTTTTACTTGCCACTAATTGGCTAATTCTTAACTTGTTTCCCGTAGTGCAGGTTAAACTTTTGACTGATACCTTAGCTAAGACAATGGTTGAACCTCGTCGTCAATGTTTCTCTTTATCAGCTGTAGATTTAAGGAAGAAGGCTGTTGGTGGTATTGTTTATGTGACAGTCATTTCTAGAAATAAACTTTCTAGGAGTAGCTTAAAAGGAAGCCCATCAAGAAGGCAACCAAGTTCTGGTGTAGATGGTTTACGAGAGCACTCTGATGATAAAGATCTACAGACATTTGTTGAAGTTGAGTTAGGAGAGCTAACCAGAAGAACAAATGTGAGGCCAGGTTCCAGTCCGCAATGGGATTCGACATTTAACATGATTTTACATGATAATACAGGAATCGTTCGATTCCATCTCTTTGAGCATACTCCTGGCAGAATGATGTGTGACTATCTAGCAAGCTGTGAGATTAAGGTAATGTAAAGTTGATGCTTATTTTATCAAAATTTCCAAATCCAAAGATTGATCTATGATGTTAAGTAGTTTTCTTATGGTGTAAGAGAAATGCAAGCAATATAAATATTGGACCCTTGGGACCCTATGGAAATAAAATTTACTTAAACTACACCCAAGGTCAATTAACTATTAGTAAATTTATGTTTTGGTTAAAAATTACAAAATGGTCACCGAATTATTCATTTAAGTCACCTAACTTGAAAATTTTTATTTAAGTCACTGGGTTAAGGTGTTTTTTTTAAAAAAAAGTTCAGCTAGTAAGCTCTAAGTGATAATTTGATGATCAGTACGGTGAATCCGTACCCATCGGCGGTAAAAAAACACACTTTAGATCCAAGCCGGTCTAACAATCAAGGTCGGAGGTTAAAGAAAAAAGTTGTTTGAATTTTGGTTTGCAGATTCCTGACGTTCAAAGTTCTTTCATAAAAAAAAAAAACTAAATTGTAAAAGAGAAGGGGAAGGAGAGTTTTCGATTGATGCAGCCAGTGCGAACAAAGAACGCCATATGACAACGCTTTTAACAGCCTAGTGACTTAAATAATAATTTTCGAACAGTTTAATGACTATTTTATAACTTTTTGAAGTTAAGTGACCAAAACGTAAACTTACTAATAGTTTAGTGACCCTGTGTGTAGTTTACCCTAATGTTAAAGATGTCGAATACTGGCTTTGCTTTCATATGTTACATAAGTAGTTTAGCTGCAGAAAAGGTCTATATAGGAAAATAACCTGTAATTTTTTTATGCTTGCCTCTGGTTTTCCTGTTTCCAAGCTTCCAATTTTGGATAAATCATTACCTTATGAATATGACAGAGTAACATGCTATTGATCATCTTTTGTGGCACTGGTAAGTTGATTTCCCATTTACATGTCCATTGAACAGATGAGATACAATACAGATGATTCCACAACCTTTTGGGCGATAGGGCCAGACTCGAGTGTAATAGCCAGGCATTCTGAATTTTGTGGCAAAGCTGTTGAAATGGTTCTTCCATTTGAAGGTGTCAATATAGGGGAGGTATGACGCAACGTGCTTTTTTCTGTTTCTTACTCTCTCAGTAAACCTATTTCTTGATTGCCGTAATTGGAAGGTAAAAGGATAGAATTCATAATGATGATGTGTTATACTAGTTAAAATATGTTATAAGTCCCCGTACTCTTCAAAAATTTGGAATTTAGTCCTTCTACTTTTATTTTCATTAAGTTAGCTCATTTACTTTCAGATTTCAAATTCAGGTTCAACTGTTAACACTGTAAAATTTTTTTTGTTAAATTTATTGGCGTGACATTTTAACAATGTTAACCTGAATTTAGCAAAAATATTTTAACAGTGCTGGACTTGAATTTTGAAATCTGAAAAAACAGAGGGAATAAATTTATGAAAATAAAAGTAAAGGAACTAAATTCCAAAATTTTGAAAACTACATAGACTTATGGCATATTATAACCTGTTATATTTGATAAAAAGATGTTGCTTATATCCTAAATTAATTGTGCAATGTGGGTATGTTGGATGCGCTTAGGGTCCAAGAAATCATTGCCAATTATTAGTGTGTTTTTGGATTTAATGGTGAATGAATATTTATTAGCCTTTCATGTGTAATGTATGTGTATATAAATTTCTTCAGTAGAATATTAAACTATCGAAATTCATATGTGCTGAGCAGTTGGCAGTGAAGCTTGTCATAAAAGAATGGCAATTTTCCGATGGTTCTCTTAGCTTCAACAACCTCCGTGTTAGCTCACAACCGTCACTGAATGGGTCATCAAATTTCCTTCCAAGAACTGGAAGGAAAATTATTGTAACAGTTGTGGAAGGGAAGGATCTTATTACGAAAGACAAAAGTGGAAAGTGTAATCCATATGTTAAATTGCAATATGGAAAGGTATGATGGAGTTGAGGTTGTGAGTGTAATATTACACATTATTATACCGGAATTAATTATGCTTACCGTTGATCTTTACTATGAATTCTTTTTAGGTTCTTCAGAAAACAAAGACTGCACATTCTTTTAATCCGGTTTGGAACCAGAGATTCGAGTTTGATGAAATAGGAGATGGCGAATATCTGAAGATAAAATGCTACACTGAAGAGGTCTTTGGAGATGACAGCATTGGCAGTGCGCATATAAGTCTCAAGGGATTGGTAGAAGGGTCACCGAGGGATGTGTGGATCCCTCTTGAGAAAGTGAATTCAGGAGAACTAAGGATCCAGATAGAAGCAGTTCGGATCGATGACTATGAAGGATCAAGGGTAACTTTTTTTTTTTTTTTTTGCATGAAGTGGTAGAGCATTGCTGTAATCTTTTGAAGGAAGGAAAAAAAATAGTAGCTATGGGGAAAAAGAATTAAAATAATATATTACACTGGCCATGCTGGTAGGTTTAAAAGGGCTACTCTGCTCACGACAAAAGTCTCATGGAGGCTTCTGGAGTTGGATTGCATTTTGCCATCTTTACTAAAAAAATGGGCAAATTAGTCTCTGTATATTAAATCAAAGAGCAAACTGGTCTTTTCTGTTAAAAATTCCATCCATTTTTACTTTTGAAAACTGGTTTAATTGACAGAATAACTAGGCAATTACATATGCCATGTGTACTTCATGCTGAGGTATAAGGACCAGTTTTTAACAGTAAAAATGTATGAAATTTTTAACAAATGACTGGTTTGCTCTTTGATCTAATATACAAAGACTAGTTTACACATTTTTTGAGGAGAGGGAGTAAAATGCAATTCGACTCCTAATACAAAGACCTCCATATACTTTTACTCTCAACTCACTTATGCACGTAACTTTATCTACTAAAAACATGTACGCGTGTTTTCATAATATTCTTTGTGTGAACCAAACAATTTAGCCTAAAGATAAAACGTCATTTATATGCAAAAGTGGCGTTCCTTTGATTCACAGAAATACATGTTTTTAGTAAATAGCTTTACGTGCATAAGCGAGTTGGGTAGCTCTTTTAAACCTACATGTATATATAAAAGACATTTAACTTCAGGCTAAATCATTTGGTTCACGGAAAGAAAACTTCGAACATATGCAACATATTTGTAAATGCTTTTAGTAAATAAGTTTATGTGCATAAGCAAGTTGGGTAGCACTTTTAAACCTACCTGCATGGCCTTTATGATATAATGCATACTAGTTGATGATCTTCGATCTGAAGTGCATCTATGCTGATACGTGTTCGTTTTTTCCTCAAGGGTTCTTCATATTCTGGCAATGGTTGGATTGAACTTGTGCTTATCGAAGCAAGAGATCTCGTAGCTGCTGATCTAAGGGGGACAAGTGATCCATATGTTAGGGTGCAATATGGAAACTTGAAGAGACGAACAAAGGTATTGAGACAACATAATTTTGAAATAATTGCAATATATATATGCTGGTATGGGTTTCAAGTGAATTTTATTTTTTGGGAGTCCAAAGTGTAATTTTACTATTATATTAATTTGTGATTTTCTAAAAACTAAAGGGACTATACAAACAATTTTTCATCTTTTGGGGGTCAAGGCCACTGCCTGCACCCCTCTCCCTTTGCACGATCTTTCATCCTTCACGAAAATAAATATTTGCAGTGACAATGGCAATAGTGTTTGATGGTTCCATGGACTGCCCCTGCAGGTTATGTACAAAACATTAAATCCTAAGTGGCATCAAACATTTGAATTCCCCGACAATGGCAATCCTTTAGAGTTGCACGTGAAAGACCACAACGCGGTGCTACCGACATCGAGCATAGGTGATTGTGTTGTAGAATATCAGAGATTGCCTCCAAACCAGATGGCTGACAAGTGGATACCGCTTCAAGGGGTCAAAAGGGGAGAGATTCACATTCAAGTAACGAGAAAAGTTCCGGAACTAGAGAAAAAACCGAGTGTCGACCCTGATACATCCTTGACAAAAGCTCATCAAATATCGAGCCAGGTGAAAACATCTTGTTTATCTCGATCATCATTGATCACAATAAAAGCACCAAGGAGTCAGATTGTATTCTATCTCATTTATTAAAAAAATGAACAAATTAGTTTCTGTGTGTTAAATCAAAGAGTAATTGGTTCTTTCAGTTAAAAATTTTATCAATTTTGACTATTATTCTGTCAGCCATGTTATTTTTAACAGTAGAAATTGATGAACTTTTTAATAGAAGGAACAATTTGTTCTTGAATTTAACGCACATGGATTAATTTGCTCATTTTTTGAGTAGAATTGACAAAATACAATTCGATTTTTAGTATAAGGAACTCCATAGTACTTTTACCCATTGATCACTTAATGAACTAGTGAATAGACCGAACAAATCGAGCCCTGACATATTTTGTTGGATGCGGGTTTTGTACAGATGAAACAAATGATGATCAAGCTTCAATCTTTAATCGATGATGGCATCCTCGAAGGGATTTCAACTCCAGTCAGTGAACTCGAAGCTCTTCAAGATATGCAAGAAGAATACATGGTACAGCTCGAAACCGAGCAGATGCTTCTACTGAACAAGATAAAGGAGGTCGGTCAAGAGATGTTGAACTCATCGCCTTCTCTCAGTAGAAATTCATTTGGAAGTTGAAGCCAATCGTTACCATATTCCGATATTACACGTCACGATTATCGTTCCACCGATATAGCTTTTGCTTACTGATAACATCATGTACACCAAACTCATCATGTACACCAAACTCAACATAATAATCTTCATAGAGTAGCCTGCAAGCAAATAGCATGGATTGCATTAAGGGCTACTGCTAGTTTAAGTCAGTTCAAATATAAAATGGTAGATAAGGTCATGTATTTGTATTCATATTTGGTTAGTTTATGGGTCGAAGTAAGCTAAATGCTGAAAAATTAATCAGAATTTGTATTTTAAAAATTATTTGATATATTGAAAATTAAGTGTTGATGTGGTTTGTGAAAATTATTATTTTCACAATTTTAATTTTATTCACATAATGGAAATGAATAAGTTTATACTATTTAAGCTGTAATTACATTCCTAGCTATTTTTAGATTAAAATATGTTTTAATTTCTTATAAATTTAAAATTTAGTCTTTGTTATTTTTATTTTTAAGAATTTAGTCTTTCTAATTTTTAAATTTTAAAATTTAGATTCAATTTAATAATAATAAAAATTACCAGTGTTAAAAATTGGATTTAAATTTTTGAAATTTGAAAAGCAAAGAGATTAAATTTTTAAAAATAAAATTATAAGGATTAAATTTTAAGTTTGCGAAGAGTACATGAACTTATGGTATTTTAACATTATTTTTAATATATTAGTATTTAATAGTCGGTCTCAATAGCCAAAAGCATAATTCTTAGTCTTTGAATTTGACAATTTTGCTCCCTAAACGTAGCAAATATAAAAGTCAAATGATGTGATATTATGAGATTGTGTCATGTCATTATTTAAAATAAATAAATAATGATGTGAAATAATTTTAAAATGTCATATCATTAAATCCGGATGAAATTCAAATTTAATGACCAAAATAGATTTCGTTGTCAAGTTCATTTATCTAAAGAGATAAAAAAAAATGTAGGTGCCAAAATTATCATTTACCGTTAGAATCTAAAGTTAATTCGATTGAAATGATACTTTAATTCGAAGATTTAACTGAATCGTTTTATAGTTTAGGGACTAGTTTACGAATTAAACTATAATTTGGGGCCATTAAAATGAAATTATCCCTTTTTAAAATTCAGTAGCAAAAAAGGATCTAATAATAAAACCAGCCATATCCATTACCAAAAATATCAATTTTTTCGAGTAATTTAATAATAAAAGCCTTTTTTTTAAAAAAATTACCGAAATGGGCCCATTTTTTAATTATTTACCGGAATGGTCTTTTTTCCGGAAAATCGCGTCCACGTCAGCGCGATGTCAGGGTACGCGTCAGGAAATCACGTCCACGTCAGCATCTTGCGCTGACGTGGACGCGATTTCGGCCCGCGCGTGAACAGTACCCAACAGTCAAAAGAATAAAATACCGGGTCCATTTCGATAAATTTTAAAAATATAGGGCTTTTTCGGTATTTTAAAAAAATAAATTTTGAATCTTTTTGTACTTGTATTTATTTTTTTAATCAATTAACTCTTCAATATTACATCAATAGCAACAAGTACAAAAAAGATTCAAAATTGTTACCAACAAGATTTAAACCAATGTACTAAAGGAAAAGAGCAAGCATCTTAACCAACTAAGCCAAACTAATTAATTAACATATTATAGAAATACTGTTATTATCTTAATTATATTACTTACGTTTTAACGATTTATCGGACCTATTCCATACACGTGTCAAATCAAAAAAATAATACAACAATTCTGTAAAAAAGAATCTGGTGTTTACTTCAAATAAATAAGGAAAATAATGATTTGAATGTTTCAAAATTCAATTTTAAACCGAAAAAATTAAAATTTAAGGGCAAAAAAGGATCTTTTTCAACGAAAACTGCGGCAAACCGCCTTCGACGGTTTGTCAGCGCGTACATCTCGAAAATTTATTCGAAATAAAAAAAAATCGTCTCAATCTGACAACCGAGCCAAAAGTTATGGCCTTTCAAAGTTTTCCAAGTTAAAAAACATAAACTGTTCATCCACGTCAGCAAATCGCGTCCTCGTAGGCGCGATTTGTGTCCACGTAAGCAAAGCGCGCTGATGTGGACGCGATGTTCTGACACGTCCCGTGACATCGCGCTGACGTGGACGCGATTTTGGAAAAAATGGTTCATTTCGGTAAATAATAAAATATCGAGTCCATTTCGATAAATTTAAAAAAAATAGGGCTTTTTTTTGGTAATTTGCCTATTTTTTCTCTTTTAAAATCCAAAATAAAATATCTTATCTTTTCTCCCTCAGTTCACTGTCACATAACCAAAGCTACAACAATGGCAGCAAATCCTCAATAACAAAAAAGAAAAAGAGAGTAATGGCCATTACTACAACAAGATTGACGGAAATGCCCCTCAGAACCCCACTCCCTTTCTCATCCAATTCCTATTCTTCTTCTCTCAACCTTTTCTTCTCACTTCCAAAGCCTTCATTTCGTTTCTTCACTACTTCCTCTTCTCTCCGGTCCGGAACTAATCCGGGTTCCATTTCGAACCGCTATTCTCACCCGTGGTATCATCGCCTATCCACCGGCGCCTCTTCTTCTTCTTCTTCCCTTCAAGCTTGGTCTTCTCCTTCTGAAAAAGTCATCCAATCGGACGGTAACGGTAAGGCCGATTCTGAAACTCGGTATCTCAATAAAGGGCAAAGCGCTATAGACAGAATTGTTCTCAGGTTGCGGAACTTAGGGTTAGGATCAGATGACGAAGACGAAGAAGATGACGGAACTGACGATTATAATTCGACGCCGGTGACTGGAGAAGAGAGGTTAGGTGATTTGTTGAAGAGAGAATGGGTTCGGCCTGATACGAGGCTGATAGAGAAAGAAAAAGAAGAAGCTGTGCTGCCGTGGGAGCGAGAGGAGGCGGTGGTGGAGGTGGTGGTGAAGGAGGGAGGTCTACTAAAAAAGAGGACAGTCAAGGCGCCAACGTTGGCTGAGCTGACAATTGAGGATGAGGAGCTTAGGAGGTTGAGGAGGATGGGGATGCATTTAAGGGAAAGAATCAATGTACCCAAGGCGGGGATTACGAAGGTGGTTCTTGAAAAGATTCATGATAAGTGGAGAAAGGAGGAGCTAGTTAGGCTTAAGTTTCATGAATTTCTCGCCGTCGATATGAGGACTGCTCATGAGATTGTTGAGGTTGGTTTTTGCTCTTGTCATTAGAAATGTTAAGAGTTTTTGTTTTTGCCGGTGTTGTTTGGACTCGGTTGTGAGCGTCGGATACGGGTATATATCCGACATGGATATGATTAGTTTTTGTATGTATTTGAAGGAGGTCATATCCCAGTATCCCGATATCTCGGATACGAATCTCAGACACAAGTACTGCATGAAAAATGAAGAGACCGAGCAACATAGTCATGCATGGCTATGACTTAAGGATCATCTTTTAGCCTTGGGGTTAAGTTTATATCTAAGATTTTTTTGTTATGCATGAAAAATGAAGAGTCCGAGTAATGTAGTTCGAGATTATGTTATTGGTTCGAGTTTTTGTTATTCATGCGTCTGACTTAAGGATCCTTTTTTAGCCTTGGGGTTAAGTTTATATCTAAGAATTTTTCTTTCTAAAAGAAAATTTGAATTATCTTATCATGGAAGCAATATAGTTATAATAAGATTTTGATTTCTATGGAGTAGATATAGATTGGTTGATACATTAAGCATTTAAGACTTTTGGTTTTTGTTTTTACATGGTGAATGGTGATAATGATGTAGTATTGATTTAGTTTTTCATTTGAAATGGATAGATCAAACGTTTCATGGACATATGAATTGCTTGTTGGACATAAATAAGGAGCTTGTCATATAAGTAACAGGCCATTTAGTTTTAAGTTGAGTGGTAGATCGGATTGTTTGTTTTTTTGGGTAGGTTTTGAAGTAACTAGGATGTGTGTCGCCAAATTCTATAATTCCTTGCTTCCGTGCTTTAATCTGGTGTCTGTTTCTAACTTCTGAGCACTTATTACAACATATAATATTCACGGCTTGAATTGATGGTCAGCGTCGTACAGGAGGATTAGTTATATGGAGATCTGGAAGTGTTATGGTGGTCTATCGTGGGAGTAACTACGAAGGTCCTTCTAAATCCCAATCTGGAGAAGGAGAAGCTCTTTTTATCCCAGATGTTTCTTCTGCTGGCAAAAGGGAAAGTGAAACAGGATCAGGTTCAACCTCAGAAAAATCTGATAAGGTTGTGGTGAAGCCAGAACGTAGTGAAAGCATGACTGAGGAGGAAGCTGAGTATAACAGCCTACTAGATGGTCTAGGACCTCGATTTGTTGAGTGGTGGGGTACAGGAATACTTCCAGTTGATGCTGATTTACTTCCTCCAAAGATACCTGGTTATAAAACACCTTTCAGGCTTCTTCCTGCTGGAATGAGACCACGGCTTACCAATGCAGAGATGACAAATTTACGGAAAATTGCTAAATCACTTCCTTGTCATTTTGCCCTGGGTATGTTCACCTTTTTTCCATGCTTTCTCTTACTTTACCTTTTCTGTTGGTGACATTATACAGAGTTTCACTATTTAAATATTCTTCTAGGGAGGAATAGAAACCACCAGGGATTGGCAGCAGCAATAATTAAACTTTGGGAGAAAAGCCTCGTTGCAAAGATTGCTGTAAAACGAGGTATTCAGAATACAAATAACAAGCTTATGGCTGAGGAGCTAAAGGTATGTTCTTTTACAACTTATATCTTGTGTTTTGCATGATCATATTCTTCTGCCTTGTTGCAATTGCATATTCATATTCCTGATTCATACTGAAGTGATCTTTTTTACTGGTGTATGAGATTTTTTTGTCTTTCTTTGGACTCTTCATCATTTAAGATATGCGGCACTTTCAAAAGAGACAGAAGAATATACTTCTCATGCGTACTAACAATTTTGCAGAACTTAACTGGAGGTGTCTTGCTGCTTAGAAACAAGTATTTTATTGTCATATACCGCGGAAAAGATTTCCTTCCAACAAATGTTGCAGCTGCTCTGGCAGAAAGACAAGATTTGACAAAACAGATACAAGATGCTGAAGAGAAACTCCGGATCAAAGCAGTTGAGCCAGCTCAATCAGGTGAAGACAAAGGACAGGCACCAGCTGGTACTTTGGCTGAGTTTTATGAGGCTCAAGCCCGCTGGGGAAGAGATATATCTGCTGAAGAACGGGAAAAGATGATTGAAGAAGCTTCCAAAGCTAAGCACGCTAAACTTGTAAAACGCGTTGAACATAAATTAGCTATTGTAAGTATAATATCTATACCCTGTTGGTTGAAATGAAAAATCTTGCAAAGAATATGCAATTTTGAATCTGTTATTGGTTTATTGTTAGTAACCATTGGAAAATTAACCATACAAGCTTCTTTGTATAAGCATGTCTAGCTTCTTGGAAAGGCTACTGCTATTATCTCGTATGTCAAATATGCTTGATTTAGTTACTTTTCTGAAGATCTGAAACAGGCTGCTATTTTTGGTCCTTAGTTTGCTATTTATTTTTGAAGGTCATCAGTTTCCTGTTTAGTGCATCTAGGTAGTTGCTGTATGATATAAACTTTTCCATGTTTGTACCTGCTACCAGTTCACAATATGTTTTTAGATATTTTATTTATTTGGTTATTGACTTTTATTGCATGCTTGAATATGCAAACAGGCCCAAGCCAAAAAGCTTAGAGCAGAGAGACTACTAGCTAAAATAGAAGCCTCTATGATCCCTGCTGCTCCTGATTATGACCAAGAAACAATCACCGATGAGGAACGGGTTATGTTTCGCAGAGTTGGTTTAAGAATGAAACCATACTTACCTCTTGGTGTGTGATCCTTTCATTTGGTGATTGAAATTTGAATCTAGAATTAAAATGCTGACGGTTTGTATAATAATGTACTAGGTGTTCGTGGTGTTTTCGATGGTGTTATTGAAAATATGCATCTGCATTGGAAGCACCGAGAACTTGTGAAGCTAATATCCAAACAAAAGGTCCTTGCATTTGTTGAAGATTCAGCAAGGTTATTGGAGTTTGAAAGTGGTGGGATACTGGTGGCAATAGAAAGGGTCCCCAAAGGATATGCTCTTATCTACTATCGTGGAAAAAATTACCGTCGACCCATTAGCATAAGGCCAAGAAACCTTCTAACAAAGGCAAAGGCATTGAAGCGCTCAGTTGCAATGCAACGCCATGAGGTTTGATCTCTTACATTCTGATATTATTGTTATGCTTCATAACAATTGTTCCATATTGCTTTTATGTCTTACATCATGCTATTTGTAGGCTCTAAGTCAGCATATTTCTAAATTGGAGAATACCATTGAGCAAATGAAAAAGGAAATTGTAAGTGTTCTTTTTCCTATATACAGTCACTTTTGAAACTCTATTTCTATGCTATATATATATAGCAACTGGTAGGGACTTCCGTTTCTTGCGTGACACACCTTTGTATATGAACTTTCGTTTAGCCCAAGTCATTTTTATAATAGTTGAAACCAAACTGGTTGTATAAATGTTAGTTGCACTTTATTATACGCCGAGGTTACTCATAATTTAGATGTCTTGTTCTCCCGTTTTCCCGTTATTCTGGTTTCTGTTTCAGGAGTTCTGCTTCTCATAGTCAAACTCTTCTGACTATGAGATTCTAATTTCATTATTGGAGATAAGAGAAGGTTACGAAGATAAAATGCTGAACGAGTTCAACGCTTGTGCTAAGCTATAGGATATTAACATACTACTGTAATGATTTAGGATCTTTATTACATGCAAACCTTGAATTTCAATTTTCAAATGGTACGAAGTCTTAAGATATAGCCTAAATATTTAAGCTATCCTTAAAAAAGGGTTGGTAACTTGGTATAAGCAGGTAATTCTTCATAGTGGAAGACATGAGTTTTAAATGTTGGCTGAACTAATTTAAGATGCAATTTTCATGCCTTTTTAAGGGGTTCTCTACTGCAAGAGAATATATGTATTGTAGTTAAGCTTTACATGAAAATAAGTAATAATAATGAAAGAACACTAAAGGATACTAGATTCTTTTCCTATTGCAAAAGAGGTGAGTTGTAAATAGTTAAGAAAGATTCAAGGCTTTGACCTAAACCAATCAAGATCGAAGATTTAGAAAGGCAATGTCGTTCATGGTAATGTTGTTAGGTGGATCACAGAATTGAGCCAACATAAGGTAGCACTTTCTGAAGTAATAAATTGATTGATAATCTACTCATAGTGCTACATTATTTATGGTTACTGGTATGCCATGTAGATTTCTCTACGTTTCCTTTAGTAATACCTATTTAATGAGAGAGTATGCAATGGGGCTTTTTTACCCAGATAATATAAATTAATTAATTAATTATCAAAATAGGATAGGAAAAGAATTATTTACGGAAAAGAATTATTTACGGAAATAAGCACCACCCCCACTTCCCCCCAATCATTGCGGCATGATAAGTTTTTAAAAAGAAAAAATTTGGTGCTGTCATTGTGTCAGGCGGCACCAATAAAATATTTTTTTAGTTGATAAATTAACAACATTTAACTATCTAACCAAAAAAGCTAAACTATTAATTTACCAACTAAAAAAGTATTATTGGTGCCGCCTGATACAGTAATGGTACCAAAAAATTTAAAAAAAAAAAAAAACTAATCATGCCACAATGATTGGGGGGAAGTGGGGGTGGTGCCGCCCCGGCGGATTACTGTAGCAAATGTTTATTTCGGTAATTAATTTTTTTCTTATCCTATTTCAATAATTAATTATTTATTTTATATTATTTTGGTAAACAAAGCCCTGCAATGGCCTTGCTGAGTAGATTGTTTTTCTTATTTTCTGTCCTGGTATGCTTGAAGTAAACTGGAGAAATTATTGTTGGTTTTGTAGGGTGCTTCAGAAGATGGTGGTGATGATAATAATAGGAGCTCAGGCGAGCATGGCCAGTTTGATGATGATAATAATAGGGGCTCAGGCGAGCATGACCAGTTTGATCCCATCTCGGAACTCACCGAAGTGAGTTACTATATGTTCTTAGTATTCTTGTTGATATTTGTTGCATGTATAACTTCTTGAGTGGGGGATGGTTTTCAGTTAGAAGCCGTCAGTGTGGTTATTTGAAATATCTTGTTACTGTTGGGGGGAAATGTTTCTTTTTTAACGAATAATTTGTCAAATGCTCGTTTGCAGAGTGAGGATGAAGAAAAAATAGCACCTGACACTGACGATGAATACAAAAATGAGTTTGATGATTATGAAGATGATAGCGAATTCGTTGACGACCACAATGAAGATGATAGCGAATTTGTTGATGATGACGATGAAGATGAGGCTGACAACAGTGAGTGGGAAGATGAAGAATCTTTACAATCAAACATTAAAAAATCCGATTTACACAGACATTGTTGATCAAGTTTCTAAAAATTTTGGAGTTAACAGTTTCTCATGTTCGCCATAGCCCCTTGAGGTAATCATTATATTGCTTCTTTAGGAACTATGAAATTCCATTTGGCTGATGAGAAAGTTTATCATCTCAAAGTCCCATATAATATTCTTGTTATGGCTTTTTTGTTCTCTGCTGTGCATTCCAGAAGCCATAAAATCATAATATTTTCCTTTTCCTGATAACGTCAGGTATGTGAAGTCTCAGCCCGTGACATGCGCATATTTTTACCAACGAGTATTTTATACATCATGGCTGAATTGGGGAAGGGCTTACATGTATCGAGTGTCATGGACTACCGTCAAGGGTTTTGATGCTTTGACTATGTGAAACAAGGTGGTTCAATCTGGGTAGTTTTGCCATACCATTTTTGTAATGTATTTCGTTTCTCAATTAAGGTTGGGGTACATTTGAGAACTTAAATTTCAAAAATTAGTGTAACTTGTTTAATAAAAATACATGTAAATGTTGATTATTTTTTAGATTTAAAGATGTGTCTGATGTTTTTTTATTTTTGAGTTTAAATACTTATCTACTATTTATGAATTTTGAAATGTACATTTTGATACCTTTGAAGTATATAATTGCATTGAACCTTAACTAGCACGTACACAATAAATGCATGAATATGGTATAGCCTATCATAGGAGTACATGCATTGTAGCATAATTACTGTATATTTTGCTTGGAATCATGTTGTATATTACCAATAATAAACGTGTTGAATGCTACAGATTATACTTTTAACCATTCCAAGCAACCATAATTTGATCCTCAAGTAACTGCAATAATTAAAGAAACCTCTTCAAAAGAAAAAATAATAATAATAGTGCAATTTAAAAGGAACTAAGATTTTGTTCTTGAATGGCCTTATGCCTATGGAGGTACTCAAATCATATCAGCTATGTAAGAGAAAACTTCAGTGACTTACATTTTTAAACTCAAAAATTAAAAAAAAAACTAATTCTTAAAAATAATTTCAAAATAACTTAATTTCAAATATAAGAAAAATGTAAGGTTTAGGAAAAGCCAAATTTAACAATATCATTTACCTCATACATGCTTAGAAGGAAAATAAACTGGAGTTTACACTGATACGGTGTTCATAATATATCCCTTTTCTGTAGACACCCTTTGCAAAGGGAAATATGAAGGTGAGGGGACTTTCTTAAATCTTGAGACATTATCGTTGTGTTGTATGTCATCAACTGTACTGTCTCTTTAGCTGCAATTTTGCTTTCCTCCATTTTCATCACTGCGTGAAGTTGAATAAAAGCCTGAAAAAATAAAAAAAAAGAGAGTTAAAAAGGACTAGGAAAACAAGCAATCATAAACAAAAATGGCACATGATTTAGAGAAATATTTAAGACGCATGCATTCATGCATGCAATGATATGCATGCAATGAAGCAGGGAGCTCCCTTCAGTCCAATGGGTGGGCAAAGGATGGGGAAGGAGTTGCTCCCACACCATGCATCTGGCTCTGCTTAACATTAGACGATGGAGGTAAAGGTTTAAGCATAGCCGGAATGCATGAGATGGCAGCTCTATCCCCTTCTCTGCCCCCTGTATTGGACCAAAAGGAGCTCCCTTTCTTTTATTCAACAAGAAGAGAAAGGGATGTGTAATTCCCTCCCTTGTTCCTTCCTTTATATACTAACACAAACTCTATCCCCCCCCTCCTTACCTACCATAAAGTTTGGCACAATCCAGCCGAGTTGGAACCTAAATGAGAGTCAAGCTCTTTTTTGTATACCTTTTTGTCTTCATTCGAGGATTCAAATTTTTATTAAAAATGTTGTTTAAGAATAAGATATGAGATCTACATATTATATTAACAAGTCTTGAATCATTGATTCATTCCATAACAACAACCCAGCAATTTTATTAGTTGGTAGAATACTTCAAACCACACGGTTCATCAACTATGAATATATAAGTACTTGAAATACGTGTTTATCTGGTTATTTTATGATTTCTATGTTTCATTTCTCTTGGATTCTTCTGCTTTTCTTTTAGACCGGAAATGGTCAATAATAATAATAATAATCCTCACATGCCGTTCATTTAAAGTTGATAAACTCTCAACGGGTCAATATTGTCTCCAATTCAAGTTTTATCTCTTAACTTTGTATAGAATCTAAATGCTTGAAATGGCGGATAATCCTCAAATGTCATATATATTTTAGGACACAAGCACAAGCCTTACCAAGCACAAGTACTCATATTTTCTTGAAAAGTATTCTTTTATCACGTGGTGACAAGAGATTTTTACTCTGTTGAATCTATCTTATTAAATACTTAACTTTTTACAAAATCAAGAAATAAAACCCAATCCCATTAACATCAAGGGGAAAACATTTCAAATATTTCATCAGGAAAAAGTCCACCTCTCGACATAAAGAAAAATGCCAACTACTTAAATATAATAATATATGAATTTTTTTATAAACACGACATAAATATAGAGACAATGGTTCAAACAATAAAGGGTAGTCTACGCATAGCAATGTAGCATGTGTTGTCGGATTGAGATTTGATGGAATCTTTGTAAAGATTTGGCCGTACCATTTTATTCTCACCAGATTCACCTTTGGCACTGTCCCTTTTTTTATTATTTCCTGATTTCATGCAAGAAGACAAATAAGACAGTAGAATTATTATATAAAAGGCGTAAACTAAAATAGCTTTCCCAGATACACACACCACACTGACCTATCTACACCCCTTTTAAACCCCAACCGTTGGATTCCCTCGACGTAGATTAAAGGGACGGTCTTGATCTTATGGTGGAAATATATGCACTTCATCCTTGCCAATGTGATGTTATCTAGTGAATAGTCTTATGTTTATTTCAAATTAGTTTAAATTTGGTTTAATATATAGATTCACCTCTAGATTTGATAATTTTACTCACATTGACCTTTAATTTTTTTTTATATTGGTCTTTAAGGTTAACATTTGTTACATAAATTGGTCCCTATATTAACATCATTTATTTTTTTTTTAAATTTATTGATGTGGACAAGTATGGGGCTGACACTTGGAGAAATAAGAGGATGACACATGTATTCATCTTTAACCGTTCTTAATTTTTTTAAAACACCTTGAAAATTTGTTAAAAACCCAAGAAATATATAAATTATAAAACTTCAAAAATATATATATTGAAAACAAAAAAATGAATATAGATAAATTTAAAATAAAAACAATAAATTTTGTTAAAATTTCAAAGAAATAAAAAAATTAAATATATTTAAAAAATAAAAAAATAAATTTGATTAAATTTTTAGTAAATTACAAGAAATTGTAAAAATATAAAATTTAAAAATATTTTAAACATTAAAGAATAAAAAGTTACGGGCCAATTTAAAAAAGTTACCAATTTTTAGGGACCAATATATATATTAAGCCTTTAAAATCCCTATATTACTCGATTATCATATAATTAATAATATTATTCTAATTTGTGTCCATATTTTACTTGTTTATAATATAAATTTTAAGGAAGAGATTGATTTGTATTGGTATAAAATTAAAGTGGTTTTACATTATTTTCTATTTCTTTGTACGATTAATATGTTCAATTTTATGAAAATTAAAAAATTTTAACTATCTGTTTTATATAAAAAGATTGTCGATCGTTCAATAAATATTAATATATACAATATTTTAAATAAATAAGATAAAGAGATTGAATCAATTCAAAAATTTAGATGTATAACAAATATAATTATATTGATAAGTTCAACGGTTAGATCGTTAAAAGATACAAAATGGTATAAAACTATTGTTGTAAATTGTGTTCTTATTTTATTTATTAATAGTATAATTTTTAGATTAAAAAATCATAATTTTATATCCGTCCATAGCTTTAATTCAACCAACATACGTACCGTACCCTAAAGGAAATTGAAAAAAGGCTGCAAAGGATGTGATTACATCGGAAGACATTGCATTTTGTTTGAGTTCCGAGGATAGTACGGTTTGCTGATGTTTTTTGTATTTATTTGTCTTAGCTCTAAGCTCCTACCTTCCAGATTCTCTCTTCGTATTTGCATGCTCTCAATTCCTCATTATTTCACTCTTCTTCCACTCTTTATCATATATATATATATGGCTTAAAGCATCATTTCGCCATTAAAGTATATCATTTTTTTCATTTTAGTTTTTCTTTTGGATTGATATCTAAAGTTAGATTTTATTATCGATTCACTTTATTACAGTTAAAAGTAACTTATTAAAATGTAGTCTAATTATAATATATCACGTGACACTTTAATCCAATTAAAAAATGCCATGTGACACATTCTAATTGAAACATATTTTAACCTTTTTTTATTATTACAATGAAAAAAGTTAAATTTCAAAGCTCAACCAAAAAGTTAAATTTCTATTACTTACCACTTATTTCGCAACATAATATCTCACACCACTGGAGACGGGTGAGCCAAAGCATAAAATCCTATTACGCAAATCCTAACTCATTTAGTTATAGCATTAACAGTCATATTCACCTAGTTTCTACCTGTAGTGAAGTGAACTAGTAACAAAATGTAATATTAGGTACTAATCTAACTAAGCTAAAAAAGATTTAGATACCAAAATAAATTAATAATAATAATAATAATAATATAATAATTATGAAATGGTAGGTAGATTCTTTTTTCTAAAAATTTAGTAAAATAATAATATCTTTATTAAGATCATAAATGGATAACACCCTTTCATAGGATATTCTTCTACCCAGACTTTTCGCAATATTAGATAATGATGCAGCTATTGCACCTAACACAAACCCTTGGAGAATCAACCCAATACAGAGTTTTGGTCGGATTATGTTTAAACCTTCCCATATTTAATTAAATAGGTTTAATTATTATTGTTTGATTAAAATTAAAATTTCACGTTTTAAAATAAGATACAAACATTAAAGTTGACATATTCAAAATTATAATGAATAAATTTAAACAAATTAAAATATAATAACTAAATACACAAGTTGTCTAGGTGTGTTCATGTTTCTTCAGATAGAGAGTTGGAGATGGAAATTCAGCATTTGGGAATAGAAATTAGACACAAGATGTTGAGCTTAATAAGGGAAAAGTCGTATAGATATCCAAGTAAATTAGTATCTATAAATTAGAAAAAAAATGATCATTCTATTAAAATTTCATCAAATTTTACTATTAAAAATTGGCGTAGCTGATAGAGTAACTAAACATTTACACGTGGCGTCTCGTTCAGACGTACAATGACCAATTTATAATAGTAGAAATAGATGAAACTTTTAACAAAAGAACATATATGGTTCTTGGTCTAATATACATAGATAAATTTATCTATTTTTTACGTAAAAAAACTAAAATACAATCTAATTTTTAATACAAAACTTTCATAACACTTCGAGTTAAAATGGGTTCTAATTTGTGTTATATTATATTGCGTAAGTTAGTAAACACAATTGTCCGCAAAGTAATGGGCCAGACTACGAAGGCCATTTAATTAGAAAATATCATGTACAACACAATGTTAGCAGCTTACATAAACAGGCCCAAATTTCAATGAAGCAGGCTCCTACGAATTATTCAGCCTTGAAAGGGCAGAATCTTTACAAAATTATTATCTTATTAAATAACTAAATACTTTTATTCTAATTTGTATGCAAGCCTCACTGCAAGGGGGAAAAAAAAAAACTCGTCGGTCGTCGAATAATTCTCCGGCTTATCCATAAAAAAAAACTTCTCCGGCAGCATGACAAAAAAGGAATGCCTACTTATGCTGGAGGAAACGTCGAGCGCCACCGTTAAACGGAAGCATATTTACTTTGAAGAATTTCATTGTAACCGACAAACCAAGCGGCAAAAATTGGTGTCTTCTGAAACTAAAACTAAAACAAAAACCCTAACTCTAAACCCGGAACCGGTACGAAACCCGCGGGGTTGGAATCGTTTCCACGCCATTCGTCCTTGCTCATCTTCGTCGTCTCGGGTGCACAAACGGTGGCAGAAGAGAAACAATTGCAGAAGCTCGAAAGCTTCTCGCAACTGGGTCTTCTCTTCCTACGATTGTTCTGATTGCAAAGGTATAAAAATTTCATATAAATATTATGGTAAGTGTATTTTGGTTAGTTAGAGCATTGGACATTAGCTTTCCCTACCATTTATTACTACTGCTCTATATTACCCTTTTCTAGAAAGTTAAGAATGTTTTTGAATCTCAACTATTTTGGGAAGATGAATTTTTCATCTAATTTTCAATTTGTTTTATCCTTGCCTAATCTTTGAACTATTGTTTTGCAGATAAAGTTGTCATTGTTTCATATAATATACTTGGTGTGGAAAATGCAGCAAAGCATCCCGATTTGTATCTTAATGTCCCACGAAAGTTCTTAAAGTGGGATAGACGTAAAGACCTAATATGTAAGGAGGTCAATCATTACAATGCTGACATCCTGTGTTTTCAGGTGAGTTTATGATTCTTTTAATATAAGATTAAAATCAAATACATTCGCCTAGTCGAAGTCAGCGAGACTTGACAATTTATTTGTTGGTTATATTCTTATAGTCCATTCTTACTTCTGTAGGAGGTTGATCGTTTTAAGGATTTGGATGATCTTCTGCATGAAAATGGCTTTAAAGGTGTTTACAAGGTATACTAAATTTTTCTATGTGCTTTCCCCGAGTCCAGTGGCTATGCTGTCAACTTCTTCTACTAACACAATTGTAATTACAAATTACTCCAGGTTCGCACAGGTGATGCATGTGATGGTTGTGCTTTATTCTGGAATGAAAAAAAGTAATCTTATCAACCTCCTTTAATATAAGTTTGATTTGGTATAATTTCTATTTTTGCCATATGCAACATTTATTGCCTATAATTGTAAATGCCTAGATGCTTATTCTTCATATGAGTTGAAGATAAATATGAGCTATTATTATCGCAATTATTTTATTTGTCATGACAGTCTACTCTCACCTCATTTGCTTAATAAACATCTGAGAGATGTCGCAAGCAGTTATATATGCTTATGGCTTTTGTTTACGATAGAGTTGGCCCTTTAAAAGTTTGTTTCACTTCTTTTGAGCTTATATTTTATTAAAATCGTTTCATTTATCTTGTTTTCTTTTTCAGTGTTCATCTGTGCTATATCCAACTTGTAAAATGTTATATTCCAAATGCAGATTTACCCTATTGCATGAAGACAGTATAGAGTTCCAGGATTTTGACCTTCGTAACAATGTTGCACAATTTTGTGTTTTGAAGGTATTTAGGGGATGATGTATTGCTGCATGGCTCATCTCACCCTCTTGTTGTAGGTTTTAGTACATTGTCGTTTGTCCAATCAGTTAAACCTTAATTGTTTTAATTCTATTAAGCTGGTTGATTTTCTTGAGCTTTTGCTAAATTATGTAATTTTCTGTTCCCCTCAAGGCATTTCCTCATTTTGATGATTTCTAAAAGATGTTTGGGAAATTTATCAGTTGCGGAGATAAATGGTTTTTCTAATTCACCATCCATTTCCTGCTAAGGATATTAAGTCTTCTAACTTCTACAATTATCATGTCTTCATTTTCGGCTTAGTGATAAAATAAGACCTCAAACTTTGATAAAAGTCTTAACCTAAGCATTTATTCTTTTACTTTTACCAATTGAACCCTCGACATAATCTGGTATTGTCCTCTCTCTCTCTCTTTCTTTCTTTAATTATTACATATCCATTACTATTGTATATACTTATTTTAGCAGTAAATTTCTGTGGTTCCTTGCCTGGATGTTTAATAATTCTCATTATACAGATGAATCGACATCAATCAGAGTCTAGTTCACATGCAAAACCATCAAAGTAAGTTTAAACTTTTTTGCCACATCCTACTTTGTATAGATTGCAGTAGGAATTACTTGTGTTTGGTAACATTTGGTCAGTTTTTTATTGATATACTTTTTATTTTTTAAATTAACAAACTTTAGCTTCCTATGTTATCAAAATAAGTCTAGAAAATGAAAGTTGTTATCACTTAAATGAATTTGGGTTAAATAAAAAAAAATGTATTAAGTGGTAACTTTTGGATCGAGGAGTATACCATAGAATCATCAAGGTTCGTAACTTTGTTCCCCTTTATCCATGCCTCTTAGAGATGATTGATGGGATTTAGGTTGAATTTAAGACAAATTTTAGATAAAGTATGGCTTTACTTGGACGGTTAACTATTAAGAAAGTCACATATGTGTTTTATGGCTAAGAGGAAAATTTTCATTGATAAGTAGTTGGGTGAATTTTTTTAATTTTTAAAAACCTTTTCTTGCAAACTGAATATACAGGAAAAGACAAATGCGAAGTCGAAGATTATTGGTTGGGAATATACATGTGCTGTTCAACCCAAACCGTGGAGACATAAAGCTGGGCCAGGTACTGAGTGCTCAGCATGATGTTTGCTATTTTTCTAGACCACAAAATTAATGCCAGGTCCTCTTAAGCTAAACGCTCTTGCCTGTGCCTTTTTCCTTTAAAAAAATTATGGAGGGTGGGGGAATCTTTATAGTTTAGGATCCCATTGTCTTTTATTATTGAAGCTGTTGATGCTTAGAAATATGATATGCAATGGTTTAGGTCCGGCTGTTTCTTGAGAAGGCTTACAAGCTATCACAAGAATGGGGCAACATCCCCGTTATACTTGTAGGAGATTTTAACAGCATTCCTCAGGTGGGGTCATGCAACCTAACCACTACGTGAATACATACGGATTCAGTATTTAATTTGTTATCTAGTTTCTGCTGGCCCATTTGTATCTTGAGCTTGTTTTCATCTTGTCTCCAGAGTGCTATGTATCAATTTCTGGCATCATCTGAGGTGAGTTTTGGTTCTCTTGTAGATTGTAGAGTTTGAAGTCCACATCCTTTAAGTATTCTTTTTTTTTTTAACTGAGAGGTATTATTTTGATTGACTGGCTATATGCATCATTAATTGTAGTTTGATTTTCATTTTGTAGCTCAATATCCATCTCCATGATCGCCGACGGATTTCAGGGCAACTTGAACATTCATCGCGGAGAAGAGAAATTAGAGCTCAAAACAAGGATATAGACAGGTTATATATACACCTTAGATTTCTTTTAAAATTTTGAAGCATTTTTGAAAGGAGACTGAGACACGAATCTGAAGTGGCTCACTTTCCTTGCACAAGGTTTTGAACTTATCAGCTTAATTATGAATTAAGTTGGATACTCATTGATGTTCTTTTATATCCATTGATATATTGGAAAATGTGAAATTGTCTCAGTTGAGTTCATTGAAAGCAATTCAGTTTTGAATTGATAAGGTAGTTTAATAAAAATGATAAAAAGTTGTTTGCTGAGGTCAATTTCAGAATCCTATATTAAAAGACCTTCTTTACAAGAACTTGTTATTATACACTAATGTGAGTGAGTGCATATGAGGTTAGTTTTTGAATGTATACTTTTTGGATGCAATAAATAACATAGCTTTCGTTTGTTTTATTTGCTTTTAACTGGATTTGGTATATCAGGCACCATGTTTGGACGCCTTTCTCCAGGCAGTTAACGTCTTCATGGAGTGATGAAGAATTAGTTCTTGCAACTGGCAATAAAAATGTCACTCATCTGCAGCACAAATTAAACCTTTCCAGTGCTTATCTTGGGGCTCCTGTAAGTTTTTTCAAGCTCCTTTGCGCTCTCATTATAATTTTGGACTTTGGAAATAAATGGCTAGGCCTTGCAAGAAAGCCATGATCGTCTTGTATGATTCGAAATTAATATTTTGAATCCAAACTTTCTTTTTGGTTCTTTTTGTCTAATAAATAGTGGTTATTCTTTTTCTAGGGGAGCCATAGAACAAGAGATAGTCATGGAGAGCCCTTGGCAACATCGTACCACTCCAAGTTTATGGGAACTGTAGATTATATATGGTATAACGATTGCATTTTGAAAATGTCCGCATATTTCGGGAACTTTCATTTACTAACTTCAGTGTTTCGTTCAGGCATACAGGGGAACTTATTCCTGTGAAAGTTCTCGACACATTGCCTGTAGACGTATTGAGAAGGAATGCAAGCCTTCCTAGTGAGGTACCCCTTGTTCAATTTAGTGAGCTTGGTTGAGCATTACATAGCTATACTAACATCCCATGTGGGGATGCTAGTTATAAATCGATTAACAAAGTGTATAATGAGTCGAGTTCTTGGTATATTAATCGAGAATTTATGACTTTGCAGAGGTGGGGTAGCGACCATCTTGCTCTTGTATGTGAATTGGCCTTTGCTGATGATTGCAAGGAACCCTGATTGTTATGTTTTCTATGGAGTTATAAACATTATGATTTTCTTGGGGATCTGAAAATTATGTAGAAATATCCTCTTTGACATGCATAGAGAGAAAAACGCAAAATCATCCGATAATGCTAAAACTTTTCTCCGAAGAAAACTACTGATGTACGGGAGCCGGAGCTGGATTCTATATTTATATGGAAAACAAAGAAGTGCCATTATGAATTATGCAGGTGAGCCAAATAGATCATTTGTAGATAATGCAATTTCTTTATTTTTTTATTTCTAATTTTATCTGATTCGGTGTTTTAACTTTTAATCATGATGTAAGTCGATATTAGATTGTTATTTAATGAGAATTGTGGAAATAGTTTTGTTCTATTGATTTGATTACAGTTTGTGGCCGTAAAACCAGTTTTCAGATTTTTTTTGCTAGTGATTAAGAATTTGATTTGATTTAAACTGACTGATTTATTATTTAATTTAGGGCTTTTGCCGATGGATTGAGACATAGAAGTCTTGACTTTGTTAAAATGTTTTGAGATTAAACCAATAAGGAAAAATATTAATTAAAATCATAATATTAACAAAAAAATAAATTGAAAAGCTAATGAGGTTTTTTTTTTCTTTTAGTACTTGAACATTAAAAAGGAAAACATAATAGCCCAGTGATAAATAATTTTTAAAAAATTATTTGATGATTTAAATCAAAATTTTTAAAAATTAAATAATTAAAATATAAATTCATCTAAATCTCTACAGTATTAAAATTAAATAAATGGAATACAATATATTACTTGCCTGATAAGTTTTGTACGTAATATGTTACATTTAATGTCACACAAGGTTGTCAACCTCAAAAGTACTGCCTTTTTCCTCGTGTGTATTAAAATTGATAGAAGGAAAATAATAGTAATTCTAGAAGGAAGTGAAGTGGGTGTACACTGTAGAGGTGGTAAAGGTATCGGTTACATTTCGGTTAGGAAATGCATGACACTAATATTATTATGTATAGGTAAGGCTACAAATATGGTTGTGAAATTATTGCTTGTACCGTTTTAATTGCATTTAGATATGTTTTTTTTATATATTTATTATATTATTTGGTATTTGAGTTTGATTTTAATATTTAAATTGGTATATTTATTGAAGTCATAAAATTTTTAAGGTGTTAAAATTAAATTGTATATTTTTATAAGAGTTAAAATATAATTTCATTTTTTTATAGTTTTTAAAAGATTAAATTAAAAATTCATCATTGTTAGAATCAAAATATAATTTTACTTTTTACTAAATTAAAATATTGTAAAATTTAAAGAGTCAAAAGTAATTTTTTACATTTTAAGGGGCCTTTGCTAGAATTGCCCCCTGACGACGTCATGTGGCCCTTGCAGTAAACTTAGGGGTGGCAAAAAAAAACCCCGATATCAATGAGTTTTGAGCTAATCTAATCTGATAGGATCAATTTGTTTTTCTTGAAATCGAGTTTCGGGGCGGGTTAGCTTTAGAGAATAGTTAGGTTAGGTTTAACATGAAACCACCCTGCCCGAAGATATTTACAAAATTATCCTTATATATCTTTTAATATTAATTAGGTTAAAAAATTCTTAAACTTTATCACTACCAACTTCAGTTTACTATCTTTACTCTCATTTCATACTAGTTTCTTTCTCTCTCCCATTTTAATTTATTTTTTCAAGTTTCCCTCTCATTTTCGTTCTTTTGTTTTCTACGAAGCATGGTCTTTTTTTAACATATATATATTAATTTAATTAATCATAATTTCAAATAAAAAATTGAACACGGGTCGAATCAAGTCGAGTATACAATTAATGTTCGAGGTGGGTTAAAATTGTTTAAGCTTGAGGTTGGATGAGGTCAGGGTATAGTAGTAGAGTATTGCGTTGAGGCCAAAGTGAGCAAAAATTCACCCTGTTGCCATCACCACTCAAATTTAAATACCAAATTGAAACAAAGAAAATCTCAAAATTCAAACACCAAACTGAGCTAACATACCAAATAATATAATAACCTCATTAATTTTTAATATTTATTGAAAATGTAATATTCTAAAGCCTAAAATTCCCGCGACCAAGTCCAAGGGTGATAGTGTGGTTGGGAAAATGGTCCATTTTTATTAATATGGTAAAGGGAGTAAGAAGAAAGCAATCTCCTTTGAGCGGTCCACAATTTGACATAAAAACCTTAAATACACCGCGTATTTTGCATGCTTAAACTTTTTGGATTAAAAGTTTTTGGGTGTTTGCTTCTTCTTCAAGTCAAAGATTTTTCTTACTCCTCATATATTTATTTTACATATGGTAATTATTTTACGCAAAGGAATAAGAAATTACACTTTTTTTTATTTCATTTTATCGATATAATTATTTATATGAATAATAATAAATTGTGTAAGTCTTCAATAAAGGATATTATACAGTAAAGGATGTAGTAAAAAAAAAAGCTATATTCAGTAAAGGATATTATAATTAGACATTTCTTTTAAATTAATATTTTTAATGATTTAATTTTTTAAATATAATAAAAAAACGCTTAATAAAATTTTCTATAAAAAATAAAATAATATTTTTTATAATTTAAATTTTACATTTATCAATCACTTTATAAAATGCAATATACCAAAAAATTTTAGTCCTTAATTTTTCCTTTTATCATACATCATATTTATAAAAATTTATGATAATTTTATAAGTAGTATGATCGTGGATTGTCGGAAAAAAATCTAATCAATCTAATCACTAACTGATCTAATTTTAGATGATTTTTTTATTATTTAATTTTCTTTTGATAAGATTTTAATATATATACTCTCTTTTTTTTCTATGATAAACAATAGACAACAATTACATCTGATTAAATTGAACAAAAACACCACTAATTTGTCCTGTTGTAAAAATTCCAAAACTTTATTTGACGCATCATCGAAAATCTGCAAACTTAACCTCCATACTAAACTCAACTTGACAAAACAATCAGCCACTATATTATTTTCTCTAGGAATATACCTAATCAACCATTGTCCTTCAGCTCTCATAATCCGTTGGTTCCTTCTAAGCATTGTGATTCCTGAGTTCACCATCTCATTATCTTGCAAGACTTTAATCACCTCCAGATTATCTAATTGGATTGTCGCCCTTCTGAAATCTTTGCTAAGCAGAACGAGAAGACCATCTAAAATGCCCTATAATTCAACCTCAAATACTATGCACCTTTAAATATACAATTATTTTAATTTTTTTAATAGAACATTTTATTTTTAATAATACTTATTAAATAATTATCAGATAATCATGATGCATTTAAAAATGATATCAATGTCATGATAATATTATATCACTATAATAAAATACAAATTTTTAAAATTTTCGAAATTGAATTTTTAAATGAATGTTATAATTATCTGTTAAGAAAATACAATCACAATATTAGCTTTCAATTAAAATAGGTTATAAGTTCTTGCTTGCAAAATTTAAAATTTAATTATTTTTAAGAATTTAATTCTTCTTTGTAGTTACATTATTATCAAGCGAATAATTTTTTTTAATTTTAAAATATTATACCAATAAATTTAATAAAAAATTAATAGTATTAATAATCAAATTTAAAATATGAAAAGTAAAAAAGTTAAATCTTTTAATAAGTTTAGTATGGTTGTTTATTGTAATTTAATATTTTTATCTAATGTACTATCCGGACGCGTTTTTCAAACTCTCAAACATATATTAATGTTCGGTAAAATTAATAAAAGAAAAGAAAAAAATAGAATTTTTATGAAAAATAATATTGAATAACTAAAAATTTTACGATTTTCTCGTACACTTCGCAAACTTCTCCCAAAAATTAACAGCTCCCGCAACAACACTAACAAAATTGAGTTTTACTCGCTTTCCACGTTGAAAAATTCATCCACCCAAGCCATATCTTGCACAAAGTCTGTTTCAATCTCCGGCAGATTCTCCGGCAACGTCAGCCCGTAATCCACCGTATCTTGAAGGCAACAAGGCCCCAAAAACTCCTCATCCCTTAACGGTGGCGGAGGTTCCCATGATAACTCCATAACCGATCCTACATCGTCCCAAACAGCATTAACACATACTTCATCTTCTTCTATAGTCCTTTTACATGGCTCGATAATTCTACTTTCTTTCACAACTTTCTTCACCACGTGCCGTTTCATATCCGTTTCATCTTCAACCTTACCAACACAAACATCAAGCACCGACGACGGCGACCGTCGACAATACAACTCATCTTCCGCCGCCGCCGACATAATTTGAAATTCACGTTTCTTTTTATTATAAACAACGGCAGCTTCCTTTTCAGTATCAAAAGTACCAAGCCATAATCGTTTCTTTGTAAAAGGATCTCTAATTTCAGCAGCGAATTTACCCCAAGGCCTTTTTCGAACACCCTTCGCCGTCATTGAAGAAGAACTGGTGAAGTCATTATCTAAAACAACGGTTGACCAAGAAATCTCTTTGACGATTCGTTTAATACCCACAATTTGATTCTCTTCTTCTTCTTCACTAGATGAATCTGTAGCATTGGGATCGGTGTATTTGATTCGAAACTTCTTTGAAATTTTCGAATTCTCTGAGTTTAAACATTGATTTTTGGTTTCAAAGGCTGGCATTGTGTTTAAAGTTAAACACAGCTCTGTCTCCCTCCCTTCGAACTATTGATTTTAAATTAATGGAGAAAGTCAATGAAATAAAGAAATATTTGACTATGTTTTGACAAATTTGATTCTCAAGAAAATACCATAAATTCATTCACCGACAATTATAAAAGGTAACAAAAAATCTGTTTTTTTGGTAGTAAAGGTAAGAATATCTTCAACTCATAAATACAAAAACTGAGTTAATTCACTTGGACAAATATTTAAAAAAACCCAAAATAAATTTAAAACACCCAAATCCTCAAAGCTTCAACTATGTTATTTTAATTAAACTCTTATTAGTTTTTTTTATATTTTTTAATGTAATTTTTAAACTAAATTGCTTAAATAATTTATATTTTTAATTAAATTTGGTGTTACGAGTTAACTCAATAACAATTAAATTAGAAATAAAACATTAATGACATTTATTTATTTTATTTAAAATAATTTTATATTAATTTTATTAATAATTAAATTAAGTTTTTAAGTGGTTAAGCCTCTTCAAATATTAATTACATATAATAAGTAGAGATTTAAGATTTTTAATCTATAAGTTGATATAACATAGTAATAGATATAATTTCAATAATTAATCAATTAATTTCAAATATAAAATTCTTATAAATTTTATATTGTGAATTTTATTCTTCAGTTTATGTTTTTAAAATTTGAACTATTTTATATTCTATTCACTATACCATTTGTTTTCTTTATTATCATCATCACATCTTTTCGATAAATTGTCTTTGCAATAATGAGACACTTTTTACAATGGGTAAATTTGGATGCGCAGTGCGGTATGTTTAGTTACTTTTTATCTTATGCTACAGTATTGTTATAGTATCTAATATCATCGTCATCGTTATTTTTACGTAGATAAACATTCCGCTCATTCAAACACACCATAAATAAATTAGAGTTTATTACATTGATAATCTCAAACTGTAATCTAAATTTTAAATTAATCATTAAACATAAAAAAATTATTAATTTAAATATTTTTCAACAAAAATGCTTTTTTCACATTTTTAAAGTTTTAACAAAAAAAATGTCTTTTTTATGTTATTATTATTATTCAACAAATAATGTTTTTCACATTTTTTAAATATTCAGTGCCTAAAAGTTTCTATCTCAGAGTATACATTTTCTGTACTATCAATAGGATCAATTATAACAAGTCACACACTCATATTCCGGAAATATAGAAACAAATAAATTTCGTCGTCGAACTATCGAAATAAAATGGGGCTAAAAAAATCCGAGAACTAAAGGTTTCACTTTTTGTATTGAAAAGCGAGGCTTCGTGATTCTTGTGAATCTAATTCATTGAAATTTCATCCAGTAAAACGGAAGAATTATAAATCTCCAAAATAATAGATAAGAATATCGCAAATAAAGCCATTGCGACACCCATCAAAGGAGTCGTTCCCCATCAAGGGGCTACCTTACCATATTCTGAATTCAATGGTTTCAAAAAATCCCTTACAACAGTTCGTCTTGGACCAGATCTAGAACTACCCTCAAAGGTTTCTGTAGCCATAAATCTTATTTTGTATTCAGTGAGATCCGTTGACTTTGTATATCATTCCGTTGTAAATAAACAATCTTATCATAGACCGATTCTGATCTTGAAATTATATAATAATGGAAACAACAACCTTAGTCGCCATCTCTATATCTGGTTTACTTGTAATTTTTACTGGGTACGCCTTATATACTGCTTTTAGGCAACCCTCTCAACAATTAAGAGATCCATTCAAGGAACACAGGGACTAATTGAGATAATGAAAAATCATTTCATTTTTTTAGTTAGAATTTTAGGCAGTTCTCTAAAAAAGATAGCGAAAAAAATTATCCCTAGAGTAGATACTAAGAGGAATGTATAAACCAATGCTTCCATAAATTCGATTGTGGTTTACAATTATAGCTTCCGTACCTGTTTATTTGGAATCATCTCCCGAATAAAATAAAGAAAGAACAAGAATAAAAGAAAAGGCGGCGATTTAAATCAAGATTTTTCCAGCAGCCTATGGCAAATCACAAATAGAAGTAGAAGCGAAAAATAACAAAGCAATCTTGCATCAGACAACTTGTCTTCTTGTAGTTGGATCTTCAAGTTTTTGGAATGCTCCAAATTCCACTTGAGCATCCAAATCTGGATCAATATCGGTAAAAATATCTCTAAACAGGGTTCTAGCCCATGGCAAATGTGTCCAAGAAGAAAAGCAAGGCAAACGAAGTATGCCATAAACTAACCCCTCGGACTGCTACGAAAAACATCATCGGATTTCAAAGTAGCACGATCTAATTCAAAAATTTCACCCAATTGAGCGCGTCTAGCATATTTTTTCACAGTAGCAGGATCACTATAACTCACTCCATTGAGTTCGCCGCCATAGAACTCAACAATTACACCTACCTGTTCGACACTATACTTTGATTCTACCATTCTAAAAGGGACATCCGCTCTAACAATTCCGTCTCTGTCTACCAAAACAACAGAAAATGTTTCAAAAAAAGTAGGCATACGACATACAAAAAGTTTATGTTTGTGATAGGGTGCCCTAACCACCCAATGGCTATTTTATCCCCGTTGTCCATTGAACCCACTCTGAATAACCCTCCTTTTATCGGATTATTGCCAATGTAATTATAAAATGCTAATTTTTTAGGAATTTTAGACCAAGCTTCTAATAAACTTTGATTTTCGGCTAACCCAGCACTAACCCTTCGATATATTTCTTGCTGGAAGTATCCTTGATCCTATTGATAACGAGTAGGACCAAATAATTCGATGGGGGTAGTTGTTGAACCATACCACATAGTTCTGACAACAACAAAAGCTGCAAAAAAGACAGCAGCTATACTACTGAAAAAGACGATTTCAATATTTCCCATACGTAATCCTTTGTATAAATGTTGGGGCGGGTGGACACTAAGATGGAATAAGCCCGCTAATATGCCTAATGTCCCTACTGCAATATGATGAGAGGCTATTCCTCCCGAAACAAAAGGATCAAAACCTTCCATGCCCCACGCCGGATTTACAGGTTGGACCTTGCTAGTTAATACAAAAGGGTCCGACACCCATATTCCAAGACCATACAATCATGCTACATGAAATATGCCAAAGCCAAAGCAAGCCACTCCTGAGAGAAATAATTTAATTCTAAAAATCTTAGGCAAACCCAAAGAAGGTTTTCCTGTGCTCTCATCACAAAAAATTTCTAGATCTCAATATACCCAATGCCAGATAGCTGCTAATAAGCACAAGCTAGAAAATACAATATGTGCTCTGACCACACCTTTGTAACTCTAAATACCCGAATTTGTTATAGTCCTCCCTATAATACTCCAACTGCCCCATGAATTGGTTATTCCTAAATGAGCCATTAAGGTTATAACAAATATACCTTGTCTCCACATTAGATCAATAACGGGATTGGAGGGATCAAAAACGACTAATTCATATCGAGCCATTGAACTGACCCAACAAGCAACCAGATCCGTATGCATTATATGAATAGAAAACAAGCGACCGGGATCATTCAATACGACAGTATGAACACGATACCAAGGCAAACCCATGGAAATACCCTTTTTATCAACGAAAAATAGACACGTGTAACTTTATTGCATTGGAATACCTCCCCTTTTCGATGGATTCTTTCGGAGAAAGGATTAATATTTGTTCTATCCCATTAGTAATTAAGGGAAGAATTCGACTCATAAGAAAAAAGAGAAATAGATCTATTTTACACCCTATAAGTATCAATACACAACAGGGGTTGATCCTATTTTTTATGAATGAACGCATCCCTATTTGTTCGCCATTCAAATGACCTATTGGTAAGAATTCTCTTTCATTCATTCTGTTTTTCTTTATTTTATGGCATTATTCTATCTATGTATAAAATATGGGGCCAATATTGTTATGACCATTATTACGCTTCCAGATCAAAGTGAAATGTAGTATTTAATTCTTTTTCTTTCCTTTAATGCTTATTAGTGTTCCAAAAGTTCCTTTCCGAAATTCGGGAGAAGAAGATGCAGTTTGGGTTGACATATAGTGCGACTTGTCAATATATTGGGTCATATGAGATTCCCCAATTCTCTCACCCGATCGAGATATCCTCTGTTTCACCTAAAAAAGATTGATTGAATTATCAAAAATTTGTAGCATGAAGTATAATGAAGTGCAATTAGAGATCTATTTCATTTTTGGGGGGTGTCCAGATTAATATTTTCAATTAGAATGATTTATGGTTGGCTTGGTTGGACCGAAAAAATGAAGCATCCAGGCTCCGTTTAGAAAAAAAACCCAATTTGTAATACATTTATGATTACCACCTATATCATAATCATAAATCTTTTTTATTTACAAATTCGAAATAGAAATAAGAACGATTTCAAACTATTAATCAATCGAATAATATGAGAAATACGTTGAATATTTGGCAGAAAACATGAAAGAAAAAGGAATTAAAACAAAATAAAAAAGGAAATAAAGTCATAGAAAAAAGATGTGGTATTCGGTCATTTGTCCTATATGCGCAAATCAAAATCGGACCAATCTTTACTCGGAGTAGAGCATAAAACTAAAAAAATTGAATAAAAAATTGATGAAACCCATTCAAGAATAAGAAAATGACATCGTGATTTGGATTGAATCCCAATGAAAAAAAATAGATCAATGAAAAGTTTGTGCGATAAGTTTAGCGAATTTTTTTCTATATTATAGATTATAGGAAAACAGGCCAAAACTTATCTTTCTTTAATTTCATTTTGAATTTCATTTTATTTAAAAAATGTAAAAAAAAACCCATTCGTAGAAATTAGAAGTTAGAAAAGGCACACTTGAAAAAACGAAGGATGGCTGGAATCTACACATTGATTATTTTCCGTAATTTTTGTTGAACCGTATGCATCAAAAGGTGCTTGTACGGCTACTAAGGGATACAATTTTATCCTAATCAACCGACTTTATCGAGAAAGATTACTTTTTTTAGGCCAAGAGGTTGATAGTGAGATCTCGAATCAACTTATTAGTCTTATGGTATATCTCAGTATAGAGAATGATACCAAATATCTATATTTGTTTATAAACTCTCCTGGCGGATGGGTAATACCCGGAGTAGCTATTTATGATACTGTGCAATTTGTGCAACCAAATGTGCATACAATATGCATGGGATTGGCTGCTTCAATGGGATCTTTTCTCCTTGTAGGAGGAGAAATTACCAAACGTCTAGCATTCCCTCACGCTCGGCGCCAATGAGTTTTTTTATTTGATGGAAAGAAAAAAGAAGACTATGCCTTCGCCATATGAAATATGAAATAGTAAGTAATAATAACATGGCACTTCGAATTCGATAAGAAATTTTTTTTCTTTTTTTTTTCAAAACATTAGATTATGTATCGAAAGAGTAGTATGAGAGAAAGGGCATTTCCAATTTTATCTTAGCTTTCGTGGGCCTATCTCAGCGTCACAAACTTTGGGATTGCTGAATTATAGACGAAATAAATATATAAAGCAACGGAGCCATCATAGTATTTTTAAACTTTTCTGAAAAAAAAAAGAAGGGTAGTAATTGGATTATTTAGTGATCTGGGCCTAATAGACGCTCTCTATATTTTCTCTTTTTCTTTTTTCGATGAAAGAAAAAAGAGAATTCCATTGTAAAGTCGTATGCAATGCACAAAAAATGCCTATATAGTTGTTCAATTCTATATTTTTTTTTCTTATTATTCTTTAGCTATTTTTAGCTATTCTTCTCGTCTCATTATGTGACTTAGAAGAACCTTTTATTATGTTATATGATCAGGGTAATTATCTATCAACCTGCTAGTTCTTTTTATGGGGCACAAACAGGAGAATTTATCCTAGAAACGGAAGAACTACTGAAACTTCGCGAAAACCTCACACGGGTTTATGTATAAAGAACAAATAGCAATAGCAACGATTAAATAAGTAAATAAGTTAAATAACAAATAGCAATAGCAATGATTTAACACCAATTCACAATTTAATTAAGATTGATTTAATCCATCTTCTTCCTTTCCTTCTTAACTTAAGCCTAAAGGGTTAATATTTTATTAATCTATTAAATAGAAAAAGAAGTAATTCAGAATCATCTGGTTATGATCGATCTAAACCAGTCTATTACGTATATGATTCAGTATGCCAACTATTAAACAACTTATTAGAAATGCAAGATAGCCAATTAGAAATGTCACGAAATCCCCTACTCTTAGAGGATGCCCTCAGCGCCGAGGAACATGTACTAGGGTGTATGTGCGACTTGTTCAGATCCTAGGCTGAGAAAAAAGAAACAACTTTTTCAGTATCAACGAACCGTACCAGTGAATAGAATGGGGTTCATCCGTTCACTATCTAAAAAAGATAGATCTACCATATCCTTCTATTGTGTATGAAATTTATGGTTTCCATTGGCGCAAATCCAATATTGGAATTTAAGATGAGAAAAAATTACTCATTGATAGCAAATGCTTATCCATTAAGCGGGAAAAATCCTATTTAAAAAGCAAAAAGAAGGAATATTTGGTATTCAAAATCCTAGGTTAATATATCATTTGATTTTTAGTTTTAATGTTTAATTTGGTATTTAAATTTAGTTTCAATATTTAATTTGATATTCATATCAAATGGCATCGTATGGTCGAATGAATATTTGATACATGTGTCATAGTAAAAACCCACAAGCACTTAATTGGGACAAAAATAGCTCAAGTATCAAATTGAACATTGAAGTCAATTTGTGTTTTTAAGTGGGACAAAAAAACTCTAGTAAAAGTATAGGTGGTTGTGACAGTAAACCCAAACTCATGTACCAAATAATATATTAATCCTAATTTTTCTTCTGAGAGTTCACAAGTAAAAATATAGGTGCAAGAACGAGTATAGTTGAGGTTTAATTACAATTTCTAGACTGATCTAGTGAATTGTTTATAAAATTAACAATTTTATTTTGTTTGTTACGGCATAAAAGTTGTGGGTGAGTGGTTGTGATAGTTCACGCTAAAGAGGAGGGTGCGAAGAGTTGTTATGATGGAAGCAACTCACATCGTCGAATCTACGGAGAGTTGCCAAACTTGGAAGTTTTAAAAAAGTGAATGTGGTAGAGATTTTGCAAAGCACCACATAGATTTATTGTCCACTTTACCTCAATGATGAAGGGGAGTTTATGGAGGAAGAGAGGTTGGACACAAGCTTCGACCATTGAATTTCCTATTCCATGGGTGTCATAATAGGGTGGTAATGTTAACTTAAGGCATTGTTGGAATCGACCTGAAGAAATTAGACAATGTGTTTTTCAAATGTGATGGATTTATATGTCATATGACTTTTCTTGTAACACCTTATACTTGACCCGATCGTCAAATTCGAACTATAAGGTGTCACACTCATTGTTGGGGCTACTATGATCAAATTACAATTCGATGTAAAACTTTAAACATTAAAATATTAATAAAACAAGCATTTACAACAATTCGTATTCATTTACAGGTCATATACGAGCTTACGAAAGCTCTAATATCAACTCGAGATTGAATTAAGATTAAACTGTAATATTTTTAAAAGTTCAGGTTCACGTGGTAGCGTCAGTGGGTTCCTCGTTACGATGCAACATATTTTTTTGGGATCGTCTTGACGAATTATGCTCGACATCGTGGCATAACATGGTGGCTTGATCTCGTAGCAATGACGTACACTTAACATTGTGACGTGACATTCTATTCTACATATTCCAACTACATTTCCAGCCAAAACATAAATTCTCTAGGTATCAAACGTAACTAAACACTTTGAACCATGGTCTACCATTTACATATTACCCATAAGTTAACTAATTAACATAATTCATACAAAACCATAAGCATACTTACCTAATCACCAAGTTCTTCTACAATTACAACATTTCATACTGTTTCAACCCACATTTGAATCCATTAACATGTCATGTTCTATTAACAAAGTTCACACATTAACCTTTACAAACTAAAAGTGCATATAAACATAGTTTTGTACCAAATTTTACTCAACCTAGGTACATGTCATACTTAAATCAAAATGGAATTTATACAGACTTTTTTGATTTAGGGATTGCTTCCGGGATGCTAGATCAACTGCTCGAACTATCAAGAATTCGCTATACTGAATTTTTGAGTTATTCGTTGTTGATTTTCGATTTCCTTTTCCCTCTTGATGATTCCGTGTCAACATTAGTTAAAATTGAAGCTAAAAGCTTGAAAAACCTTTAATGAGGTTTTTTATTCTTCTTCTTTTCTTCTATCCGGTTGAAGAAGATGAGTTTACCTCTTTTCCCACCGAATTATCACTTATACAGTGGGATTAATTTGTAAATTAAGTTAATTAACCTTAATTTGTTTTAAGTTAATGGTCATTTCATCTTACCATCCACTAACACCTATTTAAACATGGTTTAATTGATGCTCTGAACCTTTGGTTAATTGCAATTTACGTCTCCAAGCCATTTATCAATTAAAAATCTATAGCGATTGAATTTTACAATTTAATTTCTGAGCCTTGATTAATCACAATTTTGACTAAATTGGCTATCCAAATTTAAATTCATCTATATAATAACTCCATAAATATCTTTATTTAATATTTACGGGCTCAGTTTATGGAAATAAAATTCTAAAACTGTATTTTTTGACGCTACTGAAAATTGAATCGTTTCACTTCTCATTTATTGTCTTGCGTAACATTTTGCCTCTTGGATGTAGATAAACTAAACTCTGTCGACAAATCATGCACTTTGGTTCTAACCAGGCATGTAATTGGCAGGGCGAAGCCAAAACAATTTTTTAGGAGTGGCGAATGCAATGTAATTTTTTTATAGTCTATATCTTTATAATTTTAAAAAGATTAAATTAAATTTTTATAAATTTAGGGGGGCCAAAGTACAATTTACCTTTAATAATTTTTAATTTTTAATTTTTTTAAATTACCTAAATAACAATTTTTCATTTTAGTTGAATAATGTGAAAAAAACCCATTACCTTTTGAGGAGCAAAAGGCTAAGACATGTAAGCAAGAGGATAAAGTCTGGAAGGAGAGGTTTTTCAATGAGAAAGAGAATAACGTCAATAATTTGGTGCATATGAGTGAAGGTTGCCATCTTGAAACTTGGGTTATCAATCTTGAGACCAAAGTTAAGAAGTTGAATGGCAAGCTTAAGCATGCATGGAGTGAACTAGTAGCGAGGGAGCTTTAAGATAAATTTGATGCAGAGACTTGAGCGTCCCGCAACAGACTATTGATTGGGCACATGAGGAGGATTAACACTCATATATTGACAATGTTGTTAACATTTAGGACGCCATTGTAAGCAATATTCAGTTAGCTTGTGGTTCTCTAGATCTACGTGGGGTCAGCCTCAGCACGGTGCAAAGGATTCCCAATTTTGTTGCCATATTTTGTCATTCTAATTCAGAGTTAGATAGATGGCATAGGGACGTACAAGTTGTCACGAAATGGAAAGGTGGTTTTGGCAAAAATTCCTCTTTCCCTGAAAATTATTAATTTAAATTAAAATCCTTTAAGTGCGAATTTAATTTTTATTGTCGATTTTATATTCTTTATATATTTATTTTTCTTCTCTGATAATGTGGGTATCACTTTTTTTCTTATAATTATTGGAATATTATTAATTTAAATTAAAACCAAAACCCTTTTTGAGATTCTTAATTGATATGGGCTGTAAGTTGCCCAAATTTCAAATCAATCACTTTTTGCCTTTGTTTATTGATCTACGATGCAGATGCCTTCCACCAATCCATTCCAACTTTAATCGAACGGCTATACAATTCGATTCTCAAGCGCTTACTCTACGTTGCGCTACAGGTTATAACTCCAAATTCCTACCAATAAAAATGTTGACCTTAGTTTTAAGTAAGGTCTTCATGAATCATCGCGGAAATTTCTCGCTCTTTATAGTGCCACGTTGCACCGTTCCTCACTCCGCGCGTATTGAACAATCGCGCGTTACTCTTTTTTTTTTCTTTTGTAGTACTTAAGCGATGTACTATAAGTCCTCCTCGGGCTCTATATAAATTCGGAATTTAATCCCTCAACCTTTTTCTTGTAAGAATTTATTCCTTCTATTTTTTAGATTTTAAAATTTAGATTTAACTGTTAACATTGTTAAAATTATTTTGTTAAATTTATGTTCATTACAACATCAATTTTTAGTTATATGACTACCAATGAGTTTTTTTATGTCAATATGTCACATCAATAAAATTAATAGTGTTAATAATTGAATTCGAATTTTGAAATCTAAAAAATAGAAGGGTTAAATTCATAAAAATAAAAATATAGCGGCTAAATTCAAAATTTCAAGTTCGGCTCGATTCGACATATGAGTCAATTTTTGTTTAAACCTATTTATATTTGTAAATGGTTAATTCAATCTAATTTAATGCAACTCAAGTTATTTTTACTTTTAAAAGTATAAATTTAATATATTTTTAAATATTTACTTTATAAATTACATAAAGGAAAAGGGAAAAATATTAAAAACTTGAAAATGGGTCGAGTCAAGCTAAGTACGAGAAGCTTGATCCATATTTTACACAAGTTTAATTTTTTCGTCCAAACACATCTTTCAAACTTAATTTTTTTCACTCTAACTTGGTGGCATCTATTTAAAGATCCCCTTATAGTGGGATCTTTTTAAATCAACAATTGAAATAAAAAAAAAGAAGAACAATAAACACCAATCCACCGTTGATCATGTCATGTAGGATTTGTATTTGAGAAGCATAAGTTCACATTTAACCAGTTCAATCGGTTTCAACACTAAAGAATGAGAAGAACTTATTTTCAAAAAAAAGCAGGGTATTCGATAACCAATTTAACAGGCTCCAGTCACCAGTACAATTTCCAGTAAAAGTACCATGGAAGCCCATATATTAGGAATCAAATTGCATTTCTTCCCCTTTACTAAAAAGGGAAATTAGACTTTGTATATTAGACCAAAGAGTAAACCGATATGTTATGTTGAAAATTTCATCTATTTTTACTGTTAAAAATTGACGTGGTTGATAGAATAACCATATAGTTATACATGATGTACCATATGTACCTCATTTTGACATATAGAGATCAAATTTTAACAATAGAAAATAATTTTTAACAAAAAATATCAATTTACTCTTTAATCTAACATATAATGAGTTAATGATTAATTTATTTATTTTTTAAATAAAAAATAAAATATAATTTGAATCATAGTACGATAGCGACTTTGATACTTTTACTTACAATTTTCTCATTTTTAATATAACTTGATCAAATGACTACAATCTTCGCACTTTTATATCTCAACCACAAATTTTTTTTTTAACTCCCAAAATCCCATTATAATAAAATATCACCATAGACGTTACCCTCTCTCTTCCTACATTTCGGACAAATATAAAAGTCCACTAGCACCATTGTTCTGGTGGGCCCACCTATTTTTATTCCCTCTTACATTTACGGTGCTAGCGCGTTGCCGACTTTGCGCGTGATGCATCGTCCTTATCGTTTCAAGCATTTCATTAGTACACCCATGATACCCACTCCATATAACGTGTGCTTACGTAACTATGATGACGTCATTACATCGCCATCTAAAGGCTGAAAGCGATTGTGTCGAATTTCAAAAAACCAAATATTCAGTATATTAATAAAATAATAATTAATTTAAAAAGATGGGCAATCAAGTGATCAACCCCAATATTAAATATTACTTTAGTAAACTCTTGCATTTAATATTTAAAAATTTTATTAACAATGTATCCAATATTATTATACAATGTTAAAATTGTGTTAGAATTTAAATTTTTTTATTTTTCCAAATTTTAAAATGTTAAATTTAATTGTTAACTTTATTATTTTTTATTAAATTTGATTTTTTACGAATTTATTACATGATTAGCAAGTAAGTATTTTTTTTATTTTAAAATACCACACTAGCGAAAAGCTTTAAAGGTGTTAACAATTGGATTTGTTGACTTAATTTTAGCTTAGTCGGCATTGTGACTAGTGTAACAACAATGAATGTCAAGTTCAAGTGCACTTAAGCGCATTTTTCATTTAATTGAAACGAATTAGATTGGTCAAGCTACCAGCCTAGAGAAGGGTATTGAATTTCGAAAATGGGTACCGGTCGAATGAATTGAATTTTAATTTTTTTAATAATTTATTTAATTGAATCAAATGAATCGATCGAATCAGCAAAAAAATAATTTGACTAGTTCAATCATCAATCCGATTCTGTAAATTTTGAATAGAATTTATGCATTGTAAAAAATAAGAAGTTGAATTTGAAATATGAATAATAAAATAATTAAAATTTAAAGGTACGAAAAATATAGGAAATAAGTAAAAAATCATAATAATAGGTAGATAAATATATTTTTTCCATAAATAAAAAGCAATTATTGTTTCCGGCACATTTATTATATGGATGAAAATATTTATAAAAAAAGATTAAGATGGTTTGTCCAAAGATTTCTATAATATAAATATTTGTTGTATTTTTCAACAGAATCAAAAGTTTATGAATTATGATATTAGTATAATTAATTAAAATCATAAAGGAAAAAAAAGTAAGAAAGAGAATAAAAATGGGTTAAAGTAAGACTTTGTTTATGTTAGTCATGGCCGTTGTAATATAAGAAATCCATTCACCCTCCCACTCTTAAAAACCAGATCAAATTCCTTAGTGTGTTTTCTTTTTGGAAATTTTGTTGGCCAAAAAAGAACTATTGATGCGTTAGAAAGGAGGAGAAATTTTCAAATATTTTGTGAAAAATTTAGATTTAGGAGAGTTATGGAGAAGGAGAAGAGGAAAAGGAGCGAGAAAGAAAGGAAAGACGGAGTAACAATGGAGTCAACGAAGAAGAAGAAGAAGAAGGTGAGGAAGGTAGAGGAAGAAGACGGCGGCGTTGGCGAGGAAGAAGAGGAGGAAGTGGAGGAGTTCTTCGCTATACTGAGGAGGATGAAAGCGGTGGTTAAGTATTTCAACAAAAGCGGAGGAAGCGAAGGGTGGAGGGCGGCCGTGGAGTCTGAGAAAACGGTTGCGGTAGTCGATGAAGATGACGATGACGTCAAGGATGATATTGATAATAACAACGATAATAATAATAATAATAATAATAATAATAATAATAATAGAAGGGAAGCCGTGGCGGAGAACGGTGCTTTGGACCTGAACGAAGCGCCGGAGGAAAAGGAAGAGGAGGATCCGATGAGCTGATCATGAAAACCGCCGTCGAACGGCGGTGGTTTAATTCCATATGTAATTTTTTTTTTCCTTTTTATTCTAATTGAAGGTTTTTTTTCTATGGACGTACGTACTTCAACTAATTTTTATTTTTATATGTTAAGTAAAATAGTAAAAATACTTTCATTTTCATCCATTTTCACGTTATTTTTAATATATTACCATTGTAATGTAAATCAGCATATAAAACAAAAATTAAAAAAAGCAAAATTCTTCTTCATGTCTCTCCCAAGTTGATATTAGAATAGAAGAAAAAAACGATCAAATAAGAAAAACAGCTTTTTTAAAGAAAACAATAATTATTGCTAATGATCCGTTTGGGGATTATTTTTTATAATTATTTTGTGATTATGATTATATGTATACTTGTAAAATTAGAATAAATAAATAAATAAAGCTAATTATTGAATTAAATAATAAAAATATGCCACATATTATGCTATTATAATTAGATTTTTTTAATATAATTTTAAAATTACTCATAATCTTTCTCAACTTTTAAACACATTTTAACACGTTTGAATCTACATATTTTTATATTAATAATAATATTGATGCTAACTAAATTAAAACTCAGTTTACATTATTAGTAGTCTTTAATTTGAGTAGATATTAAAGTGAAAATATATATTTAATTCAAGAGTTAAGTCATTAAATTAAGTCTGAAATTAAATGGTGAAAAAATAAAAATAAAAATTCTAAAAAACTCTAGTTGCTCCATTTTTTCAACCTAAACTTTTGTTTTTGTTCGCGATACCAACTTTCGAGTTGGTTGCTAGTCGTAGCTTCTTCGATAGTATTTTTTATTTATGTTTTTTAATTTTTAATTTTAGTCTATAGTATCGTGATTTTTGTCCACAATTTTTTGAGGTTTTAGTTTTAATTTTTAATTATGTTACTGATATGTATATATTTGTCAAGATAAATGTGTCACTATATTTATTGGGAACTGTTATCGGAGCAAATTAAAGCACAATAATAATGATCATAAAATTGGAAGTTGATATGATGAAGCGAGGATAAGTCATTTGAGATTTAGGGTCAGTTCTTTATTATTTAAAAAAAATACTTCTGATTTCAAAAGCACTTTTGAAAGAAAAGCTGTGAATAACAAGCTGCTTTTGGTTGAAAAGGAGAAGCTAAAAATTTTAGCTTTTCCTCTCTCAAAAGCACTTTTGGTGCTTAATTATTTTTTCACCCCTCCAATAACATAGTATTTTTCTTCTTTTTTTCTTGGTGCTTGATTACAATTGTGCTAAAATCATTAATTAAAAATAAAAAAAATATTTTTTAAAATACTAATTACAAATATTTAATGGTTATATTTAAATATTTAAAATATAGTTTATATATTCTAATTAAATTTTATAAATAATTAATATTTATTACTTAAAAATATTTAATATAATAATATTAACTAATTTAAATATTATTTAAATGCATATTTGTTACTTAAAAATAACATTTCTAAAATGGACATTTTATTTCTCAAAAATACTTTTCCACGGTACTTTTTAAAAGCACTTTTTAAAAATGAAGAACTGGCCTTTAGTCTTCTTTGCATCATTGATGAGGTGATCTCTCAAGGCTCTTGGCAATGGTTTGTTGGTTAACTAAAAGTTCATCATTAGGTTGGTTTGATGATTGCGAAGCGAGGATGCAATTTTTAGTAGTTCGATCAATGTGATGCATCTCTAGTTTGTTTCTGAATTCTTTCGATTTTACAATTATTGTTAGTTTATCTTTCTTCACTTTTGAAATTCTGTTGTAGAAATGATATTTAGGCATCAATTTATAGTAACTTATTTATCATTTGTACTAAAATAGTAAGTAAGAGCTCATTCAAAGTTATTTTCTCAAATATTCTAAATTGAAAAAGAAAAACCCAAATAAACCAACATATAAATAATATAAATTTTGTTGTTTGGACTATGTCTGAATTAATAAAAAATTTGTATTTAATTATTCAATTTACATTAGGGTTATAAATGAATAGTTTATTTTTTGTTTGTTTATTAAATCAAATAAATGAACATAAATAAGATTTTAAGGTTCATTTATAAACTGAACATGAAAAACACTTGTTTATATTTGTTTTATACGCAATTATATGTTCATAATCATATTCGTTTACAATCCTAGAATATTTAAACAATCCAATCTTCTAAGTTATATATATAAAAGCAAAAAAACTTTAAAAATTATTTGAACCAGCCCAATTGGCAATAGGCCAAATTAAAACCCATTCATTATAATCAAAATCCAAATATCTAATCCAATAAAGCATTCAAAACCCAAACTCATTCACCAAGTAAAAAAAAGTAATTAAATTCGATTAATATCCTCGTATGTCGATTCTTCGTTAGCTCTGATGTCGTGAACTTTTGATATAATAATATTTAAGTTAAATTTTATATATTTTATACGTCCTAAACCATTTAATGAGAGCATAATTGAATTTTTTATCAAAAATTTTCGAAGACTTGCAAAATACTTAAAAATATGTTTTAAATGTTTTCAAGTGTTTTAAACATGTTTTATACAAGTCTATCTGCAATACTTCCGACAACTAGAAATTATCTCCGACGGTTATAAGCGATCACAAAATATTCCCTTGTTATATATACACATCAAGGTCATTTCAAGATACATTAGATGAACATCAAAGCATATAAATTAAGAGAAAAGACTCAAATTCTTCATTTTCTCTTGTGTATATCTCTTAGGTGCTCATTGTTAGATTTTTTTTGTTTATCATTTTCATTTAAATTCTTTAAGAGAGAGATTAATACTTGTAAACACGCACCTTTAAAGGCCTTCATTGTTTACATCTTTTCTTTGTATCGCAAGAGTTACTTGAGATTTTTGTTATTTGTTAAGGGTTATAGTTGATTCTTGTACAAACTAGATGGTTCTAGTTAAGCCACAAAAACAACCGAGAAAGCTCATCTTAGTATTGTGAAAAACCTAAAGATTGTAAAGGTTATATATTTTCATTGAAGGGTATCAATTTAAGTATAATGAATTGGAAAATCCTTTGTTGAGGTATACTAAAGTAATGGAGATAAGTAATTGGAGTTGAAGCACTATAAATTGAAATGTCTAAGCTTTTCTTTCATTTTCTCACCCTTTAGAAAAATTTACAAAGATTTTTAAAATACTAATTCACCGCTCTTTATATTTTCGGGCCTAACATTCTTACTCATGTATATTTATTGAAATGTCTTTTTTCATTTTATAAGTATTTTTTATGTTTTTTAATTATAATTTCTTAATATTATTAGAATTTATAACATATAGGGTTTTTTATAAACACTTGTTATATATTTTGTTCTAATTTCTTAATTCCATAATATTTTATAATATATTTGCTTTATTTTTGTAAATATTAATATATTATAAAAATATCATTTAAAATTTTGGAGGTTACATCAAAGTCGGGGCAAAATTTTTATATAAGATTGAGTTGGACGAAAGATCAGAGTAAGGGTATAAAAATTAGGTATACCTTTCAATTAAAAAAAAAGTTATTTTACTCGTTCATTTGATTTGTTGGGTTTTTTTAACTATTAAATTTGTATTATTTATTAAATTGCTCTAAAATAAATAGAAAATTTAACATCACACACGTATGTCACATTACAAAAGTTATTTTAAATTGCAAACGTGGTAAAATTTTAAATAAAAAACTAAAATATAAAAATCTAGTCGAGATTAACAAAAACATGAGCTCATCTCATTGTCATCCCATAAAATCATTTTAATTAATATTTTCCATCCTTATCTTAACTCTAATTAAACCCTAGTAAAATAATTTAAAATAAATATAATCAAATAAAATGGGACCATTAAGCTAATCTCCATTAAACGATTGAGCTCGATATTGCGTTAAGTACGTGGAGACCCGCGTGGGGATTCGTTGTTAAGACAATCAATACGTTTAACTTCCAATCAACAAGATACTCCTTTGTCCCACAAAACTAGGATACTCCTCCAATTCATGCTATGCCCAAACATCCATCTTTCTCACATTCTAAACACCAACCACTTTATTCCTCACTGATTCAGACCTCATATAATGCATTACTCCTCAATGTTTTACTTTTAGTAATGAGTAGATTGAGTTTTAGTTTCATTGATATCGATATTATTTGGATGTATTAAAGTATATTATCCTACCATTTAAGAATTAGAAAGGGACTATAAATAGTTAAATATTGTATAAAAAATAACAGATATAATAGAATATTTTGTAGAGATTTGATTGAAACAAATTAAAGTTGTAATGAAATTTCTTTTCAAATCGGATTTTTTTATTTTTTTAAAAATTATTTGTGAATTCGATTTTTAATTTCTCGACACTAAATTCGAATTTTTGGATTTTTATACTCTATTTTGACAAAATGATTTTTGTAGTAAAGTGTTTTTTTTTTCATGAACATGTTTAAAAATTAATTTCTCAAATAAATAAATAATCAATAAATCATTTATAATAATTTTTGACAAATATTTTTATAAAGTTAATTTCATTATTATAAAATAATAAATATTTATTGTTACATGATTAAATATTAAAATCAATTGTAAATTAAATAAAATATATATAACTCAAATGATTTAGTTAACCATGATTTTTTAATCCGTGAACTAAAACCATTCAAAACAAATAATTAGATCACTTTTCGATTTCTCAGTTTTTATTGAAAGATCTTTTACGTACAAATACAATGTAAGTACGTGTCTAAGCAATTATAAAATAAGATCAAACCGTTAAAATGCACGAATGAATGAAAAACATGAAATTATTCAGACTAAAATCACATGTGCACAATTGCGCTTGATGGGACTGGAGACACAAAAATGCGTAATTGCGTATGATGGAACTCGAATTTTAATTCTCATAACCTAAAACCTTAGCCTTTGCTAACAATACCAGTATTTTATTACCAAATTATTGATATTTTATGCTCAGCATTAGTGTGGGATGAAATAAGGTTAAAATATGTTATAAGTTGCTATACTCATCGTAAGTTTAAATTTAGCAAAATAACCTTTTTAGCCCTCCAACTTTATAAAAAAAATATTTTAGCCCTCAATTTAATTTTATATCTTTTAGTCTTAAAACTTGTATTTTTTGTCAAATAACTAAAAAAGGATGAAAAAATTAACATTTATTAACTTTGTTGACGCGAAATACACGTGAGTTGCTATGTCGATGACATGTTAGCATTTAATTAAAATATTAAAATTTTTAAAATTATATTTTTATATATTTTTTTAATTTTTAAAAATTTTAAAAATTAATTAAATGTTAATGTGTCATCCACGCGTATTCCACACTTAAGCAATTTAAAAAAAAAGAACGTTGAATTTTTCTTATTTATTTTGAGGTGATTTGACAAAAAATATAAGTTTAAAGGTTAAAAAAGATAAAAAAAATAAATGGAGGGACTAAAAGAATTTTTCAAAAAGTCAGAAGACTAAATAAGTTGAAATCGTGTTATTTTATATTGATAACAATACTCATACTAATAAAATTAAAATTAATCCACAAGCTAATATTATAAATGTTAAAGAAAAGGAAAAATAAATCATTGCAATTCTTGTTAAAAAGAAAAGAAGATCGTGTGGTGAAGAAGGTGGCACGTGGTCTAGGAGATAGGTAAGGATGTGACTTATGAGGGGGACCGCCGATTTTAGAAACGCAGGCGCGGTGGCGGGTTTTTTATTAAAATAATACAAAAAAATTAAAAAATATCAAAATAGTATTTTTTTTATTTATTAAAATGGTAAAAAAATAAAAAAAAAAGCAGAAATATGGGCCAGGCGGTACCAAAAGCGCTTGTGACAAAGACAGCACCAACATGTTCATATTTCGGCTATTTTTTATATTTTTTTAAATTTTATTACTTTAAAAAATATACTATTTTCTAATTTTATTATTTTACATTATTTTAGTATATTATGTTTGAAATGTATTAATTTAGTGTGCTTTTATTGAAAGTAATAAAATTCGAGAAAAAAATACGAACAAAGGGCTGAAATAAAGATTTTTTTAAAATTTATTTAAAAACACACTAAATGAATACATTTTAAACATAATGTACTAAAATAATGTAAAATAATAAAATTAGAAAATAATATATATTTTTTAAAAATAATAAAATCTAAAAAAATACGAACAAATGGCCGAAATACGAACATGTTAGTGTCGCCTCTGCCACAGACACCTTTGGTGCCACTATGGCAGGCCCATATTTCTATTTTTCTTATTTTTTAACTGTTTTTTTAGACCATTTTGCTAAATAAATAAAAAAATTATTTTAATATTATTTAAATTTTTTATATTATTTTAATAAAAAAACCCCATGATTTGAAGTAAAACTAACAAAATATACCAATTGTAGACAATTAGATTATGTGATATTCATAAAAGTTAATAATATCTTCAATTTTTAAAAATTAATTATAAGTAGTTTATAAATTATAAAATATATTATTATTATTATTATTGAAAGAGATAAAGGTTTGATGACTCAAAACCACAATACAACATGAAAATTAGTAAGATAACAGATTTAACTTTAAAATTATTCAGTTACCGAGTTACTAAAATCGATGTTATATAATATTTTTTATTTATATCGCCTATACTAATTGAAAGCTTTCATTTTTTATAGTTTAATTTTTTTATAAAATAACTTTACATGTCACGGTTCTTTGAACCAAAACTTTAACATTTTTCTTCTTTCAATCTCTTATACTAACTGTCAGATCAATTTAGATTTAAAATATATTATTTTACTTAAATTTTATAAATAATTGTTTAATTTATTTTTTCTTAAAAATAGAAAAACAGCCTATTAAATAAATAAAACTTTTGAATAGGTTAATAATTATTTTATAAATTTATAAAATAAAATAATGAAAATATAAATTTATTAATAATTTAATTACTTTATGTAGTATATACTGCCAAAATAGACATTAATCACTTAAAGAAATTAAAGTAGTTATCCATAAACTTACCTTCCCCACAACGTGAATACCACGACACCACAAAAACCGGACATGACTGACATTTAAACATAACTCTATTTCTATTCCTTCCAACTCAGTTTGACGACAACAAATAAAAACTGAAAACATTAACTCTGTCCCTTGTCACGTGACCTCATCTTGTACAACTGGTGTACTACCTGCTGCACGTATAACGTGTATTAATCTACCACCTTAAACTTGGTGTACCTGAAGAGCTAGTACACACGTGATAGATAGTCGGTGATGTCCCGGTTCCATGTGCTACTATAATAGCGGCAATAAACACGTGGCTCCCTATATTAATGACGTGGCACCTTGCATGAACATGAGCAGCATGGACCTATTAAATTAGAGATATTCATAGTTGATGGGTAATTTATATTTTTTAATTTGAGTTACTGAATTCAATATAAATGATAAAAAAAATGTATGCCAATATTTATATATTATAGTTAACTTTAAATGATTTTTTTGTAACAATTGAATAAGTCTTTTTTTGGATGAATTAGGATTCTATTTTTTAATTAACAGTCGGTCTAATTTAACTAATAAATACTAAAAATGTTAAAAATTAAAAAAATTAATTTATCATTTTTCTATTGAAAAAGAATAATGATAACCTGAAATTATAAATTCATATAATATTTTAATTTATAGATATATGTAAATCTTGATCCATGTGTTTTTATCCGTTCTTATTATTCTCAAAAATTAATCTTTAAATAAATCGAAAAATTCGAAATTAATATTAACTAAAAAAATTTAAAAAAAATAAAAAACAAATTTATAGATTAAATATTAGTTTATCCAAAAAGAAAAACAGCAAGAACAAAAGAAGCGAAGCCCACCACTGGATTCCCGGTTCTCCCATCCTACCTCCTAATTCGGTGGGTCCACGCAACGGACTTCAAACGTGAATAGTCTTGGATTTAAATTTAGTTAATTTGAAAAAAAAAATGAAAAACCAGTAATGAGAAGACAGATAAATAAAAAGAAAGACAGCGAATCCCGTGAATGACTCGTCAAAGGCAAAAACTTTACCTTTTTCGGCTGCGCACTACACGCGCCTCTATTTTATCCTCAATTTTTAATTTAAAATATCTGTTTTTGATTTTTAATTATTTTTTCTATTTTCTTTTTTTTGAAAAAAATTGTTAAAAAAAGGTAAATTCAAAATCCGCCTCATATTTGCAACTACTATATAAACCCGTTCCCATTTCTCCCCTTTTTGCCACTCAAATAATTTTCCCGCATTTTCTTTATTGTTTTTCACACTATCCAAACAATATCTTAAAATAGTAGATTAAAGTGTAAAAGTTCTTCAATGGCGATGGAGGATAATAAAGGAAACAAGAGAACTCGAGTAGAGTTTGAGGATTTTGAAACGGAGGGTAACTTGGAGTCGGTCCATAATTCAAAGCTCGCTCGAGTTGACTCGGAGAATACGGGCTCGAACTCTTCTGAGGTTACTTACGTGGAACCTGATCCTGACGATGAGGGAATTCAGTCGCCGGATGTGAAGCGTATCCAGGAAGATTTGCTTGATATCTTGGACGATTCGGATCCGGTTATTGGACTTGATCCGGAGATTCAGGGTCTCGACTTGGTTATCAAAAGCTTCGAAGAAGAGATCTCGGTCCCCGCTCAGGATCCGGTACAGGAATTAGATTCCGGCGAGTCCCGGCTGGAGCTAGGGTTTGGTTTAGAAGCTTCTGGATACGAGTTGGATTTACCGCCGGATTTTGAGGAGAAACTTGCGACCCTTGATGTCGAGGAAGGTGGAGGGACAGGAGCAGTTGGATTAGCGGATATGATGGGGTATGAATTTCCGATTCCGAGTTACGAATCGTTCGAGTTTGGAGTCGGCGGTGACTGGGTTATCAATAGCGATAATAATAATAGCCATAGTAAAAGCGGTGATTGTGTGGCGTTTGGAGGTTTATTTGATACATCGGCGGATATTTCGGAGTTGACGTGGCGCCCTGAATCGCTCTCTGCTTTATAGATAAAGAAAAAAAACATTCAAGAGATAACGGTGCCGTTTCTTTGTGGTCGAATATGATATGGACATTTAGGGTCATTTTTTGATGCTAGATTAGGTTTTTTTTTTTTAGATTTTGGGTATTTATTAAATGAGAAGAAAAAAAATAAAATTATGTAATAAAGCTTCGTTCTCGTTAAAAATTTAAACTTCAAAAATAACTACTTAAAAAGTTAGGAAAATTTTATACTAAGAATTATTTAGAGTAAAGATTAAAATTTCGTTTCAAATTTACATGATAGAAGTTTAAATTTTAAATTTTATTTCTTTACTTTTAGTATATCAAAAAAAAAAAAAACCTCTTCATTGTGAATTGAGTAACTAACTCGTAAATTAAAATTAATATAAATAAAAGTAATGTTATTATAATTTCTAGCCCCAGTTAGACAATTAAGTTTATTTTTATTGTTTTACTTTTTCGTACCAACTTTATAATTAAATTTATTTTTGTTAGGTAAGGATTTAAAAATTTGACAATATGATATAATTTCAGAAAGACACATCTTCAAACATTTTACATTTTTTAAATTTAAATATTAAAGTGGATAAAAAATGCCGGTACTTGGTAAATTCAAAAATAGATAGACTAATAGATACAATAAATTTTAAATATATAAATTATACAGGGACTTGAAATATAGTTTATCCTTTCTGTAAAATGATTTTGATATTAGAGATACACGGTCACCTTGGGCTTGCTACCAGCCCATGGATTACATTAGATTCAGGCAAAATATTAATATTAAAAAAAGCATAAATGATTAAGGATAATGATTTTCCTTTTTGCCTTTAAATTTTTTAAAAAAATTATTTAACCTCTATTTAATTTTTTGCTTTTTTAGTCTTGAACTTATATTTTTTTTATCAAATTACTTCAAAATAGATGAAAAAGTTAATGTTTACTAACTTTACTAATGTGGCATACATGTGAATTATTAAGTAATAAATGTTTGAGTGTCATCCACGTGTATGTGTCACAGGGCTAGATCTTTCGTCTCGCGATCTGTGCGGTCTTAGGCTATCCGTTTGTCCAAACTCGTCTAAGTTAACCTTTACTCAAGTGATAATTCATTTAGAAGTCCTCCAAGGCACTAACTTATATAGTAGAAGTGATTTATGCTAAAAGAAGCAACAAAAGAACAACAAAAAGAACACACACAATGAATGAATTAAATCATGTGATTTACAAGATATGTCATATAAAATCTAATATAATCTTTTGATTTTATCAATTTTCTAAGTTGTCATATATTCATTATCAGGCCAACCAGGCTTTAATCTGACAGGCTTCTCCAACAAGTTACTGAATTAGGCTAGTTCTTGCGGGCCAAATGATCCCCATCTACATAAAAAAACTTCCATCGGATGCATTTGATGCGATGGTCACGGACTTTGAACTGCGGTCCGTGATATATGTAACATCAACAAAGTTAAAAAATATTAATTTTTTTATTCATTATGGGGTAAAACGTAAAATTAAGGTTAAAAAAGATAAAAAATTAAATAAAAAACTAAAATAATTTTTTTGTAAAATTAGATGATCAAATAAGTCATTATGTCAATGATTAAATCCTAGAAATGCCAATGATTCTTTTTCTGTCATTTGTTTTTCACTTGCCGTTACCCAATTTCTTCATTGAGCTTATACACACTAAAAAGAATGTTCCTTCGATCTCAAATCGACAACATTGTGATTTTAACCATTCAAATCGTCGTAATGAAATGAGCTTTAAAGATAAGAATCAATACTCTATGAAGAAAAATCAAGCTCTCAAAGTGACAAGTGAAAGCTATATAGCTAGATCATGGGAGCTCACGGCATTGGATCTATCGCCCTTACTTCAGTTTCTCAATCGTTCACACCGATGAGGTAAAAGAGTTCAGAAAAATGATTATAAATATGATGTTGAACATTAGTTAATCCTTCGTTAAGTGGTGATTGTTTTAGGTGCTTTTGAATGTGGATCAAATAGTATTTATTTATTTATTTTTGCTTTCCATATAAATTAGTATGCATTATTAGTTTAGAAAAAATATTTTATGATATGCATTGCACGTCAATTTAATGAAATATTTTTTTTGAGCTTTCTTCTACCTCAATTAGAAATTCGTTAAAAAGGAAATTATGTTTGGAGCATTTGAGTTTTCTGTGCTTTTTTCATTTAATAATGAAAACATGCTATTTTTTTTTCTATAAAAAATGGAATATATATATTTTTCATTTATATGCATTCGAATGAGAGGCCAAATTTAATATTAAAAAATTATTGAAAAAATTATTTTTACAAAGGTAAATTCATTGTTAAAAATAATTATTTTATCATTTTTTACTTGTAGAAAACAAAACAGTAAACACACAATTTTTTTTATTTTGAAAATTTTAAATATTTTTACTTTTTAAAATTATTTTAAAAAATATAAACAAAACACATTTTGTTCGATGTTTTCTATTATCCAAGAAAATGTGCACAAGACTTTTTTGCACAAATTTGACCTAAAGCTTAGCTTACGTATATAAGGCATTTTCAGTATTTTGCTCAATGGTAGACAAATTACGAGGTCTCTAAATTCGGCTCCAACGATGAACGGTTGAAATTAAACTTGAAGGGATACGGTCTGGGCCGCCTGCGCGGGTCCCCAGTGTTTGGTACTTTCATTCGTACGTCACCCACCAACTAAACAAACGCCGTCGTTTCTTCTGCCCCTTCTTCTCGTCCAATGCATTTGAATTCCTTCAAAGAAAAAAATATTAATTACTAATTAATACAGATTTTTCAAGGGAATCCCACAGTGATTCATCTCATACCTTCTCTCAACTATCTGTGCAAGAAAAAAAAAGAAGTTTCTGGTTCTCAATGGCTGCAAAATTAGGTTCCTTTAGGCATTCTCTTCTAGAGAGAAGGGAGAAAACAAAGGGGTATTCAGTGTTGGGACTCACCAATGAAGAAGAAGAGCTGCAACAACAGCGATGCAGGTGGTATTCTTATAGATTCATAAGCGAAAAAGTAACTGGGTTCTTAAAGGAAGTCCAATATGTTGCAGGCCAGGCATGGCAGATGGGCATATCGGATCCCAGAAAGATTGTTTTCTCTGCCAAGATGGGTCTTGCCTTAGCACTTATTTCTTTACTTATTTTCTTGAAAGAAGAACCCATCAAGGAACTAAGTCAATACTCGGTTTGGGCTATTCTTACAGTTGTCGTAGTCTTTGAATTCAGTATAGGTAATTTTGTTTTGTTTTGTTTTTTAGTAAATTGGGTATTTTGTAATAATTTTCTTCTGTGGGTCATAAATCATAATTATAAATTAATTTCGTGCTAGTAATTATTTTTTCAATTGTTCATCTGCAATCGTATACTCTTGTTTTTGTTGCATAGATTTGCCTGTAGTTTTATTTTATTTTATTATTTAACAATGTTCTTTCCTTTTTGAGGGGTTGTTTATTGGTTTGATTGGATTGTTGCTTTAAAAACTGCAATTGCAGTTTTTTTAATTCTTCAAAGTTGTACTTACTTTTGGCCTTTTGCATGCAAATGTACATATTTCTTTCGTTTCTAAAAGCAAGAACCAACTAACAGAAAGAGGCTTAATGTTGCCGCCTTGTATTAACGAGTGCAATTTGTTTTTATCCATGGGAGAGTGCATTTTGTTTTGATATTGGTACATGAGAGAGTGTATTTTGTTTTGGTATTGGTTCTGTTTTTGTTTATTCCCCTGGGCTTTGTTCATCATACTCGCTTTTATGCTCACTGTGGGCAATGCATGTGATAATGTTTTACTGATTGAAGTACATAAAAAGCCAATTCACCATTTGGTTCTATTCTAAATATATGTATGTCAAACCAGTAAACATGAAATACAGTATGAGCAGGCAAACTTTATTTGATTATATCCATAACTTTTTTAATTCATTATTTCTTTCCTGTTTGCATTTTTTCTGACTAGCATAAAGAACCATATGTTTTGTTCTATTTACAACTTTAATGGCCACCTTTTTTTGACAGGAGCAACTCTTAGCAAAGGATTTAACCGTGGGCTGGGGACATTATCAGCTGGAGGGCTTGCTCTTGCTGTGGCAGAATTGTCGGAGTTGGCTGGACAATGGGAAGAAATTGTTGTTGTTATAAGCATCTTTATCACAGGTATGGTTTTGTGGTCTTGTTTTTTCATCTTATGTATCATATTATTACTTAGTGGTCCCTCTTAAAATTTGCAACTATGTTTTCTCTGATATTATTCCATCTATCGCCAGGATTTCTTTCAACTTATGCAAAACTATACCCAACAATGAAGCCTTACGAGTATGGATTCCGAGTGTTTGTTTTGACGTATTGTTTCGTAATAGTATCTGGGTATAGGACAGGGGACTTCATTCATACAGCTGTGACACGATTTTTTCTGATTGCACTTGGTGCTGGTGTTTCTTTAGCTGTTAATGTATGCATTTACCCAATCTGGGCTGGTGAGGATCTACACAATTTGGTGGCCAAGAATTTTATGAGTGTGGCAAATTCCTTAGAAGGTTATAGCATGCACCTAATGTTTTCTAATTCATGTATCTCATCTGAATTTGAAATTAATGGCATCTTCATGCTTGTTTCCTTCCACGTTTGATCAGGATGTGTTAAAGGGTACCTTAATTGTGTTGAATATGAAAGGGTCCCTTCCAGAATCCTAACTTATCAAGCTTCTGATGATCCAGTTTACAATGGCTATAGATCAGCTGTAGAATCTACAAGTCAAGAGGAAGCTCTGGTAAATTTGTTGCATTTATGTTTTGTCTTTCACTTTTCTTCCCTTTCTCTGACTTTTTTTTTCCCATTGTGAAGTTGGGTTTTGCCATATGGGAGCCTCCCCATGGCCCTTACAAGTCACTTGGTTATCCTTGGAAGAATTATGCCAGACTAAGTGGAGCATTGAGGCATTGTGCATTCATGGTCATGGCATTACATGGTTGTATACTTTCAGAAATACAGGTATATATATTCTTTCATGTCTCAAATTTATGCAATTGATTGCCAATATGATTACAAGTACCTTCCTTTCTTCTTGCTTTGTTTGTTCCATAGCTGTATTGACAGTAGGATCCCCAAGTGATCGTTAGTGGAACAACAAACCCATTGGAATATCGTTCTAAAGCTACCCCTCATGGTAAAAGTATCATGAAAGCCCTTATACTAGGAGTTGGATTGCATTTTGCCCTCTCTACTCAAAAAATTGGCAAATTTAGTCCCTATATGTTAGATCAAAGAGCAAACTGATCATTCTGTTAAAAATTCCATCCATTTCTATTGTTGAAAACTGGTCCATCAGTCACACCAATTTTTAATAGTAGAAATGGATGAAATTTTTAACAAAAAAGACCAATTTGCTCTTTGACCTAACATACAAGGGCTAATTTGCTTATTTTTTGAGTAATGGGGGAAAAATGCAATCTTGCTTTTAGTACAAGGGCCTCTACAGTACTTTTACTTACCCCTCATTGAAATGTGCTTTACATTTGCTAGTGCCACTTTTCTTTTTCCCTCTGAAGAGATGGTGTTGCTATTGTCCTCGATTTCATGTATCTCAAATCTTAGTAACTTTTGTATAGGCTCCACCTGAACGGAGACGAGTCTTTTATCATGAACTTCAGAGGGTAGGTGCTACAGGTGCTAGACTATTGTGTGAGCTTGGCGACAAAGTTAAAAAGATGGAGAAATTAGGTTCTCGTGACATGCTATTTGATGTACTTGGAGCTGCTGAGGAGTTGCAAAACAAAGTTGACCGGAAATCCTACCTTCTTGTCAATGCCGAGAGTTGGGAAATCGGAAATAGACCACATAGTCCAGTAGAGCCTCAAGATTCACGAAACTCGGATAACGAAGAACACAAAGTCTTGGTTTATAAGTCCCTCAGTGAAGCAGTACTTGATCTCAAATCGGTTCCTATACCAAATAGTTGGGACGGCCAGCAGACTAATGTAGGTGTCCGCCCTTCAGTCTCTCCCGTTGTTCCCTCTAACGACTTACTGAAGAAGCAGATATCGTGGCCTGCACCCCGTTCTTTTACTACTGATACATCACCACCCTTGGAAGAGTCTAAAATATATGAGAATGCAAGCGCGTTGTCACTGGCAACATTCACTTCACTTTTGATAGAATTCGTCGCCAGGCTTGAAAATGTCGTTGACTCGTTTGAAGAGTTGAGTGAGAAAGCAAACTTTAAGGAACCTGAAGAGCTACCAGCAGCAGCAAGAGAGCCCATTGGCTTTTGGTCAAGATTGTTTAGATGGAAATGGTATCGGCCTGGAGCCTAAATCAGGTCTTACAGCTTAAGACACGGGCCTCAACAAGTTCAGGATTTGATTAGTCGGCAACAACATTTCTTCTTCCGCAAACGGAAAGTGAAAAATAACTTTTGAAGCAGAGCTTTTTGACTTAAATGAATCAAACAATGTACAGAGTCTATATACCAGTGTTGTCAAGGGCACAAGCACACCCTAACCACTAGAACCCTTTGTACTGCCTTGGGACGCAAAGAAGGCACTAGCATATATAGTATACTCGTAAAGAAGGCAATTTTTTTCGTTGGTCATTATGCATGGTTTTATTGTGATTCATTTATGTTTATTGAGAAGTTTCCTTCTTACATGCCCTATTGAACTTTTAATCAGGCTGGCTTTTGTTGTTTGGTGCTAAGATGCACCAAGCGTGGTAATGATAAGGATGAATACAAAAAAACAAGCCTAAGGAGATTGAGCAAGAAAAATCGATTTGAACTGAAGTGTTTGAACAGTTTGTGGAACGGAAATTTAACAACTGTGATTATTTGAACTCAAACCGAATCTATTTTTATTTAATTTATAATTAATTTTAATTTTTATAATATAAAAAAAGGATTTTCTATTTGAAACAACATGTATAATTAATCTTGTCAAAATAAGTCTTAAAATACAAAACAAAAAATTAATATGAAACAATCGAGAATCGAACTGAATTAAATCGAATTATTATGAATGGTTCAGAAAATCTGATCAAACTGAACTAATATCACCTGAAGGTAAGCTTGCTTAATTCATATCCATTGGAGTCTCTAACGATTGAGCCCAAACCCGCCAATCCTGGGTTTCCGACGTCGATCAACCAATGTTGAGTTTCGCTCAACCATCTCTCGGTGCTTGCCATCTCACTCCAACTGTATGTGCCCTTCGGATGATATGGTCAGTGTGCGCAAGTGAATGAAACCCGCAACCTTTCCCAATCACCCCTTTTAGGATGTTGGAATTATTCCAAGGCATATGGAAAACAACACTGTTTCTCACTAACCATATGATTATTAAAAAAAGCTATCTTATGCAGAGATAATTACATAAGTAGAAATTACTTTTCTTTTATTTCAAGACATTAACCTTTCAAGTTAAAAAATTGCAAGTTCATTTGTCCATACATTAAAATTTTTCTATCAAATTTAAGCTTATTACAACTATTTTTTTATTATATAACTATTAAATGAGTATCAGTAAAATTGAAAAAAAAATTAAGGTAACATTGAAAATTGAAGTTAAATTTTGAAATATAAAAAGTATGAGATTAAATTCTAAATTTACAAAAAGTTATAGGTACTTAGACCATATTTTGACCTTTCACAAATCTCTAAATCTTTTACGGATCGATCCCTCTCTTTCTTTCTCTTTGTCCGCTTATATATAAAATCTAGCTTTAGATTAAACCGGCAATTGACTCGAACCCTCGAGAGGTACTCCATTTTTCTTTTCCTTTGTTTCACCGTTTAAGAACATTTGTTTTCTCTGAATTTATAGATCTCCTCTTTGGTTCTCTGCAGCTTTAGTCGATTTAAGTTACAAAGATTCTTTTTTCTTTTTCCATGTATTTTTCGAATTGTTTATAAATTGGATCACTTTTTTTCTCAGCATTTATTAAGATCTCTGTAACTAGTTTTTCGGATTTAACTCTAATTTCTATATTTTTTTCAAAATTTTGATGTGTAAAATTAAATGATTATTTTGAGTTTATTGGTGTGTATTTACAGGTGTTAGATCTCGCGAGTTAACATGGCAATGATCGATGAGCCTTTGTATCCCATTGCGGTGTTGATAGATGAGCTAAAGAATGAAGATATACAGCTTCGTTTGAACTCGATCCGTAAGCTTTCTACGATTGCACGTGCCCTTGGGGAAGAAAGGACTCGAAAAGAATTGATTCCGTTTCTTAGTGAGAACAATGATGACGATGATGAAGTTCTCCTTGCCATGGCTGAAGAATTGGGAGTTTTTATTCCTTATGTTGGAGGTGTCGAACATGCTAATGTTTTGTTGCCTCCGTTGGAGACTCTTTGCATTGTTGAGGAGACTTGTGTGAGGGATAAGGCTGTTGAGTCGTTGTGTAGAATTGGTGCTCAAATGAGAGAGCAGGACTTGGTTGAGTTCTTTATTCCATTGTTGAAGGTTGGTTTTTTTTTTTTGTGTGTGTATATAATTTATATGGTTTTGCATGTTTGTTGAGATAGAAATTAGAAAGTTGAATGCCTTAATAAGGATGCATGGTATGGTGTTTCTATCTTGTAATGCTTGAAAACTGTGTATAAACCAGAATGGATGAAAGTATAATTGCATCTTGTGTTTTAAAATTATTAATATTTCCGTCATTAACTGCTGATTTGCATGTTCTGCTGCTCTGCCTTGTTTTCATTTGGATGATTTTACCATATATAATGTAAGTTGAATGCCTTAATATGGATGCATGATATAGTGTTTCCATCTTGTAATGCTTGAAAACTGTATAAACCAGAGTGGATTGAAGTATTATTGCATCTTGTGTTTTGTGTATCAAAATTAGCAATATTTCTGTCATTAACTGCTAATTTTCATGTTCTGCTGCTCTCCCTTGTTTTCATTTGGATAGTTGTACCATATAAGATGTAAGTTGAATGCCTTAATATGGATGCATGATATAGTGTTTCCATCTTGTAATGCTTGAAAACTGTATATAAACCAGAGTGGATGAAAGTATAATTGCATTTGTGTTTTGTGTTTCAAAAATTAGTAATATTTCTGTCATTGAACTGCTGATTTTATTGTTCCACTGCTCTGCCTTGATTTCTTTTGGATAATTGTACCATATAAAATGCAAGTTGAATGCCTTAAGATGGATGCATGATATAGTGTTTCCATCTTGTAATGCTTGAAAACTGTATGTTAACTGCTGATTTTATTGTTCTGCTGCCCTGCCTTGTTTTCATTTGGATAATTGTACCATATATAATGTGATAATTCCTGAGCCTAGTGACCAGTTAATGGTGTTATCCTTGATATTTACTCAAATTTGTTATTGACTGTAATCTCCTTAATAATACTTGATATGGTTTTACCTCACTAAAAATGAAATGAATGTGTTGAATGTGTTTGTCTTCAACATGCAGAGATTGGCTGCTGGTGAGTGGTTTACAGCTCGAGTTTCCTCTTGTGGATTGTTTCATATTGCATACCCAAGTGCCCCAGAGGCACTGAAAACTGAATTAAGAACATTATACGGTCAACTTTGCCAAGATGACATGCCCATGGTTAGGAGATCTGCTGCGACAAATCTTGGAAAATTTGCTGCTACTGTAGAAGCACCTCATTTGAAGGTGGACATTATGTCTATGTTTGATGATTTGACGCATGATGGTATGTAGATTACCTAATTTATCTTTTTTGCTTCATTATGATCGCTTTTTTTGCTGATAATTCATTGTTGAATATATGCTTTGAAATATTTTAAACAGATAGAAGTGCAGGATAAGCGATTTGAGATAAACAATCCTGGTAAAAAATCATGAGGGGAGTGTTTAGTAGCCTTATGGTGCTTTTCTTTCTTTTACAGGGGACGGATTTAGGTTCAAACTTGAAGGAAGGTGAATTGGGAAAGGGGTAGCAAGCTGCTCCTTTCTACTTTTAGCATTTCTTTTTTCGTATTGAAAAATTTGAAGACTGCATTTCAGAAATTTTCAACTTCTTCCCTTATTAGTTTTTTTCCCCTAACAAATTCGAGAATTATTGTTTATGAGCAAGTGTCATTGACGGTCACCCACAAAACTAAATCAAAGGATATTTGAGCTGTTCTACCAGCAAGCCACCTACAACCTTTTTCCTTTCAATCTTTTCAAACAATTATATCAAAGAATCAGTGAAATTTATCTAGTGCTTCATGTGTGAATCATAACTAAGGCTGATAATGTACTTTATGGGATTCTAACCTTATTTTATAAACAAAAGAATAATGATTCCTTTATCTATTAGCATTTTTTCATCCTCGTGCCTTTTATTCTGCGTATTTAGTTTTCTATTATTGTTTTCAACTTAATAATTTGTAGCAGAGTTTGAACAGCTTGTTTTTTGTCTCTGCAGATCAAGATTCTGTCCGATTGTTAGCTGTTGAGGGCTGTGCAGCTCTTGGAAAGTTGTTGGAACCCCAAGATTGTATCGCTCACATTCTCCCTGTCATAGTTAATTTCTCACAGGTGGACCATGTGTTATGAATATTATGTTACAAACATGTTTGATTCACTTTACTAGAAATTGATTAACCTCTAAGCTTAAGATTTGTTCTTCATTCAGAGAATATAAATTGTATTTCCATTTGATGCAATATTTTGTATGGTTTCTAGTTAATTTTTGAGGCTTTCTTTTCTTGCTTCTTGATGTAAAATGTGATGGACATTATTGTTCTTTTAATTATTTTTTCCCTTTCTGCTTCTCGCTTTTCCCATTCTTAAATATGGTAATATATAGTTTTGAGTTATTTTTTATTGGTATTACTATTCCTTCTAGGACAAGTCTTGGCGTGTCCGTTACATGGTCGCAAATCAGTTGTATGAGCTGTGTGAAGCTGTTGGTCCTGAGCCTACTAGGTAACTTCTATAATCATGAGGCATAAACCATATTATTTTCTGCTGTTCTGGCATCTTTTGTTCTACCTATTTTCTGTTGTTTTACCTTCTTCCTATTCCCTTGGTCAATATTGATGAACTTCCTTGTTTCCTCTCTACAATTGGCTTAAGCCATTCAAAACTTATTTAAATTACTTTTAATGAACTTTTATTTTTGGACATGCTTATCAACTATCATTGAATGATAAAGTTTACATGTTTAGGTCGGACCTAGTACCTGCATATGTTCGCCTACTTCGTGATAATGAAGCTGAAGTCCGGATAGCTGCTGCTGGGAAAGTAACTAAATTTTGCCGAATTCTGAATTCAGAATTAGCAATTCAGAACATTCTTCCTTGTGTCAAGGTAAAATGCTTATGGAATACTTTGACTACTCCATCCAAATTTTCACTTCATTTCTAGTGGTAATCTAGTCTTTCCACCCTTGCTATGTCCTTCTAAATTAGTTCTTGTTGCCTGCTTTAGGAACTATCAACAGATTCATCCCAACATGTCCGTTCTGCTTTGGCTTCAGTTATAATGGGAATGGCGCCCATTTTGGGGAAGGTAAAAATACCGTCTCTTTTTGTTCTCATACGGTCCACCTCTATGAAATTCATTCTATTTGGGTAGTATTGGTTGTTGAATAGATGCTCATCCTCCTTTTATGACATTTTCTGGTCGCCTATCCTCATGTTAACTGCAAGTATGTAGGTGTATTTTGTGATGAGTGGACAAATTAGATGTTTCACTGATTTATTATTGTTGCATCTCATATTTGTTCTAGATTGCACTGTTTCCTATTGTTCTGTTGCATTATAATTGAAATAGCGTTCTTTCTTCACACAAGATAATGTTATCTTGTTTGATGGTTGTAGGATGCGACCATAGAACAATTGCTTCCTATATTTCTTTCTCTTCTAAAAGATGAATTTCCAGATGTCCGACTGAATATCATTAGCAAGCTTGATCAAGTCAACCAGGTGGGACGTAATTTAGGATTTATTAAGAACGGCCGTTTTGTTTTCTATTTCTAATATGCGTCAATTTCTGAACGCCACATCGTTTTACATGCTCTATCATTTCAGGTAATCGGAATTGATTTGCTGTCCCAGTCCCTATTGCCTGCAATTGTGGAGCTCGCAGAGGATAGGCACTGGAGGGTTCGACTTGCAATAATAGAATACATACCTTTATTGGCAAGCCAATTGGGTGTTGGCTTCTTCGATGACAAACTTGGTGCACTCTGCATGCAATGGTTAAAAGATAAGGTGCACAGAACTTTGATATGGAGCAAAAGAAAAAATAGAGCTCATGTGCTCGGTTCTTTATGATTCTATTCCTGTTGAAGTGTCTCATTATGAAATATTTACGTCGATGTCAATCTGGAACTTCTCCCTGCCTATTTGAGAATCCTCTATTTTCTAACTTCATTGTTGCAATTTTAGGTTTATTCTATCCGTGATGCTGCTGCTAATAACGTTAAGCGCCTCGCAGAAGAATTTGGACCCGATTGGGCAATGCAGCACATAGTTCCACAGGTCAGTCTCGTTCTCTTATAAATCTATAAGAAGATACCCGAAGATGATGCCTGGTCTGAATAAGATTTCTTTTCCGGATAATCTATTGAACAGGTTTTGGACATGATAAACAACCCGCATTATCTATATCGGATGACCATTCTACACGCAGTTTCTCTACTTGCCCCTGTTATGGGAAAAGATATTACTTGTTCAAAACTTCTGCCCGTGGTTATTAATGCTTCTAAAGATAGGTAATGCTGATACCAGTTTTCGATGTGAAACTATTTGTTTGAATCCTTTGACTTCAATTATGTGACCAAAAATTGCTTGATCACAGGGTTCCGAACATCAAATTTAATGTCGCCAAGGTGTTGCAGTCACTTATCCCTATTGTTGATCAATCTGTAAGTAAATTTATTTTCGTTTTAAAAAGCAAATCATATATTCGGCGGAGTATATTCTACCCTCTTGTTCGAAAATGTGTCGGATATTGATATAGAAAAAAGGGGTTGAGTTTGCTACTAGCATGCAAAATTTTCATATGCAATGCCTATTTTGTTTCATTAGGTCTCTTTTTGGCTTTTGCTTAGACTCTATAGGCTAAAATATGTTTCAAGTTCTTGTATCTTTTTATTTATTGCTTTTTTACTTTTATTTCGAGGGATCTAGTCATTTTATTTTTTGTATTTAGAAATGAAGTTTAATTATTTAAACTGTTAAATTTTTCGATAAAAATACCGTGGAGGCTCTTATATTAAGATTTAGATTTCATTTTGTTCTTTACTAAAAAATTGAGTAAAATAGTCACTATATCTTAGATTAAAGAGCAAATTAGTCCTATTAAAATTGTCATCCATTTTTACTGTTTGAAATTGTTCCTGTATATTAGCATGAGGTACATGTGGCACGTAACATGTCACTTTTTGGTTATTTTGTTAATTATGTCAATTTTTAACATAAATAGATGAATTTTTTAACAAAAAATATCAATTTGCTCTTTAATAGAAAATATAGGGATTAATTTGTTATTTTTTGAGTAGGGACAACACAACTTGATTTTTAGTACAATAACTTCCGTGATTTTTTTTTAAATTTTAATTTTAAAAATTTTAGTTTTTTTATTTTTTTAAATTAAAAAATGTATGTTGGATAGTTAACACTATTAAATTTTTTTATGATTTTTTTATTTGAAAATATTACACTAATAAATTTAATAAAAGCATTTTAAGAGTGATAATAATTGGTTTAGTTATATATATATATTTGGTGGTATTGTTTGAATTATGGATGACTAATAAATACGAACAGGTGGTGGAGAAGACAATTCGGCCATGCCTAGTTGAACTAAGTGAGGATCCAGATGTTGATGTCAGGTATTTCGCCACCCAAGCTCTACAATCAAGTGATCAGCAAATGATGATGTCTAGCTAGAACCCTACATTACTTGTATCACACTTCTACATCCTTTCCTTTTTCCTTTTTAAATTTATTTTACCTTAAAGCTTTTGTTTTGTTTTTTTCCTTATTTTAATTGTATATCTTTTTTTCAGATTGAAACACTCCTTTGCTATATATGTAATTTTTCTAAAATTGAATTGTTGAGTTTCTTTTTGTCTAACAATTTTAGGTCTAATTTATGGTTCTAGTCTCTTATTTTTATAATGTTTGTTAATTCAAATTGTTAACATTAGTTATTTTTTTGGAACGTCTGATATCTAATTTTTATGTTAGATTAAGTTATTTTGACTGAAATTTTTTATTTAGAAAAACTTTGAAGCTTTCTGTTCAATATTTTAGTGCAAATAATTAACAATAATAATTTAGATTAATTAATAATATTTAGATAAGAGCATGCTTGGAAATATTTGCTTGCTTTCAATTGTAGATGAATAAATTTTTTTGCTTAAAAGTAAGAAAGAAATAGGAAGATCAAAATGTCATTATTTTTGAATTTTTTAATTAAAATGCAAGGGCGATATTTGTAATTAGGAAATTATGGAGATATTTTTTTAATTAAAATAAATTATATTTTTAGGGTATTCTAGTCTTTTTAATTTTAACAAAATTCAAGAAAAATATGTATATGATTGGTATTTGAACTCGTGCTAATCGAAATAATAAATTTTTTAAATTTATAACTAATTTTTTTATTATATATTATTTTTAAACAATTTACATTTTAAAATTATAACTTTTACACGTATACGTATATAATATTATTTTTAATATAAATAAAAAAATTGATTCACATATTACATCAATCACTATTAGCTATCTTTTTATGGTTTCACGTTTATATAAATGTTACATTAAGAATGGTAATTTCTTAAATTTAACACCATCAATACTTTATTTTATAATTTTTGTGATTCGAAATTAAAGATAAATATCATAAATGATTGTATTTTTTATTATTAAAAATTAGATAGAATATTTGTTTTAAATACGCTATTGATATGTTATATTCGGATTGAATTTTAATTCTAAGCTAAAGATTAGGCTGATCTTGATACGTAAATCTCTAAGTTTAGGATTAATTTCAAATTTAGATACTGGTTTAAGAATATCTGATGAAATTAAAAAACACACACCAAATTTAAACATATTTATAAGGTTAAAGTACGCTCAATTACTATATATATTTGAAATTTAATCATTTACTTTTATTTGTAAAATTTAATTTCTCAATTTGTTGTGTTTAAAAATATAAGTCTAAGTGTTAATATCGTTAAATTTATTCTATTAAGTTCAAATGCATTACATGTTTTTTTATTACATGACTACCCGAGTAAGTATTTTTTTTAAATGTTACATTTAACAATAAAATTTTAATGATATTACGTAGACCTGAATTTCAAATCCAAAAAAATAAAGGGATTAAATTTTAAATAAACAAAAAATACAGGGACTTGAAATATATTTAAGCTATTTATAATAATACAGTGTCAAATTTACGAATTCTACCACTAAGCCTTACCCGCGTAATGAGTTTGAAAGTAACCGCGAAGTGAAAGAATGCAACCGAAAGGTATTTATTTTGAAAGAAACCTTTCAAATTCAAGCTTTTCTCAGATCTATATAAGCAGATTCAAATTCACATAAATCTTCATTAGCTCTTAAAAAAAAAATCAAATCCTGAGAATCCGTTTTTTCACACAACGCTAAAAACAGATCCGAACCCCGCGAAATGGATACTCCACAAGGTGGATCCGACCCGGTTGAATCCAACCCTTCATCTTCTCCCGTCTTCATTGTCTCCAATTTCTGGAAAGGTATTAACGATTTTATTTACATTGAAAATTATTCTGATTTTTATAAATGTATATATATCTAGGTGCTAATTTTTGTTTTGGCGAGCTGTTTTATCGATTTATTTAGGTTGCTCAATCTGTTTGTTCACTGGTTTTCATGTAAGTGATTTTTAGATGATAAACTGCATTTTTGTTGTTGTTGAAGTTGTTAGTCGATTTCATTTTGATCGTAGGAGCACAAGGTGAGAAATAGAAAATGGAATTATTAATTTGTCCTTTGATAATTTTATTTATAATGGAAATATAAATATGATTACTAATATCTAATTAGAAATTTGAAAGATTAGAAGTCTCAATGTTATGCATTTTGCCTCCGTTTTGTTATCCTTAGATCACTTATATATAGTTTTAGAAAAATATATATTACTAACATTTTTTAGTGTGCATTGTATGTAACTATCACTATGTGCTAGTATAATCGAATAAAAAAAATAATTATCCTTGGGATGGGTATGGATTTCCTTTCTTTTGTAGAACTTGATCTGGAAAAGGAGAAAAGCTTGCTTGATGGACAAGGACTCAGAATAGCTGAAAATCTGGAAAACAGCCAAAAAAATAGACGGAAGCTTGCTGAGAGTACAAGAAGTATTGTTTTCTCCTACTTGTATGTCCATGTCTGTATATCAATCATAATCACTTTTTGCAGGTTTCTTAACAAGGATGTAGGGTAGCCTTGTCGTGCAGTATGTTTCTAAAGTTAAATAGAAATGCATTAACCTACTATTTCTCGGTGCGTGTTTGTCACACGTAGACGTTAGTTCAAAACCTCTAATGTCTGATCCTTTTTATGTCCATCGTAGATAAAACAGCTAAAATTTTCTAGTTTTTTGGTCCAGTTACTTGGGCGAAAAGGTAAGAAAAGGAGAGGGAATAATGCAATTTATAGAGGAAAACTGTTTGGTGGTTATTTTATTATTACTGCAAAGATAAGGCTAACTATAAATTTTCCCTTCTCTTTTTATCCTCCATGCTTGTGTATATCTCTGTATCAACAATCTGCATAGAGAAATGCCATATCTAAAATACTTATTTGTCACGTTAACAGATTTCAAGAAAGCTTCAGCAGAGGAAAAGTTACGCTTATTTAATTCATTGCTTAAGGGTTACCAAGAAGAAATTGATAATCTTACAAAGAGAGCAAAATTTGGTGAGAATACTTTCCTGAACATATACCAAAAGCTTTATGAGGCTCCCGATCCTTATCCTGGTCTTGCTTCAATTACTGTAAGTATTAGCTCAGTAATTCGTAATTCTTTGGAATACGATCATACTTTTGCATTCTATCACTTGTATGCCTTCCTACTTTACTTTCAAATTGATTGACTTCATTAATGTTAATCCATCTTTTATTTGCGTGAGATGGTAAAACTAAGGTCCAGAAAATGATAATATATTTTGGATTAAATTTGAAAATTGTTTGATGGAGTATTTTGGTGATATTAATTATATAACTGTCTGCAAATGATATATTAATCAATTGACATCATGGCTGGTTTTTTTGTTAAATAAAAAATCGTTGTTTCATTTGAGGGGAAAAGAGTATAATAATTGAAATGAATTGCTCATAACTTTTTTACCGAATTCCACTTTAGTTTCATAAGACAACAGTATTTATGGTCACTATCACCATTCTTTATATTTATGTTGTAAGAAATTGTAATTTCCTTCTCATGAACTCCACTGTAGTCATTTGAGGTTAACTAGGGTTGTTGATACAATTTATCAACAGAAATGGAGAGATGGGAAGAGAAATGGCAAAATGAGAGGAAGGTCCAGAAGCAGAGAGATCAGGAGGGATCCCCAATGGTCTGATGTCCGCCTCTTTTTATTATACCGGGTTGGACCCGGGTCGGGTTATTATATGATAAAATATATAATATATATAAATTATTATCATCGTATAACAAAACTGTTACTAGAGCTGACACTTTTAAAAATTTTTAAATTTCTGTATTAATTATTATTTGTTGAAATGAATGTTTTTTTATTCATATGAAAGGGTTTTTAAGTTTCGGTTCCTATTCGATCTTCTTATTTGTCAAACTAGGAAGTTGTTAGTGAGGGGATGAAGAAAGAGCTTCAAACAAGACCAACAGAAAAATTGGTTGAGGGTTTACGTAAGAAAGTGAAAATTTTGCAGGTACAGACTTCGTTCTAACAGTTTCTTGTTCTGTTGGTCTTGCTTGAAAACAATCAAAACAAGCAAGAAGTGATCTCAATGTATCTTTCTATCATTGTTGGATATGTAGGCAGTGGGTTATAACTCAGTCGAGGCTGAAGATTGGGAAGCTGCTACTAGTGGGGAAGAAGTGTTTTTAGTGGATTGTTGAGATCTTGCCTAGTCTTGATCAAACAATAATAAGACAGTATCTTGTGGAATATGTGGTTATCAACTTATTCTGTATTCTTCCTTTGAAATTTTTTATAGGAGTTAGATTTTGATGTGTTTTAACCATCATATACTAGCCATTATCATGTATCTTATACTGGTTTTTATTGGGAATTATCCATATTTATGGAAAATCAAAGATATGGGTATCAAATAATAGAAAGTCAAAGATATGGGTATCAAATATTGGAAAGTCAAAGATATGAGTATCAAATATTGGAAAGTCAAAGATATGGGTATCGAGATATTGGCATAATAAAATCTGAGATATTTGCAATATATGGTCCCTAATTGTAAAGTGACTTTGCAAGTTGATCCCTGAACCTCAATTATAAATAGGCATAACCATTTCTCATTCTGTATCTCAAACTTGCCATTCTCTACTTAAGGCATTGTTTTCTCTCTCTCTCTTTGTAAATTCTCACTTGTATTTTGGAGTGAAATATATTTGGTAGTGCCCGAGGACGTAGGCAAAATTTGCTGAACCTCGTTAAATTCTTGTGTTCTTTATTATATTATTCTGCATGAATTGTGTGTGTGATTGTAGTGATTTATTGTGCTATTAAATTACGATTGAGGGATATTCTGGCTAGGAAAGACCTGGTACTTAAGCGATCCTTGTGATCCACCTCTCTTTCCTGGGAATTGAACTTAGTGTGATTTTTTAGTACAATAATTTTACTCTTTTACACGCTTCCGCACAACAATTGGTATCAGAGCTAGATTCGTACTTGGGCAATACGATCGTTCACGGCACTGTTCACGTACTGTAGTTGGGATTGAGGAGAAAAAAATGGAAAAGTCATTGTCAAAGACTATTGTGACCAATGCGAAATTTGAAGTAGAGAAATTTGATGGTACCAATAATTTTGGTATGTGGCAATGTGAGATCCTGGATGTCTTATGTCAGCAAGAGCTGGATATAGCCCTTGAAGAAAAACCTGACAAGATGGATGACAAGGAGTGGGCTAAGATCAATAGACAAGCATGTGGAACAATTCGCCTATGTTTGGCCAAAGAGCAGAAGTACTCTGTCATGAGGGAGACATCAGCGAAGAAGTTGTGGGATACACTGGAAGAAAAGTTTCTAACAAAAAGTCTTGAAAATAGGCTTTATATGAAAAAGAAACTTTATCGATTCACGTATGCACCCGGTATGTCGATGAATGACCATGTGAACTCATTCAATAAAATTTTAGCAGACTTGCTAAATTTGGATGAGAAATTTGAAGATGAAGACAAGGCATTACTGTTGTTGAATTCTCTTCCTGATGAATATGATCATCTTACCACCACATTGCTTCATGGGAAGGATACAATCACATTTGATGCAGTCTGTAGTGCGTTGTATAGATCTGAGACTCGAAAGAAAGATAAAAAAGATCACAGAGATACAATTACAGAAGTCTTAACAGTAAGAAGTCGTTCGCGCAGCAACAAATCTGGTAGAAGGAGTAAGTCCAAAGGGAGACCTGCCAAAGATGAATGTGCTTTTTGTCGTGAGAAAGGGCATTGGAAAAAGAATTGTCCTAAGTTACAAAAAGGGTAAAGCTATTTCTGATGCATGTGTAGCGGAGCATGATGAGGAGTCAGACTTTAGCTTGGTTGGCATGGCAATGGCATGTCATACAGATGAGTGGATTTTGGATTCAGGATGTACTTACCATATGTGTTCTAATAAGGACTGGTTTTCTAGTCTTAAAGAACTAGAAGGTGGAGTTGTTTTTATGGGCAATGATAGCGCTTGTAAGACAATGGGAGTAGGTACAATCCAATTGAAGAATCACGACGGCTCAATTCAAGTCTTGACAGATGTTCGCTACATACCTAGCTTGAAGAAAAATCTTATCTCATTAGGGGTCCTAGAATCTAAAGGGCTCACAATCACTTTGAGAGATGGATTACTAAAGGTAGTAGCTGGGGTATTGACGGTGATGAAAGGCACAAGAAGGAATAATCTGTACTATTTAAATGGAAGTACAGTTATTGGATCAACATCAACAGCTTTTACGAAAGATGCAGATTTAGAGGCTACCAGGTTATGGCATATGCGATTGGGACATGCTGGTGAAAAAGCTTTGCAGAGTTTGGCGAAGCAAGGCTTGTTGAAAGGTGCAAATTCTTGCAAATTAGAATTCTGTGAACATTGTGTTCTGGGCAAGCAGACGAGGATAAAATTTGGTTCAGCAATTCACAATACAAAAGAAATTCTGGACCACGTTCACAGTGATGTGTGGGGACCTACTAAAGTGGCTTCTTTGGGAGGTATGCACTATTTTGTTACTTTTGTTGATGATTATTCAAGAAAAGTATGGGTGTATCTAATGAAAAGGAAAAATAAAGTTTTGGATGTATTTCTGAAATGGAAGAAGATGGTGGAGACCCAGGCTGGTCGAAAAGTCAAACGACTTTGATCAGACAATGGTACTGAGTACAAGAATGATCCATTTCTACAAGTATGTCACGATGAAGGTATTGTACGACACTTCACTGTTCGAGATACACCACAACAGAATGGGGTGGCAGAACATATGAATCGGACTATACTGGAGAAAGTTCGATGTATGTTGTCCAATGCTGGATTGGGCAAAGAATTTTGGGCTGAGGCAGTTACATATGCGTGCCATCTAATTAATCGGTTGCCATCAGCTGCAATAAATGGAAAAACTCCTATGGAGAGGTGGGCTGGTAAACCTGCTATTGATTTTGATTCTTTACATATTTTTGGTTCCACTGCATATTATCATGTAAAAGAATCTAAGTTAGACCCAAGAGCAAAGAAAGCATTATTCATGGGTATAACTGGTGGAGTAAAAGGATACCGTCTCTGGTGTCCTGATACAAGAAAAATAATTTTCAGTAGAGATGTGACTTTTGATGAATCAACCATGATGAAGAACAATGATTCACAAAAGGATAACACAACCAGTGGCACTTTGCAGCAGGTGGAGCTTGAAAAGGTTAATGATGATCCAGCTAATATTGAAGGAACAAATGATGAAGAAGTTTCGACCCAAGAACTTCTACAACAACATGATTCAATTGCATATAGAAGGCCAAGAAGAGAGATTCGTATGCCTGCTCGCTTTGATGATATGGTGGCCTATGCACTTCCAATTGCAGATGATGATGTTCCTTCTACTTACACAGAAGCAAGAAGTAACTCTGATAGTGTAAAGTGGAAGCAAGCTATGAATGAAGAAATGCAGTCTCTTCATAAAAATAGGACTTGGGAGTTGGTGACACTACCTAAAGGAAAGAAGGCAATTGGATGCAAATGGGTATATGCAAAGAAGGAAGGATTTCCTGATAAAAATGAAGTTCGATACAAGGCTAGATTGGTAGCAAAGGGTTACGCTCAGAAAGAAGGAATAGACTACAATGAAGTATTTTCTCCAGTTGTGAATCATTCGTCTATTCGGATTTTGCTAGCCTTGGTTGCGCAATATGATCTTGAACTAGTTCAGCTCGATGTGAAGACCGCATTTTTACACGGTGATTTGGAAGAGGAAATCTATATGACTCAGCCAGATGGATTCAAGGTTGCTGATAAAGAAAATTGGGTTTGCAAACTGACAAAGTCGCTTTATGGATTGAAACAATCTCCAAGGCAGTGGTACAAGCGATTTGATCAGTTCATGAAAGGGCAAAGGTATACAAGAAGTAAATTTGATCATTGCGTGTATTTTCAGAAGCTACAAGAAGGATTTTTCGTATACTTGCTCTTATATGTTGATGATATGTTGATAGCATCTAAGAGTAAAGTTGAAATTGAGAGATTGAAGACTCAACTCAACCTTAAGTTTGAGATGAAAGATCTAGGTGAAGCTAAGAAGATCCTTGGCATGGAAATATGTAGGGATAGAGCTCATGGCAGAGTTAGTTTATCTCAGAAGCAATATTTAAAGAAGATACTACAAAAGTTTGGCATGAACGAGCAGACTAAAGCTGTAAGTACCCCGTTGGCTTCTCATTTCAAGCTTTCTGCACAACTATCTCCTTCGACAAATACGAAACAAGAATACATGTTACAAGTTCCGTATTCTAATGCAGTAGGTAGCTTGATGTATGCAATGGTGTGTACAAGACCCGACATTTTACAGGCAGTTAGTATAGTGAGCAGGTATATGCATAATCCTGGAAAAGGACATTGGCAAGCTGTGAAATGGATTCTACAGTATATTCATAAGACCATGGATATTGGATTACTGTTCAAGCAGGATACTACACTTTGTAAAGGTGTTGTTGGGTACGTTGATTCTGATTATGCCGGTGATTTGGACAAACGAAGATCAACCACTGGTTATGTGTTTACTCTTGCTGGAGGACCAATAAGTTGGAAGTCTACACTGCAGTCTACAGTTGCGTTGTCAACCACAGAAGCTGAATACATGGCTGTAACAGAAGCTGTAAAGGAAGCTATTTGGTTACAAGGTATGGTTAAAACCTTGGGATTGGTCCAGGAGCATATTAATGTGTATTGTGATAGTCAAAGTGCTATTCATTTAGCAAAGAATCAAGTCTATCATGCACGTAAAAGCATATCGATGTACGTTTCCACTTTGTGCGGGAAATTATTGATGAGGGGAAAATTCACCTTCAGAAGATTAAGACTGCAGATAATCCCGCAGATATGATGACCAAGGTGGTAACAACAATCAAGTTCGAACATTGTTTGAACTTGATCAATATTCTGCATGTTTAACAGTTGAAGAAGGCACTATCAAGTGTTGTTGACAAAGGCAGAGAGAATTGTGTGAAGATAAGATTACTCGAATCAAATCTTCAAGGTGGAGATTATTGGGAATTATCCATATTTATGGAAAATCAAAGATATGGGTATCAAATAATAGAAAGTCAAAGATATGGGTATCAAATATTGGAAAGTCAAAGATATGGGTATCAAATATTGGAAAGTCAAAGATATGGGTATCGAGATATTGGCATAATAAAATCTGAGATATTTGCAATATATGGTCCCTAATTGTAAAGTGACTTTGCAAGTTAATTCCTGAACCTCAACTATAAATAGGCATAACCATCTCTCATTCTGTATCTCAAACTTGCCATTCTCTACTTAAGGCATTGTTTTCTCTCTCTCTCTTTGTAAATTCTCACTTGTATTTTGGAGTGAAATATATTTGGTAGTGCCCGAGGACGTAGGCAAAATTTGCTGAACCTCGTTAAATTCTTGTGTTCTTTATTGTATTATTCTGCATGAATTGTGTGTGTGATTGTAGTGATTTATTGTGCTATTAAATTACGATTGAGGGATATTCTGGCTAGGAAAGACCTGGTACTTAAGCGATCCTTGTGATCCACCTCTCTTTCCTGGGAATTGAACTTAGTGTGATTTTTTAGTACAATAATTTTACTCTTTTTCACGCTTCCGCACAACAGTTTTTAGGTCAAACTTTCCGAGAAAATATCTTTGCTGGAAACAGATGATGGCAAAATAAGAGAACTCACAGAAAAGGTTAACGAACAACAAAAGCTAATACAGAAGTTAGAAGATGATATATTGAAGGTTTGGATCACTTTCTTCTGGCATTCTGAAAATGACATTTTTTTACCCGCTTCATTATGTGCTTCTTACAGAAATTTCCTCTAATGATTTGCATATGTGAATTCTCTTACCTTGTGAATGATTGATACTGTCAATTAGTTGCTTTAACAATTCTTAGTTTGTCTTTACTGCAGGGTTATAGTTCAAAAGAATGGAAAGGGACTCTTTTTGATGATTGGGATATTTCAGAGAGTACCGGGAATGAACTTTCTGAGGTATATTAGTTCTTTTTTGTTTCTCTACATATATAAGTTACTGGTATGTATACTTCTGCACAAAATCTGACTTAGTACCAAAGAAAACTCGAACATAACTTAAAAACATGATGTTAGTAATTTTCTATTTACTTAAAAACATTGTATTCATATTGTCCATGTATATTGTATTGCATAAATCCATTCTAGCTCCATGTCATTTCTAGCCATAACCAGTATGGAGTATAATCTCCGGAGAACTTTGCTTCCTCGTTTCTTATTTCTTTGTCTTCTACCAAGGGGCCTCTTAAAGAAGTCAAATTGTCCAACCTTAATAAAAAATTAGTTACATGTAAAGAACCAGCATCAGCAACACTTGCCAACCTGATTTTAATCAGATAATGTTAGGTTAGGAAAGAATCTATATCATTGTTCTAAGCACTCATTGAGGGTGGCATGCTTTAACCTGTTAAGAAGTGCAGTGGTACATGTGTACGGTATATTGTTGCAAGAAATATTTTTCTGACTGATAATGTTAAACTTGCATTTAAATCCTTCATATCATGGACCGTAATGAATATTTATAGACAGGAAAAAATTGACATCAAATTGAAGTATGTTTTGCAAGAGAAATAGTTCAGTTTTCAGAATGAGTTTGTTCTGATTTGTTAGTCCATTACCTATTCTGGAGAAGAACATAGATCAGAAGCAAGTTTCCTCAGATAAAGACCAGACCTCAATGCTGAAAGTGATCTGCAACCAGCGTAATCGATTTAGGGCGCGTTTGCAAGAAACTGAACAAGTATGCTGTTGACATGTCTACTCATACTTGCATTTGATGGAATTTTTATTTTACGCATTAAGGTTATGGTTTCTGCAATGTTCCGTATTTCACAGGAAATAAGGCAATTAAAGGAGAAGATAAGGGCACAAACTGCAGACCTAGAGAAAACAAAAACTGACAACGTTAAACTTTATGGAAAGATTCCCGGACTATAACCAGGAGAAAGTAATTTCTAGAGGATTGAAAAAGGTAACCTCTTTTTGGAACCTCTCATAATTTTTATCTAGTGTCTTTAGCTTCTTGAAGTTGAAATTCTTTCATTCGATCACTTTTAAGTACGCAGAAGATCTTGAAAGTGGTTTTTCCTCAGATGTTGATTCCAAGTACAAGAAGATGTATGAGGATGATATTAATCCCTTTGCAGCTTTCTCTAGAAAGGTTGGTAAGCTTGAGCTCCTTTCAGTAATACATAGTTCTGTTAGATTCACATACTCGAGTCATCTCGTTTAAATCTGAACTTAGGCCTGCAGAGACCCTTTTGCTTCTTCCATTACATTATTTTAGAAGACAAGAGCCAATGTCCGTTCACGGATTTTTGGTTTTGTTCGAGTTTACATGAGCCCCACGAGATTAAATTTCATACTCGCATTTCTTCTTTAAAGCATAACTCATGTATCCGTGCCAGTGTGCTTCATTATATGTGGAACAATGGTACGTATGTCTTCGGTTCAATCGAAGACTCTGATGAAACAAAGCTCAAGTATTACTTCCCTCTGCAAATGTTAAGATAGATTCAAGGTTCTAATTCTTTTTAGGTTAAAGTACCTGGGAGGTTCCTGTATTATAGAGATTTGATCAAATTAGTCCCTCTATTATAAAATGGATTAATTTAGATCCTATACTATTAAAAAGAATCAAATAACTCCAAATTATAACATAGTGAACCTTTACTATATAAAAATGTCTTAAAAATTATTTTTTTCAATGGCAGTTCAATTCTAAACAAAAGATTTCATTTACAGAATCATAAAAATTTTAAAAATATTAACTTTGTAAACAATAAATGGTATTTTTTTAAACAACAAATGTTAACTCTATTTTAATTTCACTTTATTTGATTCTTTTAAATCGTATAGAGATTATATTGATCTATTTAATAATAGAGGGACTAATTTGAGTAGGCTCTCTAATAGAGAGAAAAAAGATACAAGGAGTTGGGCTTCAGAGACCGAATCACACTCAGCAGTGGTCGTTTTCTCATGGGAAACAAGTACGGTTTTATTACATTGTCGAATTGCATTCTTAAATTGGTGGGATCTTCCATTCCCTTCTTTGCATTTTCCTTTGAGTGCAAGGACGTATATAAAGATTGCAGTAGATTCGAGGCATCTAGCATTATCATCAAGGGTGGTCTAGGTCCCTGTCGTATTTCATGTTTATCATTTTTAGTTTATTACAAGGATAGACCACTCTCTGTGGATCAACTTATGTTTCAAGTAATCGGTTTGGGGCCGCGTAGTAAGGTCTACATTTTTCATGTATTACCATGCATGCCTTCAAATATGCATGTATTTCTCAAGTGATCTCACCATATTGTCTAATAACACGTGGCGAAAACAATTTCCATTTTGCTATGTTTATGTTATTCATTGGTATTAGGTTTAATGCACTATTTGGGTTTAAATTGGATAACTATTTTGGGTTAGAATTTTTTTTCTAAATTAATTTTTGAATTTAACAATTATTTTTATATTAGGATTTGAATCAAACAATTATTTACATATTGAGATCTAAATTTTTTTTCAAGTGCTCTAACATTGGAGATTGAATTTTTTTATTCAAGATAGTTCTTGAACTTAACAAATTTTCATACATTAGGGTTTAAACCTTTTTGTGTAATTTTTTTAAAGGAAATATCTGATATTAACTTGGACAAAAAATACTCAAATTTTAATATTGAAATTATCGTCAAGTTCCATGTAGAGATTAATTTGGATAAAAGAAAATTTAAGACAAATTGGAAAGTTAAATTTCATATAGTACATTAACCCTTGGTATTAATAGAGAGTTCATTGATTCAGTAATGAATTACCTCAGTATGCAGATATGCTCGAAAATTTGCATTTTTCTACACAATTGGTTTGCATATCCTAGTCTTCACTTGTCTATATCGAATGTCGGCTCTAAGCTACCGCAGGTTATCGTTCGCCTTCTCTTTTTCCCGGAACTCTTCCCGTTTCCCTTCCGAATTATCTGACTTAAAATCTGAACCTCCCCCGCGGAATTAAGTTTCATCTGCTCATAATGTCTTCTTTCATGATGGCAAGAGAAATATAAGTATAGCGTTGAAAGTATGGATAGAAATTTCATAATCTGTACATATGTATGTGTAGTCTACGTCATTCAAACATAATCTGATTAGATACAGTGGAGTGGAGGCGGAAAATTTTTAGAGCCAAAATTAAATTATATATTTTTACTATAGTAAAAATATAATTTTATTATTTCAATAAATTATATCTTTATAAATTTAAAGGGTTAAATCAAAATTTTATTCTTTTTGAGAGTTAAAATATAATTTTATCATTTATTAATTTAAAATTTTATAAATTATTAAAGGTCTAAATTGAAATTTTACCATTTAGTGGCATAACCTCTGGGTCGATTAGATAGTATAAGCAATAAGGATAGTTTAATGTGTACGTGAAAACACTTAATCTGTTTTAATTAGGAGTTAAAACCAATTAAAACTCATTTAATTGTGAATGCTGCTATTAGTTTCATAATATATAAAATCTATATATATTAACAATCTCAGTTTAATTATGAAGGGCGAATTGTAAGGCTTTTTAAAATTTTTAGAAATTTTCATTTTTCTTTTGAATTTTTTTGAAAGTCTCAATTAAATACTCTTAATTTTAAAAAAAAATTAATTAGATGTTTTAAAACTTAATCCCAAAATTTGCTGTTGCTTCCCAAAGCAACAAATGTTATTACAATGGTATTTATATTTTTTATATTATTATAATCTTAACAAAATACATACACATCATATGAATATTAAATTTGAACCATCACAACCTTTTAATTTTAATAAAAATCACATTTTATTTTTATTTAAAAAGTAAAATATTATTATGGAGTGCTTTTATTTTTTTTAAATTTAATTTTTTTAGGCACGTACATGTGTCATAATCTATAGTATATGTGCTCCTATAGATGAATATTTATTTAGGACATCAATTATGATTGACGAATCATACAACATTGCGTCAAACTTAAGTTGATTTCCCTTCACTTCTTTAAAATCGCTTTATCCTTTGTTTAATAAACTGGAACTAAAGTCGACTAGAAATATATTCTAACTTGTCATATATTGAAGTCTTTATATATATAAAAAAGGTATTTAAACAAAAATTTTGGAATTTAAAGAGAAAAAAGAACGGCACTCGTATCTTTTCTAAATAATTGGGATGAGATCGATTTTTTTAAGTTAGATAAAAATATTTTATTTATCAAAATTAGATATAAAAAATATTTTACTATATATAATATTAGTGCCTGTCGTCATCGTTAATCCAAAACTTTCACATAATGTTTTTATCACGGGTTGGATTGAAATGGAGATTAATTTTTAGGGTTAATTTCATCAGAAGTATTCAAATTATTCCTCTGATTTTAAATTCATCTCATAATTTCAAAATGTTTTTATTGAATTTTTAAATAACAACTTTAATACGACACAAGCATATTTAAATCATATGGATTAAATTTAGAAGAATTGTTTTTATTTTTCATCATGTCAAATCTACGTTGTACAATATCTATGTAGTATGTATTCACGAGCTTATAATTTAATCCATGAGTTTTTAATATTTTCTAGGCTAAAATTGAGCTAGTTTTAATGGTGAAACTAATGGCTAAATTGACCTAGGGTCTAGGGAATTGAAATTTGAATTATAAATTTTTGGAGTCTAATATCAATTTTATTATTATACTTAATTGTAATTTTATAACTTTTTAAGAGATATAAAAAGCCATTTTACCACTTGAGGGGGGCAAAAGTCACTAAGTGTCCCCTCATATTTGCCCATTGCGAAGATTTGATTAATATGATATTGATACTTAAAAATTAATTAAAATATGAACCATAGTAAGAGGACTATTGTGCAATTAATCCTTCATATTATTATCATTATTGTTATGGACAAATAAAAATAAAAGAAGATAAGAAAAGACTGACAACCATAGATAGTATGTTTCAAAGCTCTGCCACTCACCGTCTCTCATCTGCTTCTAGCTGAAGCCTTTAATGTCTGCCAACAAAGCCTGACGGTGACGTTCTTCTCCTTCTCCCCTTTTTCTAAACCAAAATAAAACCCCCACTAAACTCTTTCAAATTCAGTCACCCAAATAAACAACAATGGCTACTTCATCATCTTCTTCAAAGCTTTCCCTTTTCTTCTTGTTTTCCTTCTTGTTTGCTTCCACTTTAGCTCGTAATTCCCCTTCACCAACAACAAAAATCCTCGATGTCTTAGCTTCTTTGAAACAAGCTCAGCATATTCTTTCCTTTGATCCTCAAATTTCTAATGGTTTTTCCAAAAGCCAACCCCTTTTCGTCAACTCTTCTTCTTCATCGGGTTCTGGTTTTTCGATTCCACTTCATTCACGGGGCTCTTTGCGAAAAACCCATCATGTTGATTATAAAAACCTGGTCCGATCCCGACTCGACCGTGATTCAGCCCGAGTTAACACGCTCACCACCGAGGTACTACTCGCTGTCAATGGGGTTCGCAAAACTGAGCTGAAGCCTGTTGTTACCGAGTTAGAACCAGAGGCGCTTTCCACCCCTGTTATTTCCGGTACGAGCCAAGGGAGTGGGGAGTATTTTACCCGGGTCGGAGTCGGTAACCCGGCTAAACAATTCTACATGGTTCTTGATACCGGGAGTGATGTTAATTGGATCCAATGTGAACCATGTACGGATTGTTACCAACAATCCGACCCGATTTTTGACCCGTCGGCGTCGTCGACTTACAGTCCGGTTACTTGCGAGTCAAGGCAATGTTCTCTTCTACGACAATCGGCTTGTCGTGGCGGGAAATGTCTTTACCAGGTGTCCTACGGTGATGGATCTTACACAGTAGGGGATTTCGTGACTGAAACGGTGTCGTTTGGGAACTCCGGTGATATCAAAGGCGTTGCTATGGGTTGTGGCCATACCAACGAAGGCTTATTTGTTGCAGCTGCCGGTTTGGTTGGACTCGGTGGTGGTCCCTTGTCTTTAACATCTCAGATTAAAGCGACGTCGTTTTCTTATTGTTTAGTGGATCGTGACTCAGCGGGTTCGTCGACGTTGGATTTCAACTCCGGGTTACCGGCTGACTCAGTGGTTGCTCCGTTAATAAGGAGCCGAAAGGTGGATACCTTTTATTACGTCGGTCTGACCGGGCTTAGCGTAGGCGGCCAACCTGTTCAACTCCCGCCGGGCTTTTTCGAGTTGGAACAATCGGGAAACGGAGGAGTGATCGTCGACTGCGGGACGGCCATAACACGGTTGCAAGCGGAGGCTTACAACGCACTCCGCGACGCGTTCGTGAAATTATCGCCGGACTTGCCGACCACCGGTGGGGTTGCGTTGTTCGACACGTGCTACGACTTGTCTTCAAGAACCAGTGTTAGGGTTCCGTCGGTGGCGTTTCATTTCAGCGGCGGAATGTCACTGGACTTGCCGGCGAAAAATTATTTGATACCGGTGGACTCATCGGGAACGTATTGCTTGGCGTTTGCCCCCACGACGTCGTCTTTGTCTATAATTGGGAACGTACAACAGCAAGGGACACGTGTGAGCTTCGATTTGGCTAATAATAAGGTCGGGTTCTCTCCTCATAAATGTTAAGACAGTAAATAAATAGCTTATTGGTGATAATTTACTAATTTACCTATCCATTTCTTCTCTGGTAAAAGAAGGTGAAGAATATACCGAAGTTTGTTTGTTTGTAATATGTATGGTAATTTTATATTTAGGTTGAATTTTTACCATTTAGTCGTACTTTTTTACATTGGGGAAATAAATTCCAAAGAATGGAGAAGCAGTGTGGACGTGGGCGGTTAATGAATTTAACCCGCCTTAGGATTGATTTACTTGTACTGTGAGGTAAGTTCAGTGTCATTATGTAGTAAATTTGTTGAAATTTGAAGGGCAATGAAAAGAGTCAAGTTGGATGTTGTAATTATTACAATCGCGTGCATGCGTGACACGTGGACGTATTAGATTTCTGCATTGTGGTTTTTGATTTTACGTGGAGGGATTCGACAGCAAATAGCTAAGTTGGAATCTTTTCCATTGATTGATCAAATTTTAATATTTTTCTATTATTCAAAATATTATTAAAAATATTTAAGATAAGGATTTAAGAATAATAAAAAATTAAATTGTTAATTAATTAAACATATTTTTTGATATAATTTGACAAATTAAAAATACAAAAACTATATCAACAAGTCATGTATATATGAACATGTTAACATCTATATAAAACAAAATTATAGCATAAATTTTATGTATAAATGGTATACTTTAATTAGCGGAAAATAATACAAATATGGACATTTTGCAAAAAACATTATTTTATTTTTTGAAAATAATCATAAAACGTGTAATTAAAAGAAAACTCCTTTATCAATTATATATAAATTTTCTAGGTAAATTTGCATGCTCTAAACAGCGAAAAATAGCATGAATACCAGCGTATTACAGAAATGTTTTATGATTTTTGAGAAGCTCAAGATAATTACCAAAACAAACCTTTTTTTATATTTAATATTTTAATTAAATTATTTTAGCAAATAAATATAAACATCGACATGACGTGAATAGCATTAGAAATAACAGTTAATGCTAATATTATCAGACAACTTATTCATAGCTCGAACAGCTCTGGACTGGTATTTGGTTCAGTTGATTCGTCTTATGTAAAATTTATTACATTTTATATTGTATTATGTTTATGCTATTTTTGGAATATATAATTTTTTATGTACATAAAATTTAATACGTATATACACATATGTTGTGTTTATATATTTTTATATTGTATTGTATTTGTTTAGTTTGTTATTATAGTAATTTCGTTATATGTTGAATTTTTTTTTAATTTAGGGATTAATTTGTTGTTTTTTACATTTATCGTAGTATGTTGTTTTTGAAGAGAGAAATGAAAACGCATTCTATAATATACTTTTTCACTTTGTTTTAAATTATTTTTTCTTCTCTTTTTTTTCTTGTGGTTAGAAATTAGATCTTCAACCATTTGTTATTGAACATTAAAGATGTGCTTGTCATCCAAACGAATAAGTTGATTTATCATTTTACAAATTATAAGGAATAAAATAACATATTCAGAGAAATATTTAAAATGAAATTATTGAGAGAATTGAGTTTAAATTGAAAAGAATGAAGTTTGGAGGGATTTATATAAGAAAAAATATAATTTTTTGAGGTATTACAACCATTGGAATTATAACCATTTGGAGAAAAGTTATCGTCAATCTGAAAACACGTCTTATAAAATGCGTTTTTATTTCTCTATTCAAAAATAACATACCACAATAAATATAAAAAATGACAAAAATCCTTAAATATCTTTAAAATACAGCATATTTCTTTAATTCGACCAATTTCGTTCTCTTTAAAAAACCTATATAATTTCTATTTTATTATATTAGTAAAACGTAATTTATAAGTTTTTAATATTATTTCACCATTGATTTGATATTTCCAATCCAAACTTAAAATAATAATATAATAATAATCATAATCATAAAACTGACGTGCGACCCGTGACCAATGAACATCTTTGGTTACTGGTTATCACCGTGTTTAGAAGGTTTGGTTTGGGCGTAATGGCGAGTGGGGTCCGCGGACATTATATTGGGAGTGATGAAAAATTAAAAGAGGGAAACAGATCACATGAAGCGCGTGGGACCCTCCAAAAAAGATTGGTACGGTCGTGATGTCAACTGTAGTGGGAGAGTCAAAGGCAGGCTTAAGGATTATAATACATCAATTAACAATATCTCTTTAACTATAACTTAATACGAAAATTTTAAAATTAATGTACATAAAGGTTATAAGGGAGCAGTTCCGTCAATGTCGGCAGTCGCTTTCATCACTCTCATTGGACGATACGTAGCAATTAAAACTGTGGCTGCTCCCTTTAATCTCCCAACCATATATTTCTTGATATTATAGAAGTTTTTATTTTTTGAGTTAAATTATAATAAAAAATAAATTAGTCTATATACTTTAGATAAAAAATAAATAAATTAATCATTTTATTAAAAATTCATCTATCCCTATTGATAAAAACTTATCCTTCTAAGTCAACATAAGAGAAAAATGATACGTCACAAATGGATAGAATTTTTACAAAAAAATCAATTTACTCATTAATTAAACATACATGGACTGATTTGCTCTCTCTTTTTTTAGTAGAAAAGACAATACAATTTAACTCCTAATCAGGACCTCCATGGTACTTTACCCTACATTTTCTCACCACTCAAAACCAACCTAAATCCTAGATTTCATTTAGGATAAATCTCAAAATTATACATAAATTTTGGTTCAATATGCAATTCAATAAATAAATTTTAATTTGGTACAATTATACATATGAAACCTTAATTGTGGTTCAAATATATACATAAAATTTTAATTTTAATTTAATTATACGCATTTAAAAAAATAAATACATCAAACATAAAATAATACCATTGTATGTGTATCAATAATTTATGAGCATTGAATTAAATTGAAATTTCATTTTTAATATTATATATATAATTCAAAATGGCTGTAATTTTGGATTAAATTTAAATATTGAATTTAACCTGTTGTTATAATGTGGTGTGAACACAATTTGTGCAGATCATGTTTCTGTCTTTCACATTGAATATTAATTTTGTGATATTATCCACAGATAAAAACTATATTCCCTTACAAAGATACCCCAATCTAATCCAGTAATGGATTATTGTCATAAATTAATAGTTCAAGATTCTTTAGTCAGTAGCATTTATTTATTATGTCATAATTTTATTGGTTAATTTTTGTGCTCAATTTTTGTATAGATTCTGGTTTTGAGAGACTAATCCGCAAGTTATAGTGCACCACAAAAATGCTAACTACTATATGGGTTGTCATGTAATAATAATTAGATTGGACATGTTAGGCGTTAGGTGAGACAGTCCTTTTCTGCCCTGTATTCTTCGAAATTTTGAATTTTAATCTTTATATTTTTATTTTCAAAAAGATTGGATTTTTTAATTCAGGTCAGGCAGGTTAAAGTCTCTAATCCATATATTCATCAATGCACACAAATAAATCCCCATTTAAACAATGAATACAACAAAACCAGAGATATAACATCTTTCCATGAATGAAATCAAAGAAATACCTCTATCCATCTCTCTACACCATCAGTGCAAGTTTCATTTTTTGATTAAAAATAATAATTCTTCTAAATTTCTAATGCATTGAAGCAGTTATATATCAGTTAACAAAAAAATAACATCTAAAATCACTAATGAGTAATTAAAAGGAAAATTCAATGATATCATATTCTCCGCTGGCAAATTACCTAACTTTTCTGCTTGCCTGGAGCAATAATTTTACCCAAGCTGTTCCATTGCTTTGGTGCTGTTGACATATGTTGCACTTTTATCGAAACCCTCGAGTAAGAGAATCCGGACAGCCGCGATTCCATTATGAAACGTAAACTCCAGCTGAAAGATAAAAAGATGTGACCGGTGAAATTTATTCATCAATTTCTTTACTTTTTCTTCTTTGGTTGTGCTTTACAATCATTTACATACCTCTTCACGTTCTTGCTTGTTGAAAGCACGAAGAACAAAATTAATAGTATCCATCCTCCCTTGAGGTCGTCCAATGCCTAGAAAAGTTAAGAAACTTCAATAACCGGTAGGAAAATTAGTTGCATTTGGATAATATTTTTAGTGTTCTTAGCAACCTACCAATTCTTAGACGAGGAAAATTGCGGCTACCTTCAAAGCTATCGATGATGCTTCTCATTCTGGTAGAAAACTTGAAAATAAGTGTTGATATAAGCTATGTAGGATTCAAGGCATGATATAACAAATGCTGACAAGAAAGTACCCATTATGTCCACCATGTCCGCCTTTCGGAAGTAGTCTCAATTTGGCAAAAGGCAAATCTAAGTCATCAAAAATCTGTAGAAGGGAACTGTAAGTGCGGAGGGGGGAGGGAAAAGATTATCATTAAGTCATAATAAAGGAAGAAAATTACCACAAGAACTTGCTTCAATGGAATCTTGTAATATGATACAATGGCCCCAACCTTCAATATGTAAAGTGAAACCATCCAATGGATATTAGAACTATAGTAATTTCAATCAGGTGAGAATCTTAGTCTCTCAAAAACAATATATAGGCCCTTTGAGATAGCTCACTTACAGACTCACCACTTGAGTTCATAAACGTTTGCGGTTTGGCAAGCATGACAGGAACATTTCCTATAAATCCTGGGAAAAAGTAACTATCTCAAATTAAATATTGCAAAATGGGACATTCTGAGTTGCCTAAGAACATTTTAGAACGTGAATTCATTTGTAATTTACCTACAATTTTCACTGAAATGAATAAACTTTTACTTTTTATTTTCCATCTATCAGGCTAGAACTTATGTCTTATTATCTTTATGCATAAGGAAATACCAATCTTGATGCTTAAACTAATATGGAAGAAGATGAAGTATAGAAGGTTTTTGGATAGTTTATGCCACGTATTAAATATGTTTCTCAAAAACATATGAAAATTGTGAAGTCACTAAGAATTGCAGCTTCTATTGTCTGCCATCATCCAAATCAAAGATAAACTCAGGTGGGATTCTAATCTAATCAGTTTCCATTATCTAATACACTCTTGTTTGTTTTACTGTTCAATCTAATTAGTTTCCATTATCCAAGGGTCACTAATCCACTTTCAACTAAATCTAAGGTTGATATTTTTTTTAATTAAATTTTATATATCTTAAAAAACATTAAAATTCCGGCCATAATTTTAATTGAGAGTAAATTACTCCCCTTAAACAAAGTAGTTGAAACTTCCATTTTTTTTGTAGTAGAAGATAGAATCTTTTCCCATTGAGTAATCTAAATGCACTCTTCAAGGTTACAATGTAAAACAGTATCTTCATCTAAAGCATTCAAAATCAAGAATAAAGTTGCAAATAATTGCAGTTAAAACTTTTTAAGGTATGAGTATTAGCTCAAATGGCATACAAGTTACAAACACTCTCAAGAGGCCTCAGGCAGGTAATGTCTCCCTTAGGTTCGTTAATGACATGTGGGAGGCTGGTGGTAGATTATGAACTTCAAAGAATATATATAATTATTAGTGTTTTACAGCACTCAATCTCATCACCAAAACCATAAAACAATCAGTTAGAAGTTTCAATTACAAAACAAAGGGGAGCTAGAAATTAGTCAAACGAAGAAAACCGTGGCTAGTAAACCATCCAACTACAGCAGTGGTATAAGCATTTATTCTAATTTAATCTTTAAAATTAGAAATACAACACCCCCTGGAAGAGGTGGTTGGTGCTTCTTTACTTAAGGTTTAAGGTTTAAACCATGGTATGGTGTTTTTAAGTAGTTTCTTTAAAAGATTTTATATAAACTACTAAGAGACATAAATACCATTGTAATAAAATTTGTTGTTTGTTAAAAAAGAGGTCTTTTAGATTTTTTACAACTGAGTTGGTATCTGTTTAACTAGTGAGACCAACTAAGTCAAAGGCATTATATTAGTATGGATAGATAATTAAGTACCCATTACGAAATATACCCTTCAAATACACTACATACAGGTATTCAAAATTAGAAGAAGTAGAATCAACTCAATATCAAAGCAATATACTAGTCTAGAATTAGAAATTTGGGACCCTATCATGTCTAAATGATAAATTTATGAAGAAACAATAACCCATTCCAGCAAAGTTCCATGGCTATTATATTTTCAACAGGCATGCAATACATCAAAGCATATTGAAGTTCTTGAATTTAACAGTAGTGAAAGTAATTCGAAGATTGAACTTTTTTTTGAAAAGTACCTTTTCCAATCTGAGCTTTAAAGTTAACAGTGTTAATAGAAATCCCTTCAGCCTCAGCTATAGCGTCTACCATCATAAAACCCACCTGTTGGCAAAAAAATGAAACAAGAAAAAAAAATTCATTAAAAGAGCATTAAATTCGTTAAAAAAATCAAAACGAAGACGTATTAATACGTTGTGGCGGGTGCCATTGAATTTCTTGCCGGGATTACCGAGACCGACGATGAGCCACGGCTTGCGAGGCGGAGACTGCGGCCTGGGCTCGGGCGGCGACACCTGGGAATCCTCCGCCGTATTGGCGGGAGAAGAATTTGAAATTTTCGTGGAAAAATTAGGGAATTGAGTCATGGTTCTTTTGGTTGCGGCAGAAATTTTGAAGGAAGGATGAGATTTAATGAATAAGGAATTGAAGTTTAGGAAGCGAAAAGTGAAGATTGATGAACTTAATTTCATGATTTTTTTTATAGATTAGGGTTTGAATTTTTGAAGAATGTTGTGAAGAAGGAAGGGGGAAAGGAGAACGAAGCAATGAAGAAGCTCCTCAAAGTTCCCCCCTTTGCCTTGCGGCTCAAGAGTCAAAAGATCCGAAAGGCCATCATTTTGCTTTTCTTTTAGGTCTAACTGCATATTGACCCTCAAATTATTATGGAATTTTCATTTAGGTACGTAAATTATTTTTTTGGTTAAAAATGGTACCTAAAATTTTAAATTCAACTCATTTTATTTAAAAAAAATGTATAAGGTTTAGGAAAAACATGGCATGTGTCACATTCTTATTAGTTAGTCTTATGCTTTGGGATAAAATGAAACAAAATTAGTAGTTTAAGTACTTTGTGACCTAGAAAAAATTTTAGTACTTAAATGAGAAATATGGTATAATTTGAGGGGGAATTTTACATTTAAGCTTTAACCTTATGAGTTGTTTTAAAAAATATAACGGATAATAAATAATATGCAGTATTCTTATTCTAGTCCCTCTAAATATGCTAAAATTTGGTAATAAAAGATCAAATTATATCAAAATTAAAATAGAAAGATCAAATCTTAAATTCCAGCATAATAGAGGGAATAAAAGCAGAATTAAACCTAAAATGTAAAAAGGGAAGAAAACACCGTTGCCGGGGATCGAACCCGGATCGCCAGCATGACAGGCGGTAATACTCACCATTATACTACAACGACCAGATGATCTAACGATTAAATAAATTTATATAAGATTTTATTGACATTTTAATGGATTCCCATCTAAAGAACCTTGAAATTTTCAAAAAGGGCAGCAATTTTATTCAACTTAGTTACGACTGAGGTAGTAGATCGAGTTAAAAAAAAGGGCTATGAACTCAGTGCAATGGGGATATGTCCGTATCATCACCGGCACCATTTTTGGCGGTATCCTTGGCTTCTACGTTATGCACCGCGTCGAACTCAGTTACAAGATCTTTTGTCGTTCTTCATTTATTTCTTAATTTGTTTTTATTTAATTTAGAAAAGATTGTAAGCTTCTAATTTTTATTCGAATAGGAAAAGATGAAGGAGCGATTGAGGCAATATGAGCTCGAATTGAAAAGAAAAGAGAAGCTAGATGAACTTGAAGATTCCATCTAGTCTTTTCTTTTTTTTCTTTTTTTTCTTTTTTTAACAGTTAAGCCTCCATTTTCCTTTTTCTTTAAGTTGTTTTTTAGAATCAGCATACAGTAAGCTGGAGATATGTGAAATCATGGTGATTTTGGTTGATTAGTGATTGTTTCTTTATTAAGTGTTGAATTAAATTGAAAGATACTCAAAACAGTACAAACGATTGCGCCCTTCCGACTTTTGAATGGTTTCTTCTCTTTTGTCAAAGAATTTATCAGAGTTTTTTTAGGTATAATTATTCGAATTTCAAGTTATTGCTATTATTTTCATGAATTTAGTATAGTAATGTCCAAAATGCAAGGTTCAGATTGATTTACTGAACTTATATACACACACAAATAACATGAAAGTGTAATTAGGGATTAAAGTTTTATGCTAGAACACTGGTATAATGAAAGTTTGATTGGGGATTAGCTTTGTGAAGGAGAAATTTCTTATGCTCTGCAATAAGGAATATTAGGGTTTGAGAATCAATTTTCTCTTATCAGCAGACATGAATTTTGGGATGCCATTTTTGAGCCTGCCAATGATGGTGTTGAAATGGTGAGAGTTTACGGTTTACCTTTTAGAGGAATAGAGAACGATGACCATTTTCGTTTCCTTTGTCACAGATTTGAAGCTTTTCATTTTCATACAGTTATGCATAGAATTGTGTTTAGTCATTGGATGTGAGGTGAAACAAACAAGAAATAGGACATGATTATACCTCTTATCATGAAACATATGCAAAATTATGGTTGAAATATAGAACATTTAAATGGTGAAGTAATGATGGCCTGTTCATGTGCCTTCTTAGGCATTGCTTATTAGGGAGGAGAAGAAGAGATAAGACTATTATTTTTTAGCTAAACCGTTAGATTAACAGCTTTTCCGTCTTTATCAGTTTCCATTGTTCTTACTAGGCAAAATCTCAAATCTAGGACATTACTTGCTTTGAACATTTTTTGCCTTGTGAGTTTGGATTATAGTTGCTAATCTTGCTTTCATTTCTCTGTGTTCCAAATTGGTTGTGGTTATGTTTATAGAGCAATTTGGGTTTGTGCTTCTTCTCCTTGTGGTTTATCGAATAGGAAAGTCGAGTTAGATTCGTTAAGTCTCTTATCAATGCGGCTTTGGTGACGGGTCATTCTCTGTTGGTGGTTTTAAAAATGAAGACGGAAACTAGTATGCCCTAAGATTGCTGAAATGAAAGTTTTTTTTGTTGTTGTTACATCAAGAATAGCTTGAGGATTCCTTGTGGTGGCATTTTACTTATTGTTAATGGATGCTCTGTGAGTGAGTGAGTGAAGTATTCATTGAAGCGTTGGTGGATTTTGTACTCGGTTGTGAATTGCACTGCCTATGCCAATGACCTTGACCTTCTTTTTTTTTGTTGCGAACTTGAGAACTGCTTGGTTTGCCGGAATGAAATGGAATGGAGTAACATAGTAATAGGTATTGTTTGGTTAAATGGAATTACAGAGTAATCGTATAGTCGTTGAGGTTAGCGAGTCTAGCTTTGTATAAATCTTATAAAGAAATAATAAATTTTTTATGTGGATTCGAGTAATTTATTTTGCTATCTATCACATGTTATTCTCCCATGTTTCGCAATGTAGCATCCACATGGCTTGACTTTGTTCTAACTTGATCTGACTTCAGGTGAACATGATTATACCAAGCTGTAGGTTTGACTAGGCTTGGGCCTTGACAAAATTTTATGCCCATTTGATAGGTTCGGGCCCGGCCTAAAAATGATCCTGAAATTTTACTCAAGCCCGGCCTGTCTGTGTTAATTTTTTTATATAATTTTTTAAAATATAATACATTAAAAACACTAAAAACATTAAAATAAATATTTCATAACAAGTTGAAAATAATTTTTTTTAAAATTATACTTAAATAACACTAAAATAGGTGTAAGTTAATGAGTAAATGCTTCTAAAATAGTAGCAAAATTAACAATAAAATAATAGTTATACAATATTCAAACAACGATAAAAATAGTAATAACATAATAGTGAAATAGCAGCAAAATAATTGTAAGAAAACAACATATTTTGTTCTTTTTGCAAATTTGGGTCGGGCCTGGGTCATAAAAGCCTTACTTGATATTTGACCCGTCTTCTAAATGGATCTTTTTTTTACTCAAACTCATTTTTCAAACCTATATTTTGCCCAAATCTTCTTACTTTTCGGCGAATATTCGGACCGGACCATGGATAAGTCTAGGTTTGATTGGTTTTGCTTTATTGTTGTTTTTTTTTTGCAAACAATGCAATGTTGATATCATCACCAACGTCGCATGATTGCAATTTAGACACGTATTAATTTTAATACCGATTTATGTAGACTTTTAGAAAATCACACCCTCAAAATTTAATCGTTAAAATTAAAGAGCCATAAGTAATAAAAAAAATCTCATATTTGAAGGATCTAAGTCCCCTATTTTGCAATTGAACACATAAATTCATCATACTACATAGTCTATATGCCCGTTCAAGTTTGGTTTATGCTTTAGCTTAATCTAGCTCCAACAAACATTGCTATACAACAATGCCTACTTTGCACTGGTATTTCTTTTCTTTTGACAAACTACACTCCAAGAACAAAAAAAATACAAATGTTATGGGTTAGATTTTTAGAATCAATACTAGATTAACAGAATATATAAATGTTGAATATTGAAGTTGCTTTTATACTAATACTAAAAGTTGTTCCTCTTAATCTGTTGATGGTTAAAAAAGATAAAATTAATTAGTTGGGTGATCATTTTATAACTTTTCATATTTATGTGACAATAAAATAATAATTTTATTAATAGTTAGGTGAATACTAATATAGTCTACCGTTTACTTTTAATTTTGGGCAGACACTACAACATTGACATCACCAGACATGTCAAAAAATTGTAACTAAAAGTCAGGACAATTGGATGGCCTTTGAAAAATCACATCCTAAAAACTACCGAAGTTGGAAAGGATAAGTTATTGTAGTGGTGGCATCGATTTAAAGATATTGTGGGATTATTTTTCAATTCACGTATCAAATAAAAAAGGAGAAGAAGAAACATCATTCAATTGTTAATCATGCCACATGGGTATGCATTGAATAATATGAGTTTATCGTTCAATCAATTCAATCAGTTTCATCACTAAATAATGAGAGAGTGATTTTAAAATAAAAGTAACGTATTCAGTAATCAATCTAACACATTCTAAGTAATTAGCATAATTTTTTAACTTTTGACGTGGTTTAATCAAATGACTATAATCCTCTCATTCTCATCCTTTAACCACAATTATTAATTTAAAAAGGACCTCACAATATTTCGCCTTAAACATTTTCCCATCGACCCTATAAAGTAAATCATATTTTCTAGGTGATATTCACGTTTCCTCTTTTGTGGTAAATAATCTATTTTTAGATTGTTGTGTTTTGTTAAATATTTTAATATTATATCCATATTCGTCTATTTAACATCATTTGTGTTTGTATTTATTCATTTAAGTTAAACGAAAAATATAAATAATATTCATGTTAATGTTCCAAATAATAAATAAATAAATAAATAAATAAACATGCATTCTGTTTTTAGATTTAAAATAATCAATAAACTAATTCACATAAATGAACTGAGTACATTATTAAACTTTATTAATATTTTGTTAACATAAACCAATGAGAATCAAACTATTCATCTATTAGTGATCGAAACTATTGAAACCCATTATCCCCTAAATCCCTATTTTATTTTTAAAATTTTCAGGTGATTATGTTTGTTCCTCGAGACAACCAAGCCTTCAAACAAAAAGGATTTATTAGTAAATAGACCCTAAAGTATACCTTAATTTTCAAATTGATCCTTAAATTTTTTTAATCAAAAGTATTTTTAAACTATTAAATTTATCTCATTTTACCTAAAAATATACCACATGTCTAATTCATATTGGCAAATATCTATTTTGGATAAATTGACAATTTAACAAATTCTGACAAAAAAAACTTTAAGGACTAATCTAGAAATTGAAATATAGTTTAAGGGTCAATTTAAAAAAAAGCAAAATACAGATGGGCCCTTTCCCAAAACAAGCCCACCCAGGCATTCCCTCCATTAATTTTCTCTTCCCGCCGGATCCCAAAAGAAAATAAATATTAATTACAAACAAATATTTATTATTTCTCTAATCACTAAAAACAAAAAATAATAATTACTAAAAAAAACGCCCAATCCAAACAATAATACATAAATAAATTTAAAAGCATAATGAAACGAAGATGCAAACAGTAATCGAATTAATTTTTAAGTACATAATTTTAACACATAAAAAAGACTTCGTGATCTTCAATTTCGCATTGAAGAAAAGAAAAAAGCTTTAAGCAATGGCTGTTTCTCCTTCTCCATCATCAAAGAAGAAGAATAAGAACAAGAAGAGCAACAACGCCAACATCGAGACAACTCGGCCTACTGACTCAGCTTACTCAACTGACCCACCACCACCACAACTCAGTCCAAAACGTCGTCGTAACAGTTCGCCTGGAGTTCGACTCATCCATGGTCGAATCTATGATTCTCAGAACGGCAAGACTTGTCACCAGGTGCCTTTTTTTTTTTAATAAAGTTTTTGTTGCTTTTGCTTGGGAAAATTACGTTTTGTTGAAATATTTGGAGTAAAAAATGATTGCAGTGTAGGCAAAAAACAGTGGATTTTGCAGCTTCTTGCAAGACAAAGATTAATGGGAAGCAATGTACCATCCATTTTTGTCACAAATGTCTCTTGAACAGGTTTTTTTTCCTTACATTTTTAGCTACATTACTGGATCTTACCCTCTAGCAGACAAAAATCCCATTGTCAACATGCTTTTTTTTTAAATCTTTAGATCATATCGTGTTATAGATCTAACAATCAGGGTGTTTCTTTCTTGTCTTTGAAATATGATTAGCTTAATTTTTTTTTTGTTTTTTTATCAGATATGGGGAAAAGGCTGAGGAGGTGGCTTTGTTGAATGATTGGACTTGTCCAAGATGTAGAGGAATTTGCAACTGTAGTTTCTGCATGTCAGTCCATATGTTTATTTAGAACATTGATATATAATCAATTGCAAATACTTGCTTATTGTTTGTTTTTTTTTTCTTTGTGGGTAATCTAAAACGGGGGAATTTTGAATCTTGTAGGAAGAAACGAGGTCACCAGCCTACTGGTGTACTTGTACATGCAGCAAAGGCAAATGGGTTCGCCTCAGTTTCAGATATGTTGCATCTTAAGGATTCCAAAAAATCAGGTTCTCAAGAGCCTGTTGATGTAGCTGTGTCTTCCAAAAAGCGAAAAGCTGCAGAAGTTGAGGTTTGTTTGCCATTAAAATCCTTGTGTGTGATTAGAGTATATATGTTTTTATGATAGAATGATCAATGATATGATGAATGCTTGATCCTTGTTGAGTTTCCAAAAATAAGATGGTTCTACTTATCGACGAGTGTTCATTAAAATTTTCTAACAGGATTCTGAAGTTAAGGGAACTGGTAATAGCAGAAAGGAAAGCAGTTGTAAAGAGCCTAATGGTTTGATACGAGCCAATGACAAAAGGATTGTAACTAGTAACACCAAGTTGATCAAATGGAGCAAGAATGGTAAGGAAATTGTCTCGGAAGGCAATGATCTCCAAAAGATTAGTCCTAAAAAGCTTAAGACCTCCATGGAGGTGTCGAACAAAGGCGAAGTGGTTAATGACATGATTACTGCTATCCAACTAATTGACATGAAGGTGCCTATGAAGTGTGATCATGGAGAAGATGAAGTGCTAAACAATGCAGACCCTGTAGTGAGGAACAAGCCGATTTGTAGCTCTCCAAATCTTAAGAAGAAAAATGTAAAAGCCAAAAACGAAGCTTCTGATGCTGAAATTGTATTGCCTCAAGGCACATCATTAAACCATATCGATGGCATTGACTTGCCTGTCAAGGATGTTGGCCATGCCTTACAATTTCTAGAATTTTGTGAAGTTTTCGGAGAGGTAAACTTAGTCATCTGTTTATTCAGCATAAATCCTAATAGAGTAAGGTTTCTAATTTGTTTATTGGTTGATATAGGTTCTCAATATGAAGAAAGGACAGTCTCAGCTGTTACTTAAAGAGTTATTTACTGGAAAAAGTAAACGCAAGCACAAATTACGTCATCCTTCAATTGTGCAGTTTCACATTCTACTGCTATCCATGATGCAAAAGGATTTGGGAAAAGAGTATGCTTGTTTTAACTAGATTGTTATAAACGTTCAGTTACTTTTTTTTTAAATCGTATATCAATCATTCGAACTAAATCTTTATGCAGGTATCCTTGCTTAAATAAGAACTTAAGTGAAAAATCATGGGTGCAAGTTCTTGGAGAATACATAAATGATTCTCAATATCCATTAAAGCAGCCATTGTTGGATTGTTTAGATGTAGGTGGTGGTGATAAATACGAGCGATTAAATTCCTCTAAAAAGCTCAAAGTCTTAAATTTTCTGTGTGATGAAGCTCTCAGCACCACGTAAGGCTTGTGTTTGTATTTTTTTGTTTTAGATTCATATGGAAGTGTATGAATAAAAAAAGTCGCACTTCTTTCAGAGATTTTAGAAGCTGGATTGATAAACAAAACTTGAAATTTGTTGAAAGACAAAAGAAAGCAAAAGAGAAACTTCTTTCACAGAGGGAGAAGGTAATGACATGAATATGGCAACTGAGATTGAGTTAGTGGTAGTGTTAATGTTAATGTTATGACACAGCTTGTTTTGTCCTAATTCTGTGTAGGAGAGAAACCTTGAAAAAGAGATGAAGAAGAAGTTGCAGGACGAGATAGCCAAAGCTATTCTCATGAGAAATGGTGCACCTCTTTCCATTTCAGAAAATGAAGAGCTTCTTTCGAGAATAAAGTCAGAAGTGGCTCAAACTCTTGAAGTGGCCCGTACTCTTGCAAGTACATTGGAAGTGTCTGAGACAGTGGTCGACGAGGGTATGTTCAATGACTTGTTGCAGTTTCACCATCATTTGGTCAATGGAGCAAATCATATCTCAGCACCTTGAAATTGATCATAAAATACTGATCTTTACCTATACTTAATTTATACTATTTGAGCATTGCCTTGGTGCTTTTTGTATGGTTGCACAAATGGAACTGTGTTCTTATGTTCAACTGACATTTTGCTTTGCAATTGATGCTTGAAGAGGACGAGCCGTTAAATCCTGTTAGATCAGAGCCAATATTTTGGGATGGCGATGGTCACAGATTCTGGAAATTGAGAAGCTACTCTAGTGAAACAAATGTTTTACTTCAAGGTTTGTTCATATGCTCGATTTCCAAAATTTGCATTTTATCGACTTATTAATGGTAAAAGTATCGTAGAGGTTTTTGTATTAGGAGTTAGATTGCATTTTGCCTCTTTTACTCAAAAAATGAGCAAATTAGTCCTTTTACATTAAATCAGAAAGTAAAATAGTTTTTTTTTGTTGTTAAAAATTTCATCTATTTGTATTGTTAAAAATTGTCATGGTTGATGGAATAATCAGAAAGTGAAATGTGATGTCATATGTACCTCATGCTGATGTAGGGATCAGTTTTTAACAGTAAAAATGGATGGAATCTTTAACAGAAGGGTCAGTTTGCTCTTTGATTTAATGTACAAGGACTAATTTACCCATTTTTTAAATAGAGGGAGCAAAATGCAATCTAACTTTAATATAGGGGTCTTCATGGTACTTTTACCACTTATCAACCAAATTGCCATTTCATTAGTTTCCACTAATGTGCAGATATTGAGGGCAGTGATCTAGTTGCAGCTAAAGAAAAATGGTACACCTACAGCACCGAACAAAAACCAATCGTTGAGAAATATATTTCATCTTTCAGGTATCGAAAGCTATCTGCCCTTCTCTTTTGGAAAATTTGTCATAATGCTATCTATTTATCCTAATGCTATCTATTTGCCTATAGCTGATGAAGTTTTAGGGAGGCTCAGACATGTACTTAGGATAATATTGCTGTGCATATTGCATGTGCAGAATTGCATCTTATGCCATTGTTAGGGTTTGTTATGGTGTATGGAACCCTGCTCTTCAGGAAGTCCACTAGCCGAGGGTTTGTTATGGTGTATGGTTAAACCACCGGTTAAAGTATCTAAAGGTTCCCTGTATTAGAGGGATTGCATCAAATTAGTCCCTTTATTGTTAAATGGATCAATTTAGTCCTTATACTATTAAAAAGAATCAAATAAACCCGAAATTGTAATAGAGTTAACATTCACTGTTTAAAATGTCTTAAATTATTATTTTTCAATTGTAGTTCAATTCTAATCAAAAGATTTCATTTACTGAATCATGAAAACTTTAAAAATATGAACTTTGTTAAATAGTAAATGTTAACTTTATTCTAATTAGGCCTTATTTGACTTTTTTTAGTAGTATATAGATTAAATTGATCCATTTAATATTAGAGGAACTAATTTGATCAGGTCCCTATGACAAAGGGACCTCTCAGGTAATTCACCTTGAACCACCTGGCCAAGATCAAGGTTCATTGTTAGATTTTTTTTCTGGCTAATGATAGATATTGCTTGATACTTAAGTTGTTAGAGAGGGAGGTTGAAGTAATATGTCCTCAACTAGCAACAATAAAGAAGATAACTTTGTATAGGGTTAATATAACTTTTTAGTCCTTGAACTTGACAATCAGGTCCACTTTGGTACTTATACTTTTTTTTTGGTCCATTTTGATACTTGAACTTGGCAACTAGGTCCATTTTGGTGTTCAAGGACCAAAATGGACCTAGTTGTTAAATTCATGTACCAAAGTGGGATCTAATTGTTATGTTCAGGGACTAAAAGTTATATTAACTCCTTGTATATACTTGTTAGCAACATTTTTCCTAGTTGCTATTCTTGATTGGTTAAGAAAACGGGATCTCTTTACTTGTTGCTGCGCATTGATTTCATCAATGGAGTGCTGGTGGTTCTTAATGGTAAATTCAAGCAATCAAAAGAGCTTTCATAATTTCAACTTTGGTCATTTTGTTTTTGCAGGATGCAAAGGAAATAAGCAAAGCAATATGCCCCCTTATAGTTTCAAGAAAAATACTGTAGTTACTGCTTAGTGTTTTAATCTATCTATATAGCCTCAAAACTCTTAAGGAGAGCAAGTCACTTTGTATACCAAATTACCAATGTTGAGGTCAGTTTTCTCCTTAAATGGTGCCCCCTTAATGAGCCATGTTTGTATCCTATATTTGTTCTGTGTATGTCACTCAAGAAACTAAATATGATATTTTGTGGTTTTATCTCATAAACTTTCTCAATAGAGGGAATGGAACGGCCTTATACAGAATCGTCTTATATGTATATGTATTTGTTGAATGAAATTTGTTTCACTAGTGTTTAAATAAATGGGAATCATCAAAATGCCAAAAGTCTAGCTTGGAAGAATACGAGTTACAAAATTGGGTATTAAATAACAAAAGATATTAATATTTTTTATTAATAAAGAGATAAAAGGTCTATTTGAATCAGTGATGCGGAGAGATTAGTTATCATAGTAAGATTAGAATCAATTTTAAAAAATATTTTTTGCATATATAATCTAATTTATATTTTTAATTAAATATATAGTAATATACATGCAAATATACTGAAATTACATAAGTATAAACATAAGCTTTAAAAGTATTAGTTAATTTAAATTAGTGGCCATATCTTGTCTTTTCAATGTAAATATACAAATATAAAAATGGTTAAGACAAATTTAAAATATTAAAAATTTATATCAACTAATATATATTAATATAAACCAATATTGAAATATATTAAAGTGATCGAAATACACCAAAATTTTTAACAATGCAATACTTAAATGACTTTATAGGACTGAAACATGCTTTATGGCTACCCCTCTCATGATTTAATGTAAGCAAATTGTGTAAGTTGGTTTTAGAGGTGTCCATAAATTGAGTAGAAGATTTATCAAAAAAAAATTATATTACTGTTTAAAAATAGAATAATAAAAAATATATATTTTGTAATTAAATTTAAATGAAAATTATTTTAAAATTTATTTAAATTTGAGTTAATTTGAATGGACTGAAAGCTAAATCTTTATCCAAATCTAATTCAACTTAGGCTAAATCAATCAGTTGGGTTGGATCATCTATTTATTGGACAAATCTAGTTGGCTTGTAGCTTTTTTGAAAAAAATATTTTCTTTCTTTTTGGTACCGTAAAGAAATTTTCTAAAAAAATAATTTTCGCCCACAGATGAAGGACCAAACTGAAAAATCATTCAAATAACCGCGGCGACAAATAAAAAACCCATAGAATAGGAGCGGGTAATAGGCTCAAATCTAACGACTTATTGAGGACTTTAGTGAAAGAGTTGCTCATCGAAAATCCCCAAATTTTTAAAAAACAAAAAGAAAGAAAAAGAAAACAGCTATATTTTAGTCGCTACCTTCTCTCCTCCCTCAAAAATACCGAATTTACGTTGCGAGACCCTCCACGGGTTGCCCTAGCCAGGTTAAAAATTTGAAATTATGTATTTATTTTATCTGCAATTATTTTATCAGCTCTTTATTTTTCTTCAAGACCTTTTTTTTTGAAAAAAAAATTGTTTTAGAAAACGAGCTGTATACATATAGATTTATACAGGTCAGTTTTTTTTTTTAAATTTAATCTCGCTTGGAGCTACCCTTCTAACTGCAATATAGCTTTAGAAATCCGATTCTACGTTTTGTTTATTTTTTAATTTTATTCTTATGAATTACTATATGGGTTTTTACTCTCTTTTTTGAATATTTTGGTGGATTTTCCTTTTTTCTTTTTGAAAATTTATTTATAGCTGACTTTAAAAAAAAAATTCTGTTTCTATGCTCAACTTGCAGAGTGAAAAAAAAATTTTAATTTGACTTAAATATCTTTCTTCTTTTATGCTTCATTTCTTTATTTTGTTTGACGTTTAGTGTGTGTATAACTGTATATAGCTCATGACTAAAAATGGTTTGCTCAGATTTTATCAGTTTTGCACCTATTTTAATTGATATCTGTAGGTAGATTGTGATGTGCAGTATTAGCTTACTTATGCCCAGTGTTTTTAATTATTTGAAACAATGTAAAATCCTGACTTATTGTTTCCCTTTTCTTTGCTTGATATCTTTGAAAATTGTGTTTTCATTTCCTTTTTTCTACTGTTTATTTGCCAAATATGAAAAGTTTTATCTTGTTATTTTCCCCCTTTCAAATTTCATTTTATACTTGGTACTAATTGAATTTGTTGGGTTTTATTTTTTCTTTTTAAATAGATTTCATTGGCAGATGATTCGGGTTTAAATAAAGGTATGATTCTGGCAGAAATCTCCATTGAACTCTGAAAACAATATGGTTTCTGAAACAGTTCAAGTGAGTTGTGTGACAAATGGGGGGACTAAGAGCAATGAAAGCTTTAAAAGGAAACATTTAGGATCTGATGAGCATGCATCAGCTTCTCGTCATGATAGCTCCGATGCCAAAGGGGACATAGGACCATCTGATCGAGATCTTGCTGCCAATATAAACGAAGACACACAGGCTGACGATGCATCTGTAAGCAGCACACTTTAAGGAATTCCTTCAATTTCAATGAATATAGTTGCTATGGATGTTGGTTCTTATTTATGCTGCTTCTAATGTGTTAAATTTGTTTTGAGGTTTGTATGCAGAAAAAGGTGAGGCTGCCAAAAGAATTGACTTTTCAGGATATGTACCACAATCAAGATGCATTTGATGATGATGATGAGGATGACAGTGATTGGGAGCCTGTACAAAAGCACATAGAGATTTGAAGTGGTTTTGTACCAACTGCACGATGGTCAACCTTGATGATGTTTTCCTCTGTGATGTACACTTTTTCATTCTTTTTCTTGATACTATTCCATGCCCTTCTTTTGGTATGCTTTGTTCGAAATCTTCTATCTTGATTTCTGGAATCTATGCAGATTTGTGGGGAACATAAAGAATCTGGCATCCTAAGGCATGGATTTTATGCATCTCCTTTCTCACCTGAGGTAGAACTTGTTCAGGTTGAATCAGAAGCCACAGGAAGAGAGAAAGGTAACCACATTGTTGCCCTTCTTTTTCTTCTGTCCAAGAGGCTATGGACTGCCCTACATTTGATGGTTTCTTTCTTTTCCAGTCTTAATTTTTTTTTTTGTAATGTACTAACAAATTTGTCTTCCGCACTTGATATACAACCAAACCAGTACCTTTAGTATGTTCTTGAATCTATTGTCATTTTGGTGGTTGTTGGCTTTGTGTTTTCACGATGGTCTTTCTGGTAAATTGAAATGCATCAATGGCCAATCGGTTATAATCATATGCGACAGCATTGAAAAGGTTGTGGAGGTTGTGCTGTAATAACATACGATATCTTATGCCATAACATATTTAAATATTTTGTTACACGGTGAACTTATTTATTATTATTTAAAGTGCCCTATATTTAATTATCTTGCTTTTCTATGCTGTTCAAGTTCTTATTATGCACTTTATATATGGTCGAATTATGGTTATCAAGTTTAAAAACAGGATGGGGTTGTCATTGAGTGGTGAGCAACTTTTTTTTTTTTGGCTTTTTAAAAAAATAAAAAAGTGGATTTAAGATTTCAATTAAGTTCTGGAGAATTGGAATGATTCCCTAAAATTTACTTTCTATTTAGCCATATTTAGATGATGTAACAATTTAGGGTTTCATTTCAACCTGAATTATATGTTGGCATCTAAATCACTCTTTTGAATGAGGTTGATAGAATTTTTTTAATTTGTTATTTGCTTATTTATTAACGTATTTAAGTATTTCTTTCAATGTGAAGGTGCTTTGCCATTACTATGTATTATTGCTAACTTGCCTCTTGTTATCACACTTTGAACCAGTAGAAATGTTCTAATTTACTCTAATTTAGTTTTTTTGTGTTGACTTTTACTTCTATATTCTGTTTTTGGCCTGAATCCTGAATTACATTTGCCTCGTTAGTAAACAACCCTAGCAAGAAAACATTGGTCTGGTAAAAAAATTTGCTTGTAGATACACCATATCAACTGAGAGATCCTAGTCTTGGGAATTTCTTTCTCTCTATTGAATTATTCCACTCTTCTCTGAAACTTTAAAATACTTCCCTTGGTAGGATCAGGAGAGCTATTATAGGCATGGGATTTTTGTGATCCTAATCTGTTTACGCTTCTTGATGCAGAAATTTGGTCCGAGGCTTCAGCTTCAAACTGTTCTACGGCAGTTGTTTTGATGAAGAATGTTGCTGCACTCAGAGGTATGCACTGTATTCTATATGCTTCCTGGAATCTTCCACTTGAATGACATTTTATGGTGGTTTGACACATTTCATGATAAGATTGATGTATTGAATTTGAATATATGAGTATGAATTGTGGTGGAAGTTTTATAAGTTAACGGAATCTGTCTCTTTGTTTGCTTGCAAAGTTTTTTTGTTGCACTGCTTCTATTTTGCTCTTCAAAGTTTTGATGAGGAGTTGATACTTTTTTTGGGGGGGGGTGTTCCCTTTTGATGGTTGTATTTGATCAAGTATCATGCATTATCTTAGAAATTATAACCTCAAATCATGAAAAAAGATTCACTTTATCATCGAAACTAAAATAATTAATTATCTGCAAAAACAACTGTATGATGAATTGTGGTTGCTTCTTTATTGTTACTTACGTGGACTTGTTCTTACACTTTTTGCTCTCTTGTATTGGTGCTGCTTGGTGGCGTAGGTTGAAATAAATCACATCCAATCCAGAAGACCAGATCGTCTTCGAGCTATTGCTGTAGCCTTTCTGTGCTGGTATTTAGGGGTAAAGTACTATGGAGGGCCTGTACTAGGAGTTAGATTGCATTTTGCCCTCTATTAAAAAATGGGCAATTAGCCCTATACTGATCAAAGAGCAAACGAGTCCTGTTAAAAATTTCATCAATTTCTACTATTAAAAACTGGTCCCTGTACATCAGAATGAGGTACACATGGCACGCCTGTCTAATTATTCTGTTAGCCATGCTAGCTTTTAACAGTAGAAATGGATGAAATTTTAATAGAAAGGACTAGTTTGCTCTTTAATCTAATATACAGTGACTAATTTGCTTATTTTTGAGTAAAGGAAGCAAAAAACAATCTGGCTCCTAGTACGGGACCTTCTTGGTGCTTTTACCGGTATTTTGGTCTTATGCTTCTTTCTTAATTAATATGCAGGCTTTTGATTTGTCTGTAACATTAAATGGCATTTTTGACATATACAGGTTATTCCCTGGAAAGTGCTGCTTAATTCCTGCTAGAGAAATCACTCTGGAGGAGCTTCAAATGGTGAGGACATTCTTTATCTTGGGATATGGCTCCATCTGTCTTTCATTTAATTTGTTGATGTAATTAGCTATTTTGTTTGTTTTGCTTCTTCCGATTGTCTGGTTTATTTATTTACTGAAAGGACCGTCTTTGGAAGGCTTTTTGTTTTTATTTTTGGAATCTTTAGGTCCATTCCTCGGAGCATATTGAAGTTGTTGAAACTTACCCGCCAAATGTTTTCTAGGTTATATCATTTGTCTTTTCCTACTCCAATGTATCCATGCATAGAAATTGTGAAGTGCGTGTATTATCTTCGTAGAAAAAATAACACTTTTGCTCTTTCTTCAATTATCTTCCATTTACGGGTGGCTTGAAAGCACTTCCCTGAGAAGGGGTGTGGGAGTGATAGCAGAGGCGGACGGTCATTAAGACCCAAAGTTTTTGTAAATTTTAATTATAACCCAAAAGATTTTAATTAGGCCTCCCAAAATTTTTTGAAATTCTCATTAACCTTTGAAAAATTTTAAATTTTCAGTTAGACTCTTCAAAAGCTTTTGTAAAATTTATTAACCTCTAATTTTTGAAAATAAAAGTTCTCTTTAAAACCCTCAAAATATTTTTAAAATTTTAGGTCCCTTGAATCCCCCTATATTTCATGTATGTTTTCTCTAGTCTCTAGCCATTTCTGAGTTATGTAAGGGCCAACTGTATCAGTTGCTGCATTGCAGCAGCAGGCTGCAGGGGCGAAAAGGTGCTCATTGTTGATTGGGTAATTACTTTAACTTCTCTTGTGCTTAAAGGGAAATTTGATTATTCTGAGTTATGGCAAACAAAGGCGTAGTGGGCATCAAATTTTTGAGGTTAAATGGCTCTTCCATTCGGTCACTATGTTTCTATGGTGGATGTTCATCCTGGCATGGTAAGAACAAAAAAATATGAGTGCACTACCGAAAATTTTTTTTTTTTGTTGTTTTTGTTTTAAAATGCCTTTTTTTTTTTTTTTGGGGGTTGTGCTCAAGGTGAGCAAGTTAATTATTGGGTGGGCGAAAATGAATTAAAATTTTTTGGGGGGGGGGGGCAAGAGTACAATTTATTTACGCATTGTACTAAATTGTGATTTTCCGTAAAAAACTAAAGGAGACTAAAATATAAGGGCAATTAATTATCTTCAACTTGATCTTTTTATTTGTTTATGTTTTGGTTTATTTGGGGGGGAAACCATTGCTGTCCCCTACCTGCCCTTGAGTGTGGCCTGGAGGCCTATGTCCTGACGAATATCTTGATACCTCTTTCGTAAGGTAATATGTAAACATATGCCTTACGATAGACATGAAGGAGGAGAAGTTCTAGCCCCTGGTACTGGGTCAGCTTCTGAGGTACTTTGATTATTTTATTTATACAAGTTTTGCAGTTGCCTACATATTGATTTGGGAATTGAGCAATCTCACTTGGAAATAGACGCAGAGAAGAAAGGGAGGAATATAGACGGTAATAAAGATTGGGTTTATATCGTAATATCAACTGCCTATTATATATCCCTTGGGACATAATGATTAGAGGGCTGGTTGCATTGTGACTTTTAGCATTTAATATTCTGTAATATTGAAACTAAGATAATTCTGTAATTTCAATTCCAGTTATCTCATAAATAATTGGAATACTGAGTTAGTCCAAATTGGATGTTGGTTCTGTAGTTTTCTTCTTCATCAGGTCCTTAGGACACAAAGGGATTGATGTTTGTACTGTAATTGTGAATTGGATCTAAAGTTAGATCTTGAATTGAGCATTTAGCCATTCATTTTTGTATCTTTGGTAATCGATGCACCATATGTTTCTTTTTTCAATTTGATTTTGTAGGTTGGTACCAAAGGTGCAGAAGGATATTGCGTGAATATTCCATGGAGTCGTGGTGGAGTTGGAGATAATGATTACATTTTTCATTTCAACACGTTGTGCTTCCAATAGGTTGTTATTTCTTATTCAGAAATATCTTTGCATTTCAACTGTAGTTTGCAAGAGGAATATGGGATATGATGCATTCATCAATCTTGCCATACAAAATAGTGAAACAGTTTATGCTTCAGTAAGAAAACCATAGAGGTCTTTGTTCTAGAGTCAGATTGTATTTTGTCCCCTCTACTCAAAAAATGGGAAAATTAGTTATTGTATGTTATATTAAAGAGCAAAATTATCATTTTGTTAAAATTCCATCCATTTCTACGTTAAAAATCTTGATCCTTGTATATGCCAATCTGAGTCTTCGGTCTAATGTACAAGACTAATTAGCTCATTTTTTG